>NC_134777.1:118488730-118503730 GCF_046742065.1 Oratosquilla oratoria | reverse complement strand
GACGACCAGAGGCAGTGTCGTGTGGAATGTTGCACTGACATTCTTGAAAAGATAGAGGCTGATTCAGGTTTCCTGAATAAGGTAGTGACTTGCGACGAGAGTTGGGTGTTCATCTACGACCCTGAGAGCAAACGTCAGAGTGCTCAGTGGAAGCACGCGACCTCCCCCAGACCCAAAAAGGCAAAGATGAGCAGGTTGCAAGAGAAGGCCATGGTCATTCCTTTCTTTGACTCCCAGGGGCTCATTCACGTTGGATGGGCTCGTCAGGGTCAAACAGTCAATAAGGAATATTACCTTACTGTTCTGAAAAGTTTTAGGGAGAAGATGAGGAAGAAGAGGGCTCAGCAGTGGAGGAGTGGTCACTGGTGGTTCCACCAGGACAATGTTCCATGCCACAAGTCAACCTTGGTACCTGGATGGCCGACAGGGGAATGAAAGTGGTACAACACCCACCCTACAGCCTTGACCTAACCCCTTGCGACTTCTTCCTGTTCCCACGCATGAAAGAGGCATCGGAAAATTACCTGAAGGGACTACTGAAAAAGGGTTTTGAGGAGGTCTTCCAGGATTGGGAGAGACGCATGTAGAAGTGAGTAGATGCGAGAGGCAATTATTTTGAAGGAGACAAAGTTTGTAAGCTTATGAAAATAAATAGTATCTCTCCTGACATTTTCTCATTACTTATTGTTCAGAGGAGTATGTACAGTATACACACACAAACACACACACACACACACACACACACACACACACACACACACACACACACACACACACACACACACACATATATATATATATATATATATACATATATATGTATATATATATAATGTATATATATATATATTTATATATAAAGGTACATATATTTATATATATATATATGTACAGTGTATATATATATATATATATATATATATGTGTGTGTGTGTGTGTGTGTGTGTGTGTGTGTATGTTTATATATATGTATATACAATATATATATACATATATGTATATATATATATATATATATATATGTGTGTGTGTGTGTGTGTGTGTGTGTGTGTGTGTGTGTGTGTACCAGTATATCTTATGCATGTTGGTGTAGTTCAGTTCGATATCATCTTGGAAACAAACCTGCTTAGAGTCTAAGGCACATGCTCCATTATTATTATTATTATTTTTTTTTATACAATTTCAATTTGACGTCCACTTTTCCATGATTTAAGCAGCAACGCTTAGGAACTATCCTGTCCCACTACCCGGCTTGGCTTGTTGTTTCTGACGATTTGGAATCTTGTATGATTCCTATAGATCAGACTGGAAAAGCCGCGCGCAACCTTCAAACGCTTTTGATCGGGTTGAGGAGTTTTGGGACGAAAATGTTCCATGGGGTCGGATTTGGCGTTACGTCAAAGGAACATTTTGAAATCCTTCAACTGGTGTGTGTTCTTTGGGGGTTGCGCCCACGTGGATTGTTTCTAGGGGCAGAAAGTGTCAAGGATCCTGTCTTGTGTTGATGATCTTGGTGTTTTTGTCCAGGTCCTGTCTTGTAAGGCGAGAGTTGTGCAATAATGTATCTTGTCGGCCCCCTCTGGGAAAGGGATCTATTGTCGTAGATGCTGATGGTGTTTTTTTTTTTTTTTTTTTTTTTTTTTAAGCAACGAATCTTTATCAATACGAGATGTGGGTGCTTGCCCCTCCTAGAGTCGTGGGAATAGTCCAAGAACCCTCCATCGAGAGGCATATAGTCTCACGGTGGGAGATTTAAGATAGCAACTAAATACCTTAGGCACATATTCTTTATCGAATATCGTGAGAGTACCATTGATGCTGTCATCTATCAAGCCAGGATATATTCATTTATAGCATCTTAGGAGTATCCTTCCTTATAACCAGTATGACGCTGAGGCACGAGACTCGCTTACAGAATATTGACCTTGTTTATAAGGTCATATGATTCCAAACGTTATTTGTACGTATTTATGAATGCACGTGCACACACACACACACACACACACACACACACACACACACACACACACACACACACACACACACACACACACACATACACATTCCCCATCCAATTTGCATCCTGTCACCCTCCCTACCCCAGTGTCATTTCACATACCACCTCCTTTCCTGTACCTAGTTTTACTCTGCCTTCTCTCTTCTTCCCATCCCTACACTCTCCGGTCTTGCCCTCATTTGCCCTCCCTCCACTCCCCTCCCGCTCCCCACCCCTCCTCCACTCCCCTCCCCCTCCCAATTCCCTCCCCCCTTGTTCAATCAGCCCCGTTCCCCCTTTCGGTATGTGTATACAGTATATACACAAACAGAAACTCCCTGCTTACAATTTCTCCCTCTGTGTCCACAAATGATCATTTTCTCACTTTCCCTCCAGTACATCATCCGACCGTCTCCACTTCTCTCTTGCTGTACGTTATTTAGTCTCTTTCCACCTTATGTTCTCTTCTGTCTCCTTGAACCACTCCACCTCCCTCGAACTCCACCTCGCCGAAGACCTGGCCACCCACTTCCAAATACCGAGATCATGAGGCTTTTTTCTTTTTTCCTTCATTGACAAACTTTTCCTCCTTTTCTACAAATTCTCATCAAAATTCATAATAACTTCTCCTTGCCCAGACTGCCTACCTCTCTCATCCTCTCCCTCTCCCCTCCCCATGCTAACCCCTTCGTTATTTCTCTTATCCACTTCTCTTCCCCATACCACCACCACTACCACTACCATACCTACTTCAAGCTCCTTGTCTACCACATACCTCTCTTCCTAGCGCATCTCCCGACTTGTCTTCCTCATCCTCCTCTTTCCTCTCTTCCTCTTCCTCATCATGCCCATCTTTCTCCTCCTCCTCATCTTCATTTCCCTTTTACTACTCCTCCTCTTCCTCTTTCTCTTTCTCCTCCTTTTATTTTCTCTCTTCCTCCACCCGTCCTCCTCCTCCTCTTTCTCCTCCTCTTCCTCTTGCTTCCTCTCCTTCTTCTCCTCCTCCACCCGTCCTCCTCTTTCTCTTTCTCCTCCTCTTCCTCTCACTTTCTCTCCTCCTCTTCCACCCGTCCTCCTCCTCCTCTTTCTCTTTCTCCTTCTCTTCCTCTTACTTTATCTCCTCCTCCTCCTACACCCGTCCTCTTCCTCCTCTTTCTCTTTCTACTTCTCTTCCTCTTACTTTCTCTCCTCCTCCTCCTACACCCGTCCTCTTCCTCCTCTTTCTCTTCCTCTTACTTTCTCTCCTCCTCCTTCTCCTCCTCCTCCACCTCCTCGTCCTCCTCCTCCTCCTCCGACCTCCTTCATTTCCTCCTCCCCATCCTCATGCACCTCGTCCACCACCTTCGTAATTTCCCCTCCCCTGTATACAATGCCCCCTGCTCGTCTCATTTTATTCATAAGTTTCCCCTTTTTGGTCACAAGTTCCCCTCCTCTCTTCTCTCACGAATTTCCCCTCGGCGTTACTTGAGTTATGTTCCTTCGTTTCTTTTCCTTGGCCCTACTCCTTCCCTTGCTCTTTCTCTCTTTCTTTCTCTTTATTCGATTTGCAGAGCTCTCTAGAACAACCACATATTCTCTGATCTACCTACTCAAACAACGCTGACGCTTCACAAAACCAGTGGGGAGGAAATATCAATAAATCAGTTCTCCCCCCACCCCCACAATTTCCTTTAAAAAAAGGAATCCTAACGAATTCAATACAAGAAATAAAAGATAACCTGCGATGTCGGCGTAAGATCAACTACAATGATAGTAGCGACGGTAAACCACAGAAATTAACAACCAATCAACTTTTCTCTCTCTTTTCCTTCTTCTCTCTTCTTCTCACTTCTACTTCCTTCCTTTCCTCTCACCCACTTCCTTTCCCTTCCTTTTCTCTCCCTCTACCTCCACTCCCTTAACCTCCCTTCCCTTCCCTTCTGTGCCTCTCCTCTTCTTTCTCTTCCCCTCCATTCTCCTTACTCTCCCATCTCTCTTCTCCTTTTCCTCTTTAACTACCCTTCCTCCCACTTCCTCCCCTTCCGCTTTTCCTCTTCCTCTCTCCTCCTTCCCTTCTTCTCTTCTTTTCCCTTCCCTTTCCTCTCTCTCTGCTTTTTCTTCTTTAACTACCCTTCCTCCCACTTCCTCTCTCCTCCTTCTCTTCTTTTCCCTTCCCTTTCCTCTCTCTGTGCTTTTTCTTCTTTTCTTCCAAGCAGGATCTCTCCCATCCTGGTGAAGGAGCTCGCACGCCCTCCAGATCAGACAACCTCGTTCATCTCGACGTAGGTTCGTCCACGTAAACAAATCCTTCACCTCGTCGAAGATCTTTCCCTCCCTTGTTTGGAAAACGTCCTTACAACGCCTATGCTCTTTTTCAAGAAAACAGGAATAAGAAAGAGAGCGAGAGAGGGAATGAGAGGGAGACAGAGCAGGAGTGAAAAGAAAAGATATAAAAAGGAGAGAGAATGAAAGACGTGTATTCTACTTTCGTGACAGATTTCCTGCTTGTTTATTTTTTCTTTCTTCTCTTTCGTCAGCTCTTGTTTTCTTGTTGGTCTCGTTTTATCTTCTTCAATCTCAGCTTAATGTCGTGGTTGACGACTAACTTTTCTTATACTGTTGGGGACATACAACCCTGACCCATGATACACCAGAAGGAAGTAACTATATTTTCATTATTGAGTATTTTATAGGTTTATACACATTAGTTCTCATATAACAAAAACAAAGTTTTTATTAATATAATCGTGTTGATCAACGATGAAAGATGTTTCTGTATTATTATTACTTATATATATATATATATATATATATATATATATATATATATTCGTCATCAAGAACTCATATTTACAGATTTTTCTGTTTTTAACAGGAATGTAACACCCTGCCATGGTATTTGGCCAGTACGCCAAAAGTTATGTTCTTATAAACCCTCACCTGAACCCTACAGGACGGCACTTTCCCCCCAAGTGAAGTGGGGTGGCCTTGTCAGGCCTCACACCCACGTCATAAACAGATAAATATCATTCAATTACCCCTTGCATCTGGAGAGTTTCCCTGACTCCCGCATGGACCAGGAGTAATGTAGCGAGGCACAGTTCTTCCACAGCATGAATAGGGTTACCCCCATCGCTTCACCTAGTGACGACCTTTCCCCAATCGTCATCTGATGTTTGCCAGAATAAAATCAATGAAGGCTGACACCAGAGGAAAAGGGTTTTAGAGTTTTTTCCATCCTTACAAATATCTCCTGGATTTTGTCGTTAATCCCATCTATTCTCTATCGTTATTGTTGTCATTTCATTGTTTATTTGAAATATCCATTTCGCTTTCCAGATTCTATGAAATTGTCGACAAATTCATTTCTTGCATGCGATGTGGGCCGCGGATCCTATATCCCCGGTACAAAATCTCTTTCCGTATTCACGGTTGCGCGTCCGGCCCTGAATCCAGGGACGGGAGTGGGGTGGGGGGGGGAGCCTCCTTACCCACGTCCAAACATTCTTCTCCATATCTACAGATTCCTCGCTCTACTAACAACATTACCTCCTTGGCTGTAAATTCCCCCTTCATCTTGGCAATTTGTCCTGCATGCTAATGACCCGAGGCAACCACCCACCCCTACCCCCCATCCCGTACCCATGGAAGAGACACCCCCCCCCCCAGCCCCCCACCGGCCCGCGCTGGTAAGTCCCTTCAGTAGCCGGAATTCCATTACTTGCCTTTGAATTTCCTTCGACCATAGTCTTCCTTCAGTCTCCCCTACTACTCCTCCTTCTCCTCATCTTCATGCCTCCTCATCGTCCTTCCTCCTTCTCTTCTTCATCCTTCTAGTCCTCTTCTTCTCTACCTTCTCATCCTTCTCTTCCTTCTCCTCCTTTCCCCTCTTCCAGTCATTTTTTTCTTCTCCCACTTCTCCTCCTAACCCCTCCTTCTTCCTTTTCCATCTCTTCCTCCTTCCTCTTTTCATCCTCCTCCCCAACCAGTCTTTCTTCTCCTCTGTATCACTTCAAGTCCCAGGCACTCGCCCTCCCCTTCGCCTGCCTTCTCTCCTCCCTGTCCATACACGCAGTCTCTGCATGCTAAGCGTTCCAGTCGGTCCTTAATGCTGATTATATCCTTGTCGTCGTCGTCGTCGATCTTAGCCCCGTTCTTTCGCAGCCCATTCTTCGATGAACCATCCGCTACACCGCTCAACATTGACCCACTTCAGACAACACCACACAGATCTCTTCTTTGACGTACTCCTGGGCCAGTTCGGTGACCGTGGACGGAATCTGGGAACCTCGGGTCTTCTACAGGAGAAATCCGAGGCAATGAATTGGCTCGCTTAACATAATGTGGATGTGTGTGTCCCTACCCAGCATTCGGGGGCCAGCCCGGTGGCCATGGCCGGATATCGTGGGGCTATGGTTCTTCGAAAGGAGAGATCCGAGGTAATGATTTGACTGGCTTGACGCAAAGTGGATGATTGTGCGTCTACACAGCATGTGACACTGTCTAGATTGATCCAAATTAAAGAACAATCACTTTTATTCAGTCTGGGAGTCACTCATCAGCTGAATAAAACTGTCTGGTATTAACCATAATGAAGAATATATAGTATTTTGCGCTAATAAAGGAATTAATTCCTTTCTTCGTAGTTTGTTGTTGTAAAGTGTTTGGTTTCGATCCCTTCTCGTAATAAGGAAGGACCTTGTTTAACCTGTTCTCTGGCTACCTGAAAACAAGGAAAAGGTAACTGTTTCAGTCATAACAAAACTCCTCCTGGCGTAAGCTCTTTCTCATTATTTGTTGTGCCCACAGAACTAGATTCCTGCTGCTGCTAATAACCATGATGATATTACCTAACCCAACCAATTTGGTTACCCGATCTAGCAACCAAAGTATCTGACAATAAACGAATGAATATATGAATAAACTAATGAATGAATGAAAGCTGACGTACACATGTGTCTTGTGTTGTCAGATGGTCACTACAGAAGTCTTGGATTTTCAGTCTTTTCATTAAGACCTTTTTTCCAGACTCGTCAGCGCCATCTTTGATCGTCTTACTGCCAGGTGCTGATAATCATAAAAATGAGTTTTTTTTTTTTTTTGCAAATCGGCATAGCAGTATATGATTAATGAAGTGATTTGTCAGGACGACCTATCTTTCAAACCCGCCCCCAACAAATGTCATCACTATTTGTCCTTATTTTTTAGCCAGATCATTGAAGCTCCTTCAGGATTGATCAATTAACTCATGGACCTTTGTACTGCAGATAACTCTCAGAAAAATATTCATAGGTAAAATGAACTCTTTAGTTGGATTTGGAAGTCCTACCGTTGTCATACCGAATAATACTTTAGTTTTATTCTTCCAGTGCGAAATTCTTATTCTATAACAAAATCCCGTTCCCCTTCTCTAGACAGACCCCTCTCTCCTGCACCTAATCTCGCTCCTTCTTCCATTTCCCTCTCCCCACCTCACGAGTCGGCCCTCCTCCCCATACCCCCACCCTCCCCCCTCCTCCCCTCCCCACCCGAACCGTCATGGTGGCCCTGCCTGCCAGGTCTTCCACAAATAGCCAGCCAATCCTAATGTCAACTCCCTTCCCCTTTCCAGCCAATCGAGAAATGCCCTTTCAAGCTGGCAAATGGCGACACACGAACTATCCAGTTGTCATGACAACGCACTTGTCTCAGGTCATTATACCACCACCCTCCACCCCCACTCATCCACCCGTTCGTCGAAGAGCTGATTCCATGATGTCCGTTTCATTTCGGAATTCTTCGGTCAGGCGAGGAGACTAATTTTACTGGCGCTGGTGGCTTTTTCGTTCTTATATTGTTGTAAAGTCTTGATGATTTGGAAACGTGTTGAGCATTTTTCAGTGTTCACAGTCGTATAAGGTTGCAGGACTTCGAGACTCACAAAAATAAAATAAAAAGTTTCATTACCAGGTCCCTCATTGTCTCCGTGCATATCAAAAGACTGATTTCTACTTGTGATAGAATGCTGGAATGTAAGTCGTAGATACGTCACAGAAGTATTCCTAATCTGGCACTTAGTACATCTATACCTGGATATGTGTCCATATATATATATATATATATATATATATATATATACATATATATATATATATATATATATATATATATATATATATGTGTGTGTGTGTGTGTGTGTATATATATATGTGTATATATACATATATCACGAGCCGTTAATTATGATCTATCCTGGAATAAGTCTGCGGTCACGTTTTGCCACGTTTGGAGAATGAAGTAAGCGTAACCTTTTCACGCCATTTGATGACATAAGCAGTTTACTCTAGTCGCCACCAGACAGCTCTATTCAGATAAGAGAAGTCCCTTTCACTGCGAGAGGACTGAACTGGCATTTTATGAAGGGTGACACTAATAGGTTTTTTATATGTATATATTTACATGTCATGTCACACGAAAAAGTGATTTCGATCGTTTCTTCTCGGCATGAGATGTACTTAGTGTCATACAAATTCTTGTGTGGTTGTTTTAAAACAGGGGATGCCGGTTTGTCCGCTGGTAAAACCGTCTATATCTATTTACCTATCGTATACAGATACATACATACATATATATATATATATATATATATATATGTGTGTGTGTGTGTGTGTGTGTCTATGTATGTGTGTGTGTGTATAAATGTGGGTGTGGATGAATGAATACGTATTTGTGTGCATCATATTTACGTATTTACTGTATACGTGTGTATGAGAATGCAAATATTTGTGCATATGTTTGTGTTTCCCCTTCCTCTTTACAGTCTGTTTTTTATCGTCTTAAGACGTAGCTCGCCTTATTTTTCTACAGAATCCTATTGTAGTGACAATCTTTTTATTTCTGAAATTAAAGATGTTACATTTATTTCTGTGCAATGAGGACCATTGTTCAGTAAAATGGGCCTCGCTTGAACCCCACGTTCCTCGCCACACTGCAGCTTCCTGTCCTACAAAATTCATACTTGTTTTTGTAGACTATAAAACCCTTGTGTATTTTCATTGTACTTAGTGTTTACCGGAATGCATACGGAATGTCATTTCATTTCAAACAAGTGTCCTCTCTCGTTAGTGCTCGCCGTGTCTCGGGCTCCACGCTTCGGTGATGTGGGTAATTCTACGTCCTTTGTCTTCCAACCCATCCTGGGTAGAGGTCCGTCAGAGGTGAATGAAATCGTTTGGTCTTCAATAGAAGAGTCTTTAAATGTGTGGCTTTCAGCTCCATATTTCACAAAAGGTCCTAGACTGAATACTGACAGATTTTTTTTTATCAAGTTCAGCCTTCGCTCGCTTAGTTACACTTCCTTTATTGTTTATCAATTTTGTTTAATCTAATCTCACTCCAGCACTCCCGATTATCTTCAGACTTTATCTGGCAAAGGATTTTGATTTCAGGAATACGTCTTAAGCTTATTTCACAAAAACAAAGCTTTCATTTCGAAAGCAGACTTCATATTCTTGTTTATTAGCACGCAATTGCTGAGTTTAATATTGAAGAATGACTCTTGATTGCTAAGTTTAGCAATGAAGGAAGACTCTTACTGCTATGAACATGTCTTAGAGTTTTTATTATCATGGAATGGTATGCTTAATGCACTGGTGGCGTCATCACAAGCGTGCTGGTCTCACATTCGAATCGTGAACTTGTCTCCGCTCACCAGCAGAGACTACTACCTGTCTCAAGAGTCCCCAAAGCGCATAATAGGGCAAAAGTGAAGGCACCAGCCATTCAGCGCCTCCTGGTGTGGGCTCATCATCACTGCTTAGTAGTATGCTTGGACAGAGGCAGAGGTGTAGGAAATACGGAACACCACGGCGCTCCACGATTTTAAGCCATTATGACCGTGAATAGAGCGTCTCCCCCGGGCGGCTTAAAATCAAGACGCATTGTCTCCTCCCCAGGGATGAGGCCACTGGTCAGACACGGCGCGGTGGGGAGCCAGCTTGCCAGCTCCTCCTCCTCCTCCTCTTTCTCCTCATCCTTCTCTTCCTCCCCCTTCTCCTCCTACTCCTCCTCCTGCTCCTCCCCCTCCTCCTCCTCTTCCCCCTCCTCCCCTCCTTTCACACAAAGACTCTCCTCCGGCCTCCATCCCCAACGCCCCATCCGTCCCCTCCACCGGACCTGCCGCAGCACCGATCTGATAACAAAACTTATTCCGAAGGGGAGGGGAGAGGGGGGAAGGGGGGGAATGAAGGTATCAGGAGATGCGATAGAGGTCGATCGGATAGGAAATGGTGTGTAAGCCAACCGACCTGACATTTTGTAAATATGCTTGAGACCTCATTCGAGGTCGGGTCGGCGCCTCGCTAGTGATAGCGCCAGATGCTTATTAGTAGATTGGGCAGAGGAGGAAAGGTAGGGGAGGGAGAGGGGAGGAAGGAGAAGGGAAAATTAGAGAAGCCAAAGCAGTGTCATTTGATAACCTTGAAGGTATAATAATAAATTGGGGGGGTGGGGCGTAATTAGTTTTGGTATGTCCTGGCGATATGTATTTACCCTCGGACCCAACGGCACCAACGAGCGTGTGAATAAACACGCATTCGTACACGCACACACTTACGCACTAATACGCACATACGCACACACACACACACACACACACACACACACACACACGCTCGCACACACTTACGAACTAATACACACACATACGCATACACACACGACTCTAAGGTGCAGTGGTAGAGTTCCCGGCTGCCACTACGGCGGTCCGGGTTCGAATCCCGCCCAGGGCTGAAATGCTTTCAATATCTCTGCTCTGCGAGTCGTTACTCCAACTCTCGTGGGCGGGGAGTTGGATGTGTGTATGCGTGTAAGGTCACATCATTACCCATAGATCGGTCACATATGAGCCCTGAGCTCTCATCCGGGAGGGAAATAACTGTAGATCACGAGTCCAACAACACGTGCTCCAAGACCATGGTCAATCATACACACACACACACACACACACACATACACACACACACACACACACACACACACACACACACACACACACACACACACACACACACACACACACACACACACACACACACAAACACTCCCCCTCACACACACACACAAACACTCCCCCTCACACACACACACACACAGACACCCCCATCACACGCACACGTTAAAGTAAACACTTATATAAGTGTGTTTAAATTTGTTCGTACTCAGACACATACATATATCCACAGACACGGACGCGTAAAATGAGTCTCTTTTCGTTCATTTCTGATACTTTTCTACGTTCTTAGCGAAGGCGTTGATGCCTTAATGAGGAGTAATATGTCCTTCCCTGGCGTGCACTGCTGCTGATTCCTGTTGTTCCTGATGAAATTTCCCTAAATATGGAAACCTACGAAAAGCAGAGTCTTTAAAAACCCATCCTGAAGCTTCCAAAAACATCTCCAGACCTGCCTGGCTACTAATTATAGTTTGCTGTGAACAGGCCGGTTCTTTGAGATACGTTGACTAAAAGTCTTCGTGGTATGAGCTCGGCCAAGACGTGAGGTGTTCGTATAGCGAGACGATGCTGGTGAGGATCGTATGTCATCACATCGTGAAGACCTTGAAGACCTTTCAGTTGTGATGGAGGAGGAATAGGCGATCTTTTTTCTTCGTGAGGAAACAAGACTACCCCCGGAAGCTAAAGTATTGTGCCCAGACTTTTAGTCGTCGTGGGCTGTCACCGCAAGTAGAAAAAGATATTCCACTCGTCACAGAACCCCTGCTGAAGTCCTCTTTAAACAAGTCTGCTTTTTTCCATGAGACCCTATTCAGTAGACTCAGGGTTGGGAACTTTGTGGCAACCGCAGACAATAGAATTACGTGGCTTTCGTTCATATAAACGACTGTTTAATTGTCTGTGTGAGAGAAGGACGCCCCACTTGGAGGAACAAGGCTCTAACCCTTGATTGTCCCTCGCAGCTCTGACTAAATATTTCCTTTAATGCTGCCAGGCGATTACGTTTACAGGGTGTCTTCTGCTCGGCAAAGGGTCTGCATGGGACACGGGTGTTCTCTTACCATGTCGTTGTGTGTGTGTGTGTGTGTGTGTGTGTGTGTGTGTTTGTAGTGTTATTTTTGTTAGGATGCAAAGGAGGAGGAGGAGAAGGTGGAAGAGATGCTGTCTGCCTGATAAATGTACAGATAGTGCCGTATACGATGCAACTTTTGATGTCTGGTTTTCCGAAGGTGCCGCAAAGGAGTAACCGTTCTCATGAAAATGTTGGGAAGAAGTACACATGAAATTCCCGTACACAGCCCAGACCTAACCTAAATCTGAGACAGAAAGAAAGGTGGGGAGCAGAGAGGGAGGCAGGCAGGAAGGAGGCAGAGGGGAGTGGGGGTGGGGGAGAGAGGGAAGAAGAAGAAAAAAAAAGGTGATTTTTCGAGCCCGTATTGGTTAAACTTTTTTTTCACCGATGGTGGATCGTCCTCACTTTTTTTGTGTCCTAAACAGATCGACGCTTTGCCTAATGAGGTACCCAGCCGCTGTCGGCCCATCACCCTCGATGGGTCCCGTTTCAGTGGCAGTGGTTATCTTTCAGGGCAAGTGCCTTTACTGAAATGGCTTCCATTTAAGAAGCAGACGAGCCCTCAGCTTCAGAACAGGAACGTCAGGAGGCTGAACAAATGCCAGCACGAGCCGCCGCAAGCACTGGGATCAAAGGCTCCTTTATGGTCCGCTGAAATTACAGAATGAATAAATGCCTGGTGTAACCCACTGAAGTTAGAGTTCAAAACCAGATGAAATTCGGCCATTCTCCGGAGGGTCGGTGGCCAAAATTCTCCTGACGTTTAGAAGAATATAGTCTGACTGCAAACTGGGACGACAAAAGAAAAAAAAAAATCTTAGGTCATAAGATGGTCACCACAAGACGCCTTAGTTTATGATAACCCTTTCTTCTCTCCTCCTATTCAATTTGTAAGCATAATCATGCTGCCCTCAGGTGATTTTATTCAGTATCGAGAAACCATTTCCCAGGACCCGGATCAAGCTCTTATATATTCAGTCACTCCTGAATGATTTTACATTGGTCAGGGTTCTCATTTCATATTCCTTTGATTCGGAAAGAGAATAAGTAATCCTGCTTTATATTCTGAAAAAATCTTATATCGAGTTTGCAGTTCTCTAACATATAGAGTAACTGTTACTGAGTACGGGAGGCCGTGGTGGAGTTTACCAAATGGTCGTCTCCTTTAAGATTTTCAATTTTCACTGTTTGAAGACAAATAATTTTTACGGCTCGTCCCGCGTTTTTTTTTTTTTTTTATATAAAATTCATTCCTCCAACCACTTGCTCTAAAACATATCCAAAAAAGTGTTCTGAATAAATAAAGATGCTAGGCTCTCATTCTTCGTACCTTCACTCTAAACCCTTGCCAGGATTTCACATTATCATATATACAAATATATACATACATAAATATTTTTCCACGGCTAGGGTCTTACCCTTCGTGTGGACAAAATTCTGAAAACCTTAGTGTAGAGGTAGGTCGTTATATTTCCTTAGGTTGTTGTCATTGCTATGGGCTGTCGTTAACCAGAGGTTCTGTCGTTGTGGACATATTTTCTTTGGCACATGTTCATAAATACAAAAGGTCAGGAGTGGAGAGCAATCCACATTAGCCGCCATACCATCAGCGTGAGTCCTGAGAATGCGAAAAGTTGAACCGCATATTTGTAATCGTCGCTCGCCCTTCGACGAATTCGAACGCTTGCAATTCGAGTTACTAGTCCTGTGATGGACTGACCATGCTACGAAGCGTGCGCAAACACACACACACAGACACACACACACACATACACACACACACACATACACACACACACACACACACACACACACACACACACACACACACACACATATTTATATATATATATGTATGTATATATATATGTGTGTGTGTGTATGTTTGTGTGTTTGATATTAGACTAAGGGATCTTTTCTATATTTTGTCAAGGGTGGAAGTCAACGACGATATATAGATAGTTTCCGTCTATCTGTGTGTATGTTTGTGTACATATGTGAGATCATACTCAAGTCTCCATCTGTGTGCCTTATGGCGTGTGTGTGTGCGTTTGTGTATGTATGCAAGTAAATTAGGACACGCACATACCTCCATATGCCTGTGTCTCATCGTGTGCGCGTGTGTATTTAACCAGGGAAGCTAAGAATAGGCCAGCAGGAGGAACAAGAAACTGTGGCCTGGGGGGGCTTAGCCACAGGGAAAGAGGCTTGAGACAAGAATGGGGGGAAGATGGGTGGGTGTGGAAAGGGGTAAAGAGGGGAAAGGTGGGAGGCGGGGATGGGTGGGGTTTTGTCCTCCGTGACCACACCGGGACGACATAAATGTTGCAGTGGACAAACGAGGGCAAAACACTCGTGTATCTCCCGCTTCTCGCCCTCATTTGTTGGCCCTCTTTCTTCCTGCTTTTACGCAGACAAAAAAAAAAAAAAAAAAAAAAAGAGGGAGCGTGGTGGGAGTGGGAGGGGGTGAGGCAGAATTTATGAGAGTAGCGGGAACAGCTTTAGGCTGCCGGAGTGCTTAGGCAAATACTTCATCATTTGCCCAGACTGAACTCTCATAAACACAACATTACGTCGACTCCGTACTCCGAGCTCCCTCCGAAATCATTTCACCTCGCCCGCCTGGAGCACCACCGGAGGGAGGGGGTGGGGTGGGGGGGTCAGGCGACAGCGGCCCCGGCCGCATCCGTCCAAAGCATGAAGGTAAACTCTCTGAGTGAGCCCGTGGGACTGTTACCGTGAATACTTACGCTCAGGTTTCATGGGGAGGCTGCTTCAGCTGTCACCCTTCCCTCCCTCCTACCCCCGTCCCCTCACGAAAATGGAACCAAATTAGAAATATTTCATCGAAATGGCCAAGGTTTCTAAAGATGAGACCCATTTGCATGAGTCTGCAGATACTTGACAAATTGTGTGCATTTGAGTCGCGCCATTATCCACCACTCGGGACTTTGGTCGAGA
>NC_134777.1:118461230-118481230 GCF_046742065.1 Oratosquilla oratoria | reverse complement strand
CCTTATCACTATCTTTATCCTCGGCTCCTTCCCCTTACTCCTTCATTTTCACCCGTCTCTTCCTGTCTTTCTCCTCACCTCTTTTCCCCCTTTCCTTCCTTCCTTTTTTTCTTTTCTTAGACCCTTTCTCCCTTCCATAGACCCCCATCCTCCATTCCTCCACCCCTTGACTCAACCAGCCTACCGGCTAACCAGCCAGTCTAGCCAAGCCAGCCAAGCCCGACGGCCAAGCCAGCCAGCCAGCCAGCCAGCCAGCCAGCCAGCCAGGGCCGGGGTGAAGGCTATTCCAGGAGCCGTGGAGGATAAAAGCCTTCTGGAAAAGAAAACGTGGAGAGAGGAGCAGAAAAGGCCCAAAGCAGCAGAGACGGTGCTCGCCTATTTTTAGCATTCCTTCCAAAATAAGTTGTCCAAAAAGTTTAATACAACTTCCATCGCAGCCACCTCCATTTCTATCTCTTACGATTGCGAACCCGTTGTTTGTTATTGTCGCGGTGATGGCTAAGAGTCTTGATCTGATTAATTCATTGACTTTTGGTCTACGCGTGTTTCGTCTCTCTCTCTCTCTCTCTCTCTCTCTCTCTCTCTCTCTCTCTCTCTCTCTCTCTCTCTCTCTCTCTCTCTCTCTCTCTCTCTCTCTCTCTCTCTCTCTCTCTCTCTCTCTCTCTCTCTCTCTCTCTCTCTCTCTCTCTCTCTCTCTCTCTCTCTCTCTCTCGGCTGTTTACAACTTGTGACTTCTTGGCGAAACACACCGCACCGACTCAGAAGTGTCTTCACCTGCGAGCGAATAGGGATATGGCGGAGTGTGGAGGTGGGAAGAATATCATTGGATTTTTTTTCTTGACAAGTCCCAGGCTGGCAGTGGCGTGTGTCACCACGGGCTGAGAGGGCTATTGTGTCCCGATTAGATTATGATTGTGAGCCGCTTTGGAGGCAGACTTCCAAGGGTGATTGATTAGGCCCGGGGACTTCCGGCCGGCCAGGTTTCTTGCGTGAGAAACAGTGCACCCGCAGTCCTAAACGAGAAGACCTTGCGAGGGGTCACACGAAATGTACTCACAAGTTGGATGAATTTTTTTTCGCAGGCGTGTTAATGCTGGATAGAGTTCGAGATCGACAAGAAATAGAATAACGATGAATAAGTAAATAGATGAATAAGAAATAAAGGTGGAATTATTCATTCACACAGCTCGAGCTGTGAAATGACGGAAATGATGATGATCAAGTGCAGATTTCATTGGTGGCGTGCAAGTTTGATGCGAGGCGTGGTCCTGGTCAATGTAGCTGTTGTTTTATTTACTGCTTTAATATATATTTCTATTGTTGATTTAATGACGATTATTATTTTCATCATCATTACCACCACCACCACCATCATCATCATAATCATCATCATCATCATCATTACCACCACCACCACCATCATCATCATCATCATCATTACCACCACCATCATCATCATCATCATCATCATCATCATCATCATCATCATTACCACCACCATCATCATCATCATCATCATCATCATCATCATCATCATTATCGTCCTCATCATCATCTTTATGTTTATAGTCATCATCATCATCATCAGCAGCAGCAGTAGCAGCATAATCATTATCATTGTCCTCCTCATCATAATCATCATCATTGTCCTCCTCCTCCTCCTCTTCCTTTTCATCATCACCATTATCATTATCACTACTGAAGTCGTACGCGTGTGCACAGCTATTCCCCCTTACTCCAGTTCTGTGCCAAAGCGCGGGAAGTCCAAAATCCGTCTCGTGACAGAGGTCCTTATATCCAACTTTTCTACAAATTCTTTCAAAAGTATTCCGTGATATATTGCCCCCGGCCACCGCACTAAATCTAATTTAAATGGTGGAAGTTCTACTCTTGTGATGATATAACTTAGTCTTAAAAGACAAACTCACTAAGGCCCATTACCATTGCTGTTATTTCCATTACCAACTGCCATCCATCCATTCTCCTGTCATTCTGACAACTCGTATTGTCAACATTATCATTTTCATTACCGTAATCAGCCCGACGATTTTCGGAGTAATTGGCTAAGCCATCATTCCACGTCCTGGAATTTAGCCCTTTATATCTTCCAAGAACACGAAGGATAGAGCTCTTACGTGGGTTCCCATTGGGCTGCAGCTTTCATTCTTTCTCCCACTTAATCACTGTTTACTTACAGTGCTCTGTCACTGTTATCGTCATTGTTTCAGCAATATTATCAGCACCGTCCTCATCACTGTGGTATGGTCACTGTCTGTCATTGTAAGGTACGAAGAAAGGAAACTTAAATAGAGTAGGCTTCAAAGTTATTAACACTTTGAAGCTCAACATTTTAGCGTATAGAATTGGATTAGATAGAATAAAATAGATATAGTTCACTTATGCACCTTGTTCAGGGAACGCAGACGACAAAATTGGGTTATTTCGCGATAAAATAAAATTATAGATCAAGAGAAAGCTAAATGTACGTTATTAGTAAGAGATCGCCTTGGCAAAGTAGGGAAAAGCCGGACGAATGAGTCGTGAGGAAGAAGATTCAGAGAAACGAGACAAATCAGCCAAGTGAGACACCAGTCTGCTTCGTAGGAAACTCACTCACGAGAATAATGAACACGTTCTTTTGAACAAGTTTGTTCAAAAGAGAACAGCTCGTAAGTTCATTTTGAAAATTTTGTTTGAAATAACAAAGAACGGAGTATTTTTCATATAAGTAGTTGAGCACAGCTCTCCAGGTCACGTTATAGTTTTAAAAGGTACAAATAGAGAAGACAATCACAAAAAATCGGGCTGTATATCTAACCTCATTTCAGATTTGAAACCAATAATCCTCAAAAAGAAAATATTTGTTAAGTAGATATAATCAAATTTCAGGCAAAAATATTAGAAAATTAAGTTTAGTCGTTGAATTTATCAACAAACATAAGAAGTGTCCCAAAAGTTAAAAATCTATTTTTACACTGAAAATTACGAAACTAGAAGAGGAAGAAATGATAAGACAATGCACATTGATTGATCTTTTAAAAGGCACAGAAACGTTGCAGATGGTTCCAATTACATATTCAGTGAATGCTTTAAGAAAATGTCTCTGAATTGTGGTGCAATCGCTAATGGTTTTACTTCATAGTAAAGGCAAACAGAAAGCGACAGTAATCATTATCCTATTGTAACGTCACCAGACTTGTATACATTTTTCAACGATTCCCACAAAAAACAGATTAACGTAACTTTCGGACACAGTGACGAAAATACGAGCATGACTAAGGAGTGGGTATCCAATGTAGACCATCTGCAGGCAGCGATTCACATAATCTAAAAAAAAAAAAAAAAAAAAAAAAAAAAAAAAAAAAAAAAAAAAAAAAAAAAAAAAAAGGCTGTCGTAGATTACGTAAAGGTTTTCGCTTCGGCAGAACAAAATGCCAACACGAAACCTGATACTCAAGCTATAACTGTGATACACGTTTCATGAGATTTATTTATTTATTCATTTATTTTTTTATCTATTTAATTTTATTTTCGTAATAAGGTATTAACTGCATAGTAACATGCAGTCAGTATTTATGTATTGCTTTGGAGTACCGATACAGATCAGAGTCACACATTATTTGTATATATTAGCGTACAAAATATCTATTCATAAAGGGACGATTATATACAGTATTTGTACTACTTCTGTCTATCTACGTTGCTCCCTTGAACCTGTCCATTACCACTTGTTTGACTCTACCTCTTCCTGATCTACATTGGCGTTGTAAAAACAGAATAAATGGGACGAAGTAAGGAGACTAGGGATACTGCTTTCTGAATATTCTTCCTATGAAAAGTCAAATCATAAAAGATTCTGCGAGGAGGCCTCTGACCAAGACCATAGTAACTGGGCCATTAAATGAATGTAGAAGTAGTACAGATGATATAAGAGAAGAGACTGGTAATATGCTTGTGAGAAAAATGGATGTGTTGGCGGTGAATGAAATTAAGTTGAAAGGTAAGGGTCAGTTTGACTCTGGGAGTGTGGTGGGGAGGGTGTCAATTGTACGTAGAAGTAGTACAGATGATGTAAGAGAAGAGACTGGTAATATGCCTGTGGGAAAAATGGATGTGTAGGCGGTGAATGAAACTAAATTGAAAGGTAAGGGTCAGTTTGATTTTGGGAGTGTGGTGGGGAGGGTGTCAGGAGTGACGTGAGGGCGAGGGAGGGAAGGAATGGCACTGATGTTAAGTGATGAGATAAGTAAGTGGTTGGTGGAGTGGAGGGAAGTGTCTTCGAGGATAATGTGAGCAAAGGTGAAATTAGGATGGGAGATATGGGGTTTTGTGAGCGCATACGGCCCTGGTAGTGAGAAAAGTGAAAAGGAGAGGATTTTTTTTTTTTTATAAAATTATAGAGAGTTTTGTGGGACAGATACTTTTTAGATTTATTAAGATAAGAGTATAGAGAGTTTTAGGAATGCTAGGAATATAGAGATACTTTGTGAGTAGATAGAAGACGTAGAAGGAAGGTACGGAGTGTTATGTAGGAACTATAGTAGAGAGATGTTAGATATGTTTTGATCATTCATTGACTTCCATGATATTTAGGAACCATACGACAAGACATCTTGATTGTGGACATACTAATAATGAAGATAGTATATTGATGAGAGTTTGAATTGTGCACTAATATGTGTACGTATGTGTGGATATATATATATATATATATATATATATATATATATATATATATATATATATACATATATATATCCACACATACGTACACATATTAGTGCACAATTCAAACTCTCATCGATATACTATCTTCATTATTAGTATGTCCACAATCAAGATGTCTTGTCGTATACATATATACGCATATACTTGCGAATGCATGTGTAAGGACGAATGTAAATGAGTATTTATTTATGGAGTTCTGCATGTTTGTATTGTGTATATATTGTGTATGCATGTATATACTGTATGTAGGTGGAGGTGTATGTATTTATGTATACATGTGTATACATACATTTTAAATGTATGTGTATATGGTGTGTATTTTAGAAATACGGATTTATTTTTTGTTTCGTGATAAAAGTCATTGCTAAATTTAGTGAGAAACCAGCTTGTCAAAGACTTTTTTTTGCCGAATTTTCTTTCGTAAGGCTTTTAGGCAGTAGCCATTAAATTGCAACTTTTATCCCATAAACGTGGCTGAGGGGGGCGAAACCATCCCCGTACATGGACTTTGGCTACAAGAGCCAAAGTGAAAGAAAATTGAAAAGGCGATGAAGTGACCCGGCGGCTCATAACAACGTGGTTGGCAGAGTTTGGCAACAGCCTGCCCTGACAACGATGACTGCATGTTGAAGATGGCGATAGTAATGGTAATAGAAATGGTGGTAGTAATGATATAGTATTCAAGAAGTGTCAACAGTGATGAACATTTTGTTTGAAGAAAAAATGAGTGCAAATGCATACAATGATGATGATGATAATGGCAGTTAGTGTTGTTTATACAACGTCATTAAACATGGCAAAAGCATTAAGGACTTTGATGCCATGTAGTGTATCTGTAAGCTAGTACCTCTGTTCTTTATTCGTTCTTTATTCTCTCTCTCTCTCTCTCTCTCTCTCTCTCTCTCTCTCTCTCTCTCTCTCTCTCTCTCTCTCTCTTTATCTCTATTTGTATCTCTGCCTCCCCTCCTTTTAGTTTTTACTAAGTTCCTTGTGGAATATTAAGTAGCATTTGACCCAAATTTCCTCGTTTCACCTGACGCCTCGGATGTATTGTAGTTGTTCCTCTTCTATATGCAGAATGCAGAGCGTCTCTCCCATCCATTCTTACGGTAATCATGTCTATGTTATTGCCATAGGAGGCACTTGAAATACCTGATTTCCCAAATTTCGATTCTTTAACCTCTACCGAACTGAGGAAACACAAGAATTATATATTGTTGTCATGGAGCAAATATGACAGTAATTGTATGAAAAATACGATTCATTGTCTACTACACAACACTGTCTTCGTTCTTATTATGAAGAAAACGGTGTGCTACCCTGAGACTCAGGAATGTAAACATTGGGATGTTTGGCTAAAATCTACGGGAACCTGAATATTCATTTCTTTCGTTTGTAGAAAAGGGGGAATGGGGAGAGGGGAATTTAGATGTAGGGGGGGTTGTCGAGTTAGATGAGGTGAATATAGCTTCTGGCCCTCACCCCCCTGCTGTCGCGGTGTTATTGGGAAGAAAATCTGCGCGCGGTTGAGCACTTTTGCGCTGTTCTTTATGGAAATTAGATTAATTATAACCACCATTATTAAAATATTTCAGGTTATTCTCCCTTGCAGACAGTTCTCTCTATTTATATGTCATGCATTTCCTCTCCCTTCCTCCCTCTCTCTCCCTCTCTCTCGTTTTCTCTCTCCCCAATTTCTCTCATCCTCTCTCCCTCTCTCTTGATCTCATCCTCTGTCACTCTCTACCTCTCTTTCTTTCTCCCTCTCTCCCTCATCCCCTCTCTCTCTACCTCTCACTTTTTGATGGCTTCTAAGAGAGGGAAACCTACTATATCCATCAAACCTCAGGCATTCCTTAATTTTTTCTAGATTCGTCTTCTCCCGTCCATTGTCAGCTGTATTCCTCTCATTAGTTTCTGTATTATTCTGCTGCAGGCTGAACTGGGTTCTTTCAACTTTATTAGCTGTTGCAGCCCCCCAGACCATTTTTATTGGCAGCGGAAAAAAGAATTGAATTAACATACAAATATATTTCACTCGTATGTTATTGTAAAACCAAATTAAGTATTATCCCCGGTGTGACTCTGCGCTGTCCTGGTTTATATATAAAACCCTGATCAAGTCTCTCAAAATAAAATAAAAATACACCTGTCTCAGATCAAACTTCTTTGTAGGAATTATTAAGCTACCGATTTTGTTGGACATATTCTGAAAAATTATCCTGCATGCATATATACATACGCGCGTGCAAATATAAATACATACATACATAAATACATATATACATACATATATACATACGCACCTACATAAATACGTGGATACATACATACACACATGCATAAATACATGCATGCATACATGTGTACACAAAGAAGTCTGATTTCCATCGGACGATCCTTTGCATTTTTTTTTTGTTTTCATTCCCAGTTAGAGCAGGAGCGCATTTTGTTTAGGTTCATTTTGATCCTGATGGGTCACTTTTTCTTTTCTTTTTTTTTGGGGGGGGGGAGGTTCCTCCATAATTCCTTTCTTGTTAAATCAGAAAAATTTTGTGTCTAAACTCCGGCGAAGATTTGTCTTCGGTCCTGGAAATTTGGTTCAGTTTGTCCCTCGGCGGAACTTTGGAAAGGATCCGCCGGCGACGAACCATTTGGATCTCCTCCCAACCTCTTGAAAAAGGGAAAGAAGTTATTCTTTTAACCTTTTCCTCTATTGTACTTCGTCCTTATTAATAAATTACTGTCTCCTCTTCTACCACCCTCCTCCTACCCGCTCCTTCTTCCTCGCCTCCTCCTTCTCGCCACCTCCTCGCTCCTCCTCCTCCTCCTCCTCCTCCTCCTTCTCTCCTTCTCCTACCTCCTTGCTTCTTCCTCCTCTCCTTCTCCTATCTCCTTCCTCTTTCCTACTCTCTCCTCCCATATCCCTCCTCCTTCCTCCCTCCTCCCCGTCTTCCCCCTCCTTTTTCCTTTTTCCTTCCTACTTATCCAACCCCTTTCCTCCCTCCTCACCCCTGCATTCCTCCTTTCTTTTTCCTCTCGTGTCCCTTCTCCTTCCCCCTTCCCTTCCCCCTTCTCTTCCTCCCTCCCGCTCCTCCCTTCCCCCTCTCTCCTTCTTCCTCCCTCTCTCAGTCCTCCTCCCTCCCCGTTCCCCCTCCCTTTCCCTCCTTCTCCCCTCCCCATTTCCTTTTTCCTTCTCCCTCTTTCCTTCTCCTTTCTCCCCTTTTCCATTCTCCCTTCTCCTCCTTCCTCCCTTTTCCCTCCTTCCTCATCTCCTGCGTGCGCACATCCTCGCATTCGTCCCGAGTAGCTGCCACGGGTCTCCTCTTGTTGTAGGGAGGAGGAAGAGCCCTGACAAAGACCCCTTTTTCTCCCTCAATAACGGCGAGGTCCGAAGGGACCCCCTTCTCCTCCGGGGATTTCCACGGGGCCCGGGCTTCTCCCGTACTAACAGGGCCCGGTGGGGGTCCTGCCACGTACATTTCCAGCTGCGGTTACGGGGTCTGCCGGGCATCCTGGGCTCCTTTGGCGTCGGGAGTCTGCTAGGGTCCCCGAGCGCCGGGAAGTACTGGCTGGCACGCCTCTCAGGGGGCGGGGGCTGGGGGGCGGGGGGCGGGCGGGGATGTGTGCTAGTCTTAAAGCTACTCTCTTGGTTCGGCTTTGCTGTTCACTCGAGGGTCGGGAGTGCGCGGTTTCAATGGGGAAGGCAACTCTGTAACGTCATTTCACTCAACACGTGATATTCGGAAGAGTCTGCCTCTTCTGTGCTCCCGATGATGATGATAAGGATGATGTTCTTCTCAAGTTCATTGTGAAGTATGCCAGACGTGAGTCAAGTAGTTATGCTGTTATTGACTAAAAATAGAACATCTCATTCTCTCCTCTCTCTTTCTCCCTCTCTCTCTCTCTCTCTCTCTCTCTCTCTCTCTCTCTCTCTCTCTCTCTCTCTCTCTCTCTCTCTCTCTCTCTCTCTCTCTCTCTCTCTGCGTGTGTGTGTGCGTGTGCATCTCCGTCTGTGGAGCCACAGTAGCGTGAAACATAAAAGACAAACATTTTTGTTTATTCAGTAGAAAGACGTTTTAGGTTGCCATATATAGCATCACAAGTAACCTGCCGTTTGTCTTACACATCCGTACACGAACTATCTTATGTGAAATTTTTGTTTCCTCGTGGAATATTGTTTATGTCAGGATTATATCGAGATAGTCGTGTAAGGGCCAAAGCAGTTAGTTCTCAAATCGCTCAATTGTATTTGTACGCATACACAGTTGATAATTGGGTTTGTTTATTGACCGAGGGCTCCATAAAGAATTCAAAGTAATTTCTGAGATTAAGCTAAGGAGTTGACTTGGAATGACGTGAAATAGCTGTAGACGAGGAGGACAAAGGGGAGAAGGAGCAGGAAGAAAGTGTTTCGAAGCTTAAAAAAATCATCTGGATAAACACTTAGGCCGTATTCTTTCATGCACATCCAATGTTTGATTATTTTCTTTACTCTTAATTTTGTTGTTTGTGTGTTCGTTTATTTCGTTATTCTTTCCTATTTTCTGAATCCGACCTCGTTACGGACCCAAAGGTCTCCTGTTGCCATGCGTTATTATTATAATCCTTAGTAAAGAAAAGCAGAGAGAGGCGGGAAAGAATAGCAGAAGGACACAGGGAGTGATAGGAGCCAACTATGGTGTATTCCTCTCTGATGAATGAAATCACCTGGCGGTAACTGTGGTAAAACAAGTACCGCAAGGTACTTAGCAGGCTAATCGAGACACAGGACAGAACCACTCGAATGACGAGGAGGTGCCAGAGGGATGGTTGTGACACACCGGCGAGAGCCTGGTGGGAGTGGGAGGGCAGGAAAAGGACCACCCCCTGCGGGAGGAGGCTGGAGTGCAGTCGATACGGCAGGTAGGTTCCCACAGCCTCCTCCTCCTCCTCCTCTTCCTCCTCCTCTTCCTCCTCCTCCTCCTCCTCTTCCTCCTCCTCCTCCACCTCCTCCTCCTCCTCCTCCTCCACCTCCTCCTCCTCCTCCTCTTCCTCCTCCTCCTCCTCCTCTTATTCCAAGGCTGCCCACCCAAGGTATACACATAAGAACTTCCTCAACCTCGCGATGACGTCACACATGGGGAGAGGTGGGACTGACCTCATCTGCTCTAGGGAAAGAGAGTAAGGGGAAGAGAGAATGAGAGAGAAGATAAGAGGAGAGATGAGAGAAAGGGGGAAACACAGGAAGAGGAAGAGAGACCTAAGAAGGGAGGAGGGAGTGTGCGTTTGTGTGTGTATGTTAGAGAGAAAAAAAGAGAGAGAGGAAGGGAGGTAGAGAGAAAGAGATAGAAATAGAGGTAGAGAAGTAAAGAGAGAGGGAGAAAGGAGGCAAAGGGTGAGAAAAGGAGAGAAAGAGAGGGATAAAGAATGACAAAGAAGTTGATGGGGGAGGCGAAAGAGAAAAAGAGGGTAAGGGAATGAGTGAGGGTAAGATAGAGAGATTGATAGGAAGGGGAAATGAAGGTAAGAGAGAGGAGGGGGAACAGTAGAGAGAGGGAGAGAGAGAGAGACTGTCATTTCCGTTAATAGAATTATAAGTTCAAAGGGAACTCACCAGGAAATCCACCACTAAGCCTTTACCGATCACCTAAAGACGTGATGGCGGTCTTAAGCAATCCTTTGTGAAGCTCAACGCGGTATAATCTGAAAGATCTTTCACTTGTGGTTCTTCACTGTTAAAAAAACGCATGCGCGCGCACAGAAAACGGAGCGTGGAAAACAGAAACGAAGGAGGAAAAATCAAAGTTAAAGAGTCTCATTTAACACACCACTTCCATGTAAACACAGCTGATGTGGTATTGATGTTTAGCGCGATGCAGGCTGTCAAAGTCCCGGATGTTTTAAGTCATCAAGTACACACACACGCACAGAAACACACATACACACACACACACACACACACACACACACACACACACGCACACACACACACACGCACACACACACATACGCACACACACACACACACACACACACACACACACACACACACACACACACACACACACACACACACACACACACATATATATATATATATATATATATATATATATATATGTGTGTGTGTGTGTGTTTATATGCAAGTACATTTACATTGTATTTTTCTTGGCCTTTTTACCTTTCACTGAGTTATGTAGACGAGAAATGTAAGCATTTTCTCCATTTTCTCAAAGAGAGGCATATATGCATTATTATATATATATGTACGTCTTGCACATGTGTCTACAAAAAGTTTCTTCATGTGTATTATCCATTTTATTTTATGAGTATACCTGTAGACCCAGAATATGCCAATATATATTCATTTGTATTTATAGGGAAATAAGTAAATTTAATTAAAATCATCCCCATTCCACAGAAAATGTTAGCGATGCATGTTTTTGTCTTCATTTGTTTATTCTGGTTTATATAATATTCAGGCATTCAAGCCTTTATTTTTGTCTCCTTTTATTTGCGCATCGAGGAAAGGGAAAAATTGAGTTTTTAGTTTGAGGCTCCAACAGCTGATCTTGCTCCATGTGACAAAAAAAAAAAAAAAAAAAAAAAAAAAGGGGGGGGGGGATATCAATCACTCTTTCTCGTGTAATGCTGAACAAGTCGAAACAGTTATACAAATCCTTCTCAATGAGATTTGATACACTTTTTTTCTCTAATTGCCCGTTTAGACTGGCCTCAATGGTAAGAGTACAGACTGCAGCAGCTGTACTATTAATTCCATCACTTTTTAGTTAACCCTATAGTTTACTCCTTCTTAATCAACTTCTTTGAGTATTTTTGTCAACGTCAGACGATTTCATTTAATGTACTCTGTATTAATGCGGTAGAGTAAATCTTCGTGTCATTGTCAAAATATATGTATTATGTGTGCCAAGACATGTATATAAGTGTACTCTCTTTGTGAAGATAATTTTGTGTGTCTGCATGCATATTCATTGTTTCTGTTTGCGTGCTTGTAAACACTGAGTACATAGGCATATGTGCGTGTTTGGTTAGGTGCATGTATATGTGTGTTTGTGTGTGTGTGTGTACGCGCGCGTGTGAGTGTTGGTGCGCATGTTTGTGCCCGTGTGCATTGTGTGCACCTATATATGCACAAAGATGAGGAGCCATACATACATACATATATATATATATATATATATATATATATATATATATATATCATACGAAAATCGACTAAAACATATGAATCTGTTTTCCCTAAAAAAGTGTAGACTCAGAGATGACTTGATACAGGTCTTTAAAATTCTAAAGGGAATTGACAACATCAAAAGTGACAAAATTTTCACATTGAATGAGAATCAGACAAGAAACAATGGTCTTAAACAGTCCGGAAATAGATTCAATTTGGAACTAGGTAGAAACAACTTTGCCAACCGTGTAGTTAATGAATGGAATAAACTTCCTGCACAGGTAGTGCAATGTAGTTCAGTTCGAAGCTTTAAGAATCATTTAGATAAACACCTAAGCAAGATGCTGTAATGATTATGATTTATTTTATATTATTTGTTTTTGTTTTGTTATCATTTGTCTGTCTGATTTTCATTTATTATTAGTTATATGTTAATTTATCATTATTTACTATTTACCTGTTTGTTTATTATTTAACTATACCTATGCATTTATTTATGTATTTTATTTGTTATTTACATTATTATAATTTTTATTTATTATTTTATTATTATTATGATTTTTTCGCATCCGACCTAGATATGGACCAAAAGGTCTCCTGTCGGCATGCTCCGCCTTTGTAATCCTTTGTAATATATATATATATATATATATATACGTGTGTATGTGTGTATGTATATGTATAAATGTGAGTATGCAGAAATGCATATGCAGACTACCCATCAAGTGGGATCGCACAGAAGCAAGCCTGTGTGCGCAAATAAGTCTGTCAGTTTGGGCATGTTACCCTCGTTCACAAGTGACATATGAACAGACGAGGAGATCCTATCGGCTGTGTGTGTGTGTGTGTGTGTATGTGTGTGTGTGTGTGTGTGTGTGTATGTGTGCGTGTTTAATCGGTAGGGTTAAGTGCTCTTGTACGGGGTACCACCGAAGGTATAAGATATTTACATATAGAGAAGAAAATGCTCATAAAACATTTCCTCTGGGAGAGGAACTCATAAAAGAAATCATATTTCCATGGCCACGCGGGGCCTCCACGGGGAGATCCTGCCACCCCCACCGCCCACGCACTTCCCCTGACGCTTCAAACATCCTCCAGATCCAAACTTTTCTTCTCCATTTTCCTCTCCTTCTTCTTCTTCTTCTTCTTCTTCTTCTTCTTCTTCTTTTCTTCTTCTTCTTCTCCATTTTCCTCTCCTTCTTCTTCTTCTGCTTCTTCTTCCTCTTCTTCTTCTTCTTCTTTTTTTTTTTTCTTCTTCTTTTTCATCTTCTTTTTCTTCTTTTTCTTCTTCTTCTTCCTCTTTTTTTCGTTCTTCTTCTTCTTCTCTTCTCTTTCTTCTTCTTCTTCTTTTTCTTTTTCTTCTTCCTCCTCTTCTTTTTCTTTTCCTTCTTCTTCTTTTTCTCCCTCTTTCTCTTCTTTTCGTTCTCTTTCTCCTCCTGCTTCCTCTGTATCATCTTTATTTTCTTTATTTATCTGTTCCATCTTCTAAGCTTTCTTTTTCACGTTCTTTGTTTTCTTCTTCATCTTTATCTTCTTCATTTATCTTCTTGATCTTTTAAGCTTCCTTCTCCATGTCCTTTGTTTTCTTCTCCAGCTTTTCTTTCTTTTTCCATCCGTTATATCCTTTTCTTTGTCCACTTCTTTATTCTTTCCTTCTTCCTTTCCTCTGTCCACATTTGGTTTATCTTCTTCCTTTTCTCTGTCTTTACCTTTTCCTCCCTCGTCTCCGTCCTCTTTTTCTCCGTTTCTTTACTCTCCATTTGCTTCTCTTTCACTTTCATCTTGCATCTTCACCTTCTCTCATAAGCGTCTTTTTTTGTTTTTTCTTTCCTTCTTTCTTTCTTTCACTCTTTCTTCGTCACTTCCCTGCCCCATGGCTCCCTCCTTCTTTCACCTCTTTTACTCTTCCTTTTTCCACTTCCTTCCATCTTCTCTTCACCCACCCTCCTCCAATCCCAGCTTGCCACCTCATCCTACCTCCCACATCCACACCTCTTCACCTCATCCTACCTCCCACATCCCCACCTCACCACCCGAACGTTCTTCTCTCTCCTCAACTCTCTCTTTTCCAACACCTTTTTTTCCTCTATCTCCATCTACTAATTTCATTTCGTCCCACCTCCTTCTCCTTTGTCTCTTCCCCCCATCTCATCCTTTCTCTCGTCTTCATCTCCTTTAGCTTCCATTTCCTGCCTCTTCCATCTCCTTCACATAATACTTTCTGCTCGCGTCAGTCTCTATCTCCTTCCTCTTTCAACTTCGCCTTTCCCTCCCTTTTCATACTTTATCTCATTCATCTAACTCTATCTCTTCCAAACTCCCTCTCCTCCCATTTCCATAAACTCCCTCCAACTCCATCATCTCCGACCTCCACCAGCTTTGTAGCACGTAAATGTCTGTTCCGGCCCTAAGGAGGGTAGCCCACACCACAAACAAACCCTTCCCCCTCCCCTCCCTCGTAAAGGAAATCGCCTCGTCCCCGGACCCTCTTGAAGGCCAAAGACTCTTCATATTCCACTTGGAGGTTTCCCCCCCACTTTCTATCCACGCAATGTCGTAAATTGCGGGGTGCCAACACCACGCGGTGCTAATTCCTTCTTTACCGTGCCAACGACACGACACCACCCCCCAGCGTCCGTGGCTCTCCATCCGTATCGTGCCAGCAGCGAGACACACTCCACCAGGAGACACTCGCGTAGTGACTGGGAGAATAAGCCTGTCGTTGCCGGTACATCCCGGTACTCTTAAGAAATAGTAATCGTCCCGGTCTGGTCCTCCCCCGCCCCCGCCTCCGAGATCACCGGACTCGAAAGGCGTCAAAATTCGACTCGGAGACCTCTTGTACGGTTGCCAACGCTTCGTCTTCTTCCCCCATGCCGGAATCCGTGTCCCTCCTCCCTTTTTCTTCATCAGCAGAATCTCTCAGTTCTTAATTCGGGTGTTTTTCTCAGGTGACTGGAAGCACTTGGCAAAAAAATAATAATAGATAAATTAGAAATTAATAAATAATTAAATATGATCAAATGAAATATAAAATGTATATACCTCGAGCTTCTCGTTGTTGATGGCTTAGAATTTAAGTGATTTGTGGTTGATAAATGTAAATCTGTTCACTGGGACCCATTCAGTGTTGCACACACACACACACACACACACACACACACACACACACACACACACACACACACACACACACACACACACACACACACACACACGCACATATATATATTTATATATATATATTTAAACTTAGAACCCACTGTCGGTGGAAAAAGATAAAAAGTGAGATGATTGTTCCTGTCCTGAAGAGGACCACAGAGAGTGGTCGAAATATACAGGAACAATCATCTCACTTTTTATCTTTTTCCACCGACAGTGGGTTCTAAGTTTAAATTTTACCAATGTGTTACGACATTAGTGCAAGCTAATATATATATATATATATATATATATATATATATATGTGTGTGTGTGTGTGTGTGTGTGTGTATGTTAATGATATACATATGTTATTAATATTGATATATCATATTAGTAATAGTAGTAGTAATCGTAGTAAACAGCAACATGAGCGATTGTGTATATGGGTATCCGGTTAATTTAGAGTTCCATCTGGGGTATTTGGACCCAAAAATAAACAAGCAAATAAATAAATAGATAAATGAAAAACAAATGGATAGATAGTTAAGAACTGATGCCCTTGACAGATTCTCTTCCCCATCACTGCTGTACCTTCCCTCCCGCAGATCTCCCCCCCGACATATTTCTCACGCCAACGAACATCAGATTCTCCTGAGCATTCGTCTCTCACTCAGTCCAACCTAACTCATTCTTACATGAACCTCACGCTCGGATGCCAACCTGGCCCCTTCCTTCTCATCTCCAGACTTGGTCACCGCCAAGAAGAAACTCTGTATTCTGTACCCGGAAACCCTGTTCAGCCCTGCATCCTTCCCCCAACTCCACTTGAGCAGCAACCCAACACACACACACACACACACACACACACACACACACACACACACACACACACACACACACACACACACACACACACACACACACACACACACACACACACACACACACACACACACACACACACCAACAGCCCTGACAGACCCGCCCACTCCTCTCCCCCCCTTCGTATATATCCCTCAACATTAGCCGATTCACGCCCACTATCTCCCACGTTTACCAGTAACTCATTCAAATCGGTCTAGTAATTCAGACAGTCGTTTTGTGTGTGTCTGTGTTTATGTATACGTGCGTTTCAACATGTACGTGTCAAAATATAGACGCAATACAGAACACGAACATAGAATACAGCTACAGAGAATTTCTAGTCTCTAACCCTGGAACAAGCTTGAAAACGTTAAACGAATTAGACAGTTTCTGGGCAAAAGTACAAAACCTAATATTTACTGGGAAGAAAAGTTTGTACTCACGAGTGGCCAGTCTCCCCCTTCAGAACAAGATGGTTGATCTTGTGAAGAGTATTTTCCTCTGGATCTCGAAAAACGGATTTCTTTTCTTTAGTTGAAAATGCAATATTTTTGGGTGTACAAATGAAGAGATTCTTTGTTTATCTTTACGTAAGTGTTGAATACAAAAAGTAGTTTTCAGTTTCATAAAATACGTACGATCACAAATAAAAACACGCATACACACACGGAGGGAAGGAATCACTGATATAAGCAAAGGTTTTTAAAGACGTATTGTTTAAAGATGAAGTAATAAAATTAAAGTTCCAGTCATTTCTGAAAGAAAAGGCAAAATATAGGAATACAGGGTTAAGATAAAAATGTGGAAGGAAAGAAATTATATAAGTTGCAAAAGACACTAGTTGAGGAACTCCCAGTGCCTGACAGAATTTCCAAATAGAATCTCAAGGAATGCTGAAAACTGGGAGACAAGATTCACGAACTAATGCGTTCATAAGAAGAAGGGATAGTGCCTCATGATTGGAGGAGATCCATTGTGGCACCAATCTACAAAGGAGGAAGCAAGAAGGATTACTTGAACTACAGATCAATGTCTTTGACCAGCATGTTAACTAAACTGTTATAATTGTGAAAGAAACATGTATTGAATATATAAATGAGACGGACATGTTGGTTGAAAACCAGTTTGTATTGAGAAATAAAAGATAATGTGTTTTAAATATATTGAAATTTTTCTCGAGGGTGGTGGATATACCACAAAAAAAAAGATAGGCTAGATACCTAGACCTGGAGAAAGTATTTGACAAGGTACCATACAAACGACTGTTGTGTAAATTGGAGAAAATAAAAATGGATGAGAATTTTCCTAAGATATGAGAACACCAGTAAATAATAGGAAGTCAGGATTGGTGTAATTATCGGAGTCCCTCAAGGATCAGTGTTGGAGCCCGTAATGTCTTTACTTTATGTAAATAACATGATAGAAGGAGCGACAGTTGATACTGATATATTTGTAGACGATGCAAAGATCAGGAGGGTAGAGGAAGTTGAAGAATATTGCAAGTTGTTACAAAAAAAAAATCTAGACAGAATTTCCAACTGGAGTCTAGCGTGGAGAACATTGGAAATGGAGAAAAATACAAATAGGACATCAATCATCTAATCGATGGGCAATGAAACAGTTACAAGGATAAAGAAAACGAGCTAGTTTTGGTCACAGATTTTTCACCCAATAAGCACATTATCACCATTTTTCGCACGACATACAAACTGTTGGAGAATATATGAATGGCATTCATGAACGAGGAAACACAGAAAACCTGATCTGCTCCAATATACAGCAGTGTTGTGGTTCCCACACAAAAAGAAGGGATATAAGCAAGATCGTAAGAATAATAAGAGAAGAACCGAAACAGTCCCCAGCCTGTCAGACAGATTGTATGAGAAAAGATACTAGAAAACCTGGAACTGTCCTCATTAGAAGAAACAAGAAAGAGTTGACATGACAGCAGTGTTTAGAACAATTAAAAGGGCGGAGAAATTTGGCAGTGAGAATTTTTTTTATTCTTTCTTATTTATCTATTTATCTATTTAGTTATTTATTTATCTATTTTTAGATGGGCGAGTGACAAAGAGATCATGGAAAAAGTGTGTGTGTATTTGTGTGTGTGTGTGTGTGGTTTCAGAGAGTAAAGGATACAAACAAAATTGAAAGAATACAGCGGACAGCGACCAGATTGCTTCCTAGCCTTGCAGATAAAACTTAAGGAAAGAGATTAAACGTATTGGATCTGCCAACATTGAAAGAAAGAATAGGTAGAGGTGACGACAGAGGTGGTCGGGCTATTAAAGGGAGTAGATGAAACAGAGAGAAGATATCTTGGTTTGAAACTGGTGGGCGTCTCATTGACAAACAATGCCAAGAGCACAGATTTACAGACAGATAGAGGCACCAACTACTAGAATAGTTTAGAAGTTAAAATCATAAGCAAATTCAAAAATAGGCATGGTAGGGGAAAATATAGCTCCTTTCCTATATTTTACACTTAGCGAAACACACACACATGCTCACACACACACGCACTCACACACACACACGCACACACACACACACACGCGCACACACACACACACACACACACACACACACACACACACACACACACACACACACACACAAACACTCACACACATACACACCATACACACACACACACACACACACACACAATGATGCAGAAACTGGATGTGTATGTGTGTGTGTGTGTGCGCCTGTGTTGTGTTCATCTGTCTATGTGCGTACCTGTGAGTGTATTTATGTACATAATTTGTTCACTGGAAGGTGTTATGGAGGCGAAAACGTTTCAGAGTGAAGTTAAATCCGACAGAAAATGGTGTGACTAAAAGAGGAGAAGAGGAAAGTGGGGAAAATGGTAAAGAAACACAGGAATGCAGCGTAATTAGGGAGGAAATCGGTTGGGGGAGGGAAGTGGGGGGGCAGTGCTGGAAAGGAGAAAGTGCAAGAAAAGGAGAGAATGATTGGGCGAGAGAAGTGAGTAGAGAAAGGGGAAGCCAAGGACGGAATTCTCGCGTGCAAGACAAGTGGGGAAGAAATAAAGAGAGAGAGTACAAAATGAGGAAAAGGGAGGGAAAGTAAGGTGGAACGAAGGTGGAGTAGGCGCAGGTGGAGGGGGAGTGAAAGAGAAAGATAAAAATGGATTGCCGGTTGATCGGAGGAAGATTAAAGATGGTGATGGTAATGCTGAGGCCTATGATGATGACGATGCCCAGAAAAATATGGAAATAGTGCCACGGGAGGTGGAGGGAGGGAGGGAGGGAGGTAGGGTGGAGATAATGAAGGCGGGGCACACACACACAAAAAAGAGAAAACGTTGATGACATACAAGTAAATTTAATGGAGAGAAAAAGAAGGCAAGAGAGAAAAAAAAAAAAGAATAGATGAGGGTACAGCCGAGATAGCAGGTTTATAAAGAAAACGGTGGAAAGACATAGTAAGCAGAAGAAAATGTGTGGGGGGGAGGCGGTAGAAGAGAGAGCGATAAAGAGAGAAATGGGGGCGAGGTTAAGGGGAAGGGTAGGGAGGAGTACAAAGGGAGTCTGAGTGGAGGAAGGAGGACATGGGGAGAGGAGGGAAGGAAGGGAGGGTGTCAGGACCTTGTGGGTTGGTTGCTTGGTTAGAAGAAAGGAAAGAAGGTTAAACGTCGAGATAGAGACTCAGGCAAGTGGAGTAAAAAAGTGGAAAGGAGAGTTGAAGAAGTGCCCAAGGCGTAGGTCTAATGATGGCGCCATCACGTGTGTGTTGGTGGAATGAGGGGGGAGGGAAAGAAATTGAAGGAGAAAAGGAGGGAGGAAAAGAAAGGAGGGAAATGACAAGAAGGTGGAGACGTCGTGGATGCGAAATGTAAAGATCTGTGGAAGGATGAGTGGTTGGATGACGTGAATTTAGTTGAGGTTGGGTTGTGAAGAGAGGAAGAGGGCAAGTAAGGTTGGGTGACGATAGATATTTGGGGTCGGGTGATGGAGTGAGGGGGAAGAGGGAGGGAGGAGAGGAGTAGGAGTGGGGGGCCGGGGCTGGCGGGGGGGGGGGGGCTACCTCCCTGAATCGGTCAGGAGTGACGTGGAAA
>NC_134777.1:118453730-118456230 GCF_046742065.1 Oratosquilla oratoria | reverse complement strand
ACAGGCATGTATCATTTTTAGCTTGTCATTCCCCCAATTGTAAAAGTGACCACTAGTTGGTGTGCTGTTTTCTTTGAGGACAGAAGTGCTGGTTATTGTCCAAAGATTGCGGGTATAATTCCCATCACTGCCACGTGTCCCCGTCTGTTCTTGATTCCCAGAGTTTGGTAAAACCAAACAGATCTCGGTCAAGCTTGTTCCGATTGTATAACTTTTCGACTGGTAATTTCAATCAATCAATCAACCAAATCAGCCATCCCGAATCAACTGCTGATCAAAGGCCTTCTTCATAGCACTCCATGATTCACACGACCGCACCAACCTCTGCCACGTTACTCCTGCGAACTTCTCTATCTCGTCTCTCCACCTTCTGTCTGGTCTCCCTCTTCCATGCTTACCATCATGCGGCGTCCACTCAGTAACACACTTGCTCCATCGCTCATCAGTCGTTCGCACTAACTTACTTGCCCAATTCCACTTCCTCTCTTCCACCGCCTCCACAATATCTTTCACTCTAGTCTGCTCTCTCACTCAACTTGCTCTCTTTCGGTCTCTCAGTGTTATTCCCATCATTGATCTCTCCATTCTCCTCTGTGCAGTCCTTAGCTTTGTTTCCATTGCCTTCGTTAGTTTCCAAGTCTCACACCCGTAGATTATTGCTGGCAGAATACATTGGTCATTTACTCGCATATTCATTCTTTCTACCGCCAAGTGACTTTAATCACTTGAGGGTAGCCCCTTGGAGCTGATCTATGTTTCAACCCTTTCACCTCGTCCTTACAACTTGAGTCACTTGTTCTAGCTGCCGACAGATAATTTGATTCGGCCGAGGCATTTCGGATTTGTCCGAGGCTGATGTCTCGTAGACCCATTCTTCGAGATCGCGGATGAGACTGCCTCGAGGAGTCTCGTTTCAAGTCTTCAGGGTCTCGGGGGTATCTCGAGATACAAAAAAGACTTCGTGTGGTCTTCCTCGAGGAGGTGCAGTCTGTTATGGGTGTTGACCCCGAGCTATAGTTGACACATAAGGGCGTAATGACTGTCGCTGCCTCACCGTTCGTCGTGGCTTCGTTGTTATGGTTCTTGGGTTTCTGCTCTTTTAAACAACCCCTTTGCCATGCTCCAATCTTCGGAAACAATCGTTTTCTCTCTCTCTGTCTGTCTCTCTCTATTCCCCTCTCTCTCTCTCTCTCTCTCTCTCTCTCTCTCTCTCTCTCTCTCTCTCTCTCTCTCTCTCTCTCTCTCTCTCTCTCTCTCTCTCTCTCTCTCTCTCTCCTATCTACCTGACTCTGAACTAACGAGGATACACCATCAGGTCCTCAGCAGTGCCAGGGCCATCACCTTTACCCTGTTTTCTCAAATAGTGGAAGCAAAAGACACTTTTCAGTAGCGTCTAGGCATCAATCCCGGAGTCTTTCCACTCACGAGGCGGGATCCGAATCGAATGTGCCTCTTCATCCTGTTGTGATCCGATGAATTACATATAACAACAATCCAATTATGGACAGATCCCAACTGCCCTTGTGTAATCGTTTTAAAAAGGATTTATTAGATTTAGTTTATTTCCTTATTTGTTTATTTAGGTAATTTTTTATCTACTTCTGTATTTATTTATTTATTTATTTATTCATTTTTTTATTTTGGAGTATATATATATGTATATATATATACATATATATATATATATATGTGTGTGTGTGTGTGTGTGTGTGTGTGTATGTGCGTATGTATGTATGTGTGTGTATGTGTGTGCGTGTGGGTATGGGTGTGTGTACACATGTATATATATACATAAATTGTATAATGTATATGTATGGAAAGGTCACACCACATGGTTTCTCATTTTTTCGTTCCTCGTACCTCCTCCTCTCCCCTTTTATGAACCCCATGACTTAACCCCCCTTTATCGTTTCCTTTAGGTGAAAGGCTTTCATGTTTGCTTTGTAAACCTCTTACAGCTTTCGTCTACCCGGCCAGTAAGGTTTCGCTGTATATTGGATTCTCTTTCTGAGCCGCGGCGCGGGGGAGGAGGTTTTTCGTCTTCGAGGGCTCAAGTTGTTTTGGTTATTGAGCGGTGCAGCTCGGCGGTGGCGATTGAGGCGGCGGCTTTTCCATTCTTGTCTGATCGCTCCTCCTATTAACCAACATGTAGGACATACATATATACATGCATACGTACGTCCATATATATATATATATATATATATATATATATATATATATATATATATATATATATATATATATATGTATATATATATATATATATAAATACACACACACACAAACACACACACACACACACACACACACACACACACACACACACACACACACACACACACACACACACATATATATATATATATATATATATATATATATATATATATATATTGAGACATTCTGACAGGTTGACATAAGTGGAGTAGGAAACAGAGGAGTCTGTCTTGAGTTTATTCCTGACTAGTTTCGCAGGTAAGTTTTTTCAAAGCATACC
>NC_134777.1:118448730-118451230 GCF_046742065.1 Oratosquilla oratoria | reverse complement strand
TAGACCACCCATCAATTGAAAGACATACATTTTCATTATTCAGGTCATCTGCACATTTTTTATATTCTTTTTCATACACAAGATCCAAGTACTTATCAGCAATATCTTTTCTGGATGGAGGAATATAACCTGGCCTCAGGTTCTGAACCATCTTGAGAAACTGAGGATGCTGAACAAGACGAAATGGTGAATTTGTAGCAAATTTAATTCTTGCAATTTCTTTGTCGAGATTTTCCTTTTGAGAGGCTGAAGTTTTTATGATAAATCTGTCCATAGATGTTGATGACTTTCTTTTAGATGAAAATGATTTAGCAGAAGTGGCGCCTGTGGAGGAGTCTGATAGTGACCTTTTTAATGGTGGAGTCAGGTTTGCAGATAATTCAAGTGGAGCCGTTGATGAAGGGATTGAAGCTATTGATACAGATCCTGAAATGGAAACAGAAAATTTTAGCATATTGCATGATTTATAAATTAATAAATAAATGAATGAATACAGTGTGATTTAGGCTACTTTTGAGTACAGTAGTTATTCTTTTTAGATAATGATCATATTCACACAAGCCACTAAATTATTTGGAAATAATGAACAGGATATGAAATAGGTGGGCTTGGAATTCAGCCCACACAGGATTCAGTCCACTTTTAAATTCACTAAAAATAATGGGTTAGTTTGGTTAAGTTAGGCTAAATCCCTTTGGGCTGAATCCTATGTGGGCTGAAATCCAATGGAACCTATGAAATATATTACACAATGTTGAATGAAATAAATAACAATCATCTAGGCCCCAAAGTTGAGTGGATACAGTATATTATAGTGATATAGTCATTACCCAAATTTAGAAGTAATGAAGTTGAAGTATCGTTTCTTTAGGCCTTGACATTTTTATTGCACATGCTCTCCATTGTTCACCAAATTTATATAGTTGCGTATGAAAAGGGAGAAATGCACACAATATAAGTAAAATTATTTACCTGTGGCTGACCTTGGCATTTATCTCTGTGAGATTTTAATCTTAAAACAATGCCCTGTAGTTTCTGGCTGCAGTCTTTGCATTTAGCTCGGTACCCTTTGCCATAAGTTGTTGGTAGTTTTTCAAAATACTTCCAGACAGGATCATTTTTTCTGCCTGAAGGAACCACTCTGCCAGGTCCAAAAGATATCCTTCCTGGTTGATTCCAAAGCAGCAACTGACTCGGTGAGAAGCTGCTTACCTAGAACAAGTTTCAACAAGAATCTTGTTGAAACTTGTTGTGGACTGCACAGATATATATATATATATATATTACATGTAGGCTTATACCGTTCCTTGTATACTTGTGGCAAGTCTATATAACACTGCTCCTTATATTGATATGCTAAAAATGTCCTATAGCAATCAGATCGCATATCAGATAGCAATCCCACAATATTTAAAATCTATATAAAAAACTCTATTTAAATCAAATAAATCTAATTTAAAAAAAATTATATCTTTAGAAAGAAAGAAAAAAATCGCCAACCCTGGTGTCCACTAACCTCATACAATAATACCTGTTAAGTCCGGCTAAAGTTGGCATTTCAAAGCATAACAGTGCCTTAAAAATAGTTTCTTATTTCACTATAAAAGTTTATATTAACTTATACTGCATTGAATAAGTCAATAGTTGATATCTTTGTCCTATATACAATGTTAGTTTTCTATTTTTGATATATTTGTCCAATATAAAATGTTAGGTTACAAAGAAAGCAATGGCCTCCGCTAGCGGACCCAGGTATCTGGGTGCGCACGTCCTGTGTAATAGTAGTCCTTGATATATATATATTATATATATATATATATATATATATATATATATACATATATATACATATACATATATATACATATATATACATATACATACAGTATAATCTGATAATGGCCGCAGGGTAGACTGCACCTCAGAAAGGGGCCGTCATTAAAAGAAAAAAAAAATGAGAGGGAATCGCTGGTCTGAGGCCTCGGGGAGAACATCTGATTGCGGGGCGCCGCGCAGTACTCTTTGAAGGCCAAATCTGATTAACTGGTGGTTTCGTCTCCTCGGCTCCTGCGCCGACAACGACGCCGCCGGTAATCTCGTTTTCGACCGCACATAATCCGAGATCCAGGAGGTTTTTCTCCCCGCCCCTCCTCTTTCTCCCCCCCCCCCCCACCCTTTTGGGATCTTCATTTTTTTTTTTTTTTTTTCCTCCCAATCTTGGAAATCATCGTGAACCGCTTACCTCAGCCTTTTTTTTGGGCTCTTTTCTCCTTGGTATAATTTGTCTTGGATGAATGAAAACATTCTATGTCTTTGATCCTCCGTTTCTTGGATTGGTTGATGTTAGTGCAGGTGAGAGGAACATCAGCTACTCATTATTTACAGAACGAACATGCTTTGAATCTCCTATTCACCTAAGCCAGTGGTCCCATTTTTTTTTTTTTAATCCAATATGGCCCCAACTATGTATTTATAACCACCACGCCACTTATTCTATCTA
>NC_134777.1:118436230-118443730 GCF_046742065.1 Oratosquilla oratoria | reverse complement strand
GGATTTGTAAATTATTTCAGCATCGTCCCAATTTATCCGGTGGTTTTTATTGGCGACGTGCTGAAATACCGCGGAATTTTCCTGTCCGTATTTAACAGAGTTCTTGTGCTCCTTAACCCTGGTAGTGAGATCTCGACCCGTCTGTCCCCAATATACATCACTGCAATCTAAACAAGGTAATTTGTAAAGTAACACAACTCCTGGAGTTTACAAAATGCGTGCCGGGCATGTGACCTGAGCCTCCGTCCCTTCTTGCTACCTCACTATTTCACTATAAATACACATTGTTCTCTACTTTGTAACACATATCTGCTGAAGAGGATCACAGTAAGTGACCGAAATATACAGATCTCTATATCTTCGCTTATTCTTCTCCGAAAGTGGGTCATCAGTATCATTTTACAAATGTGCTACGACATATCTTTGTTGTGATATATATATATATATATATATGTATTGCAGTATTTCACAAATGACACGTGAATATAATTTGCAGAAAAAACCACTGGTAAATAAGAAACGTACTCCGAACGTCTTAAATAGACGAAAACGTTCGGACTACGTTTCTTATTTACCAGTGTTTTTTCTGCAAATATATATATATGTATATATATATATATATATATATATATATATATATATATATATATATAAAAATATATATATATATATATATACTGTATATATATATATATATATATATATATATATATATATTTGTATGTTTATGTTGAAATATGTATGACAGACAGAATGAGTGGGAAGTGTGATGAGGTAAACGCAAAAAAACTGTAGGAGTAGGCGTTTACCTCATCACCCTTCCCACTCATATATGTATATATATGTATATATATATATATATATATATATATTATATGTATAATATATATATATATATATATGTATATATATATATATATATATATATATATATATATATATATATATATTCATTCGTTTATTTATTTTTCAAACGTCGGAGCCTGAGCTCGACTGGATGTTGAAAGAAAATGGAAAGCTGAAAACTGAAAGACCTGGGTTGCCCACTGATAATTGTAATGTTTCAAGATCGCGCACGTGTATTTACCCAATCGCATTTCCTCAGCAATAAGATTAACACGCGGCATTTCTCTGTTTTATTCTTCTGTTTTTGGTCAAGTTTGAAATAGATTCGAAACCACGATTCAGTCCAGATTACTGTGATTCCCGTTGCAATTGCAAAAAGGGACTATTTCCTTGTTTCGCCACAGTAATTTCAACGTAAACAAACGCTGGTGACGGTGTGTGTGTGTGCGCGTGTGTATATGTGTGTGTGTGCGTGTGTGTATTTGTGTGCGTGTACCATGTGTGTGCGTGTGTGTATGTGTGTTCGTGTATCGTGTGTGTGTGCGTGTTTGTGTATATGTATTTGTGTGTGCGTGTGCGTGTGTCTGCGTTCATGTACGTTTGTGTGTATATGTGTGTATACGTGCGTGTGTACATGTGTGTGTGTGTGTGTGTGTGTGTGTGTGTGTGTGTGTGTGTGTGTGTGTGTGTAAAAGGTGTGTGTGTGGGGGTGGATGGGTACGTGTGTGTGAGTTTGTGGGTGTGTACATGTTTGTGTGTGTGTGTGTGCGTGTGCGTGTGTGTGTGCGTTCACGTACGTTTGTGTGTATATGTGTGTACGTGTGTGTGTGTGTGTGTTGTGTGTGTGTGTGTGTGTGTGTGTGTGTGTGCCTGTGTGACTGTATAATTATGTAAACATATCCAGGATCTCACTTTCGCGTGGGTGCACGCACCTCAAACGCACAGAAACACTGTAGGGGACAAAATGTGGTTTTCCTTCAGCTCGTGATCTTTGGAGATTATTGGTAGGAGTCGGAAGATCATGAATATGTGCATGGGTCTTTTTCTTTTTGTTATTTGCATATTTCGAAGAACGGTAAAGGACGAGAGAGAGAGAGAGAGGAGAGAGAAAAAGAATGAAGAGGAGAAGAACTAATTGTAACCCAATTGTCAGTGTAGGGAATTGACTTGACACCGCCCTCCATCTTTGAAAGAATCCACCTTATAAATAGGTGTCAAAGGGAAGAGAGACCAGGAGCCTCTTGGCGGAAGTCAAGTAACCAGCACACGTTTGTTCTGCTCAGCGAGGGCCGAACGGGCCTAGAGGTCCGAATCACGCCAAAGAAATCCTTAAACTGAGCATCAGAAGAACGTATCGACAAAGTTCTCATAAAAATATACAGACTACGGTTTGACGTTATCTAACCGGTTGTTAGATCATCTAACATTCGGACCTTTGACGTTGGGTCGGGACATCAGTCGAGACGTACTCTGACACGCTGACTTAATGGACGACCGGGCTCGCAGCTGGAGCGAGCTGCTCACAGCGGAAGCCGCGGCCAAAATTACCCTAAGTAAGGGGGTCTCTCCGACTCTGCGGCAACAAGGACGGGCGGGTCGCCACGACACTCCTGCGGACGTCGCCATGCGTCCATTTTCGACCGACCCCGCAGACCACCACAGTGCCTCTCTTTATCTCTCTCTATCTCTCCCTTTCTTTCTCTCTCTTTCACTCTGTTTCTCTTTCTCTCTTTATCTCTCTCTCCCTCTCTCTCTCTCCCTCCCCCCCTCTCTCTCTCTCTCTCTCTCTCTCTCTCTCTCTCTCTCTCTCTCTCTCTCTCTCTCTCTCTCTCTCTCTCTCTCTCTCTCTCTCTCTCTCCCCCCTCCCACCCTCTCTCTCTCTCTTTCTCTCTCTCTCTCCCTCTCTCCCTCTCTCTCTCTCTCTCTCTCTCTCTCTCTCTCTCTCTCGCTCTCGCTCTCTCTCGCTCTCTCTGTTTCTCTCTCTCTCTGTCTCTCTCTCTCTCTCTCTCTCTCTCTCTCTCTCTCTCTCCCAATGATGCATTTGATTTTGGTAAATGACGATCTTCGTCATCAGCCTCTTCGTGCTGCTGGGTATTACCGACCCAATTACACGTTAATCCGGAATCTTTCGTCACTGTAAACAAATTTCAGAGTACGAGGCAGTATCTGATAACGTGCCTTTATATCTAGTTAGATAAAGGCCAGGAAATTGGCGTCGTGGGCAGGGGGTCATTTCGCAATATTAATTCAAACAAACATGTAGGCTTCAGTTTCATTACTAATGTCACGTACAATCACGACCCAAAGTTTTGACCCTCAATACATTTCTCACTGTGTCAGCATGATTTCTTTTTGTCGAGTACGTGATATATTTTTCTATGTAGCATTCAGCTTACAGATAGGTAATTTTCTTGAACAGATCAGAAAAAGTTGTCAAAGAATATGTATTTTGTGTTATGAAATACTCTGGATGGTCCAAAAGATTTGCTCGTGATTGTAAGTGCCCATGCACATATTATTAGGGTAAATGCTTTACGTGCTTGTTCGCACTGCTTTATCGAAAGTAATCCTGCTTAAACAGCCCATTATGCAATAAAATTAGTTAGTATTGACTTCGTGTGAGGGTAGTGACTGGACATTTTCTTCAGTGATATCCAGAGTCACTCAGGATACTTTGATGATAGAGGAATTATCTCAAATCAGAAAAAGAATGTGGATCAACATTACCTTCTGTTTAATCCTTGATTCTACTACCCTCCTTAAATCACACTTTATCCATCCCTATGACTCTACTTTTTCGGTATGATATTGGTCACCAAAGACTGAAGAGCTGTTTATTGCTAACAAAAAGCTCTTAGTCAATACCGACGACGAAGAACCAAAAAACCAACAACTACTATGACTTCTTGTGATTTCCGTAACCAATTGCATCAGATTTTTGCCTCTACGTCATGAGGAGGAGGGTGGAGTGGAGTAGGGGTTGGGGGGGGAGTCCTGGAGTGGCAGTCATTTCGACTCGAGCGAGGTGCCCCCCCTCCCCCCCCCATGCGGAGTGTCGCACACGGACAACTTGAGTCACAAAAAGGTCAGTCGTGCAACACGACATGACGTCACGTCTGCGACGGGGCCGACCCGGTCGCCACCGACGCCGCGTCATCATCATCATCATCATCATCATCATCATCATCATCATCATCGTCATCATCATCGTCATCATTATCGTCATCATCGTCATCATTATCGTCATCATCGTCGTCATCATCGTCATCGCCATCGTTATTATCATCGTCATCGTCATCATCGTCGTCATCATCGTTATTATCATCGTCATCAGCATCATCGTCGTCATCATCATCGTCATCATCATCATCGTCGTCATCATCATCATCATCATCATCATCATCATCATCATCATCATCATCATCATCATCATCATCATCATCATATGTCAACTCAGGATGAAATCCACAAACGCTTAAAACCCTCTGGGCACTCGGCGTTAATTCACCTGTATCATGAATATGCATGAAAAAGTCCAACAATATTGGATCAATCTCAGTGTTGGATTTGGTATTTGAAGCTTTGTTATCCACTGCTGAAGATAACGGTCGAATGGTTATCTTTAAACAGAGGACGTACTTTACGCATTTTGTTCTGTCCAGTGGTATGAAAATATATACATACTTTTGTATAGATCGATGGCGGTTACAGTAGGGTCTTGGTCTGTTTACATTCACTCTCATCATTACATTTTTAGTACAAATTACAAAAGCACGTGTACCAATTGTATTACATTGGATTACAATGGAAAAACAGTAAATTACTTTTTCTACATAAGGAAGCTGATTTCTGAATGATGAATAAGAGAGTGAATAAGTTAACTGAGGAAATTAATAAATAATTAGGTAGACGAATGAATGAAAAAAATAATAAATGAAACGAATAAATATTTAGGTAGATGAACGACAGAATAAGTGAATTAACAAAGTGTTTGATTAATTATGAAACACTACAAATGTTTATCTAACTAAAAATTTCCCGGAGCTTTTTCTTTTTCTTTTTCTTTTTTTTCCAATTCCGTTGCTCTTCCGCGAGTTCTCCTCGTCCCACGCCAGCAAGGATTTCTTTCATCCTGGCCGCCGCAAAAGATTTCATTCATTCCCTTGTCACTGTTCTCGGTAATGAAGAGGTGAGACCATCGTGATAGCATCTGCGGGAAGTGCTTTCCACTTGGGAACCTCTTGAGTATAGATGTTAGAATTTCAACTACATGACTTATAATTTATTCTAAGTCTGTGTATCTTTTAATGTAGATAATACAGGAGATGTACTTACGTCATCATCAAGATATCTGCTATCATATATGCATTTCATAACTGTATAATGCGCTGGTGACATAATCGGAAGCGTGCTGTTCTCGCATTTCCTTAGTTGTAGGTTCGAATCCCGCACTCCTCTGATTCCCAGCAGTGACTGTATGTTACCTGCCCCCAACAGTCCAAGCGCACACGGTAAAGGAGACGGCTTCGACAGCAGATACTCAGCGTCTCATGATGTAGGCTCCTCACCCTTTATATATGTATATTGTGGTGTATCAAAGATAAGGGACACAAGGCACCCGGAGTCGGAGTGATACAGAAAGGTCAGGATAAGATTCACCTTTCCGTTTTATTTCCGTCAGAACGAGGAACCACGGGCCAACCAGAGGCCCACCCTTACTCCCTTATGTCTATGAACACGTTTACCCTCGGCGATACGCAGCGTTCGTGGACTTGGAAAAGGTATATGACAGGGTGGACACTGGAGTAGCGTGTAGGGTGACGGGAATGTATGGATTGGTGAACAGTCTGATGGCATGGGCGGAAAGCACATAAAAATATAAGAATGGAGGAGACTGCAAGAGATGATAAGGCCTACACTAGGTAGTTCCATGTCCCTTACTGCCTGTCCCTACCCATAAAGTTATGTAGTCTTAACCTAAAATAACCAATTGTTTCAGCGCTTACTACATGGTTACTAAGTCTATTCCATTCGTTAACCCCTCATTTGGTAAACCAGTTCTTTTCATTTTCTTCTTAAACCTACGTACGAGAGGCCAAGAGATGTGTTGGGGGTGTGCCTGGAATAGAAGAGAGGGTTGGCTTAAGGTGGAGGTGGAGCTAAGGAGGAGGAGCGTTATGTCAACATGGCTCTTGAATGTATAGATGGTTGGAGTGATGAGCTAATTGAACCAGAGAATAAAGCGGAGTGGGAGGGTTTGAGGGGAAAGATCGGGAAAGATGGAAAGGAAAACATGTAGTAACCATTTACTGAATGCTGAAACAATTGGTTGATTTAAAAGAAGATTAGGTAACTTTATGGATAAGGGTGATAGGTGGTAAGAGACATGGAACTGCCTAGTGTAGGCTTTATGGTCTCTTGTAGTCCCCTCCATTCTTATGGTCTTTATGTAAACCGCCTCATATTTGCAAAGAATGTAGTATTGATGTCAAGAAATTGCAGGGGTGGTAATTAACATTTTAGGGGAAATCCACGAGAAGAGGAACTTGCGCGAAATTATTAACAAGGTCCTGAAGTTGAGAATATGGAAGAGAGATAAGATATCGCTGGAAACCAAACAACTTAATCGAAGGGATTTAGAAGAGGTTGAAGTATTTGATATATTCAGGGTGGATTTGGAGGAATAGAAAGAGAAATGGAGAATAGACTATCATCTATCGGGTGGGTGAAGTGGGGAAGGTGCGCGAAGGACGTGAGTGGGTAGAAGGGTCTCGATCAGAGTATTATTGAGGATGTGGACGAGCTGAGTACAATGTGCATAGTGCCATTGAATAAGACAGGGACATAGGAGCTAAACTGGGGGAGTGTGTAGACTGCAGAGAACGAGTGAGATGGCGAATAGGCAGAATAAATGTGAAACTGGGAGCAAAAGCTGGGCAAAGTATTATTCAGCTGGCTGACGCGTGTGAAGAGGACGGGAGAGGACTGGGTAAAAACAGTAGTGTTTAGACAAGGATAGAAGGAAAGAGTTGGAGAAAGACCTAAAAGGAGGTGAGGGAAAGTGTAGAAGAGTGCACGGAGAGGAACAGATGAAGCACGGAAGAGACAACGGGGTAGTGCAAGTAAAGGATATATATATATATATATATATATATATATATATATATATATATATATACATATAAATATATATATATATATGTATATATATGTATATATATACATTTATATATATATAATATTTATACATATATATATATACATACATATATATATACATATATATATATATATATATATATATATATATATGTACACGAGTATATATGTATAATTTAGTATAATGTAATATAGTATAATATAGTACGATACAATATAATGCGCGAACGTACATATATGTGTATTCAGGAATGTGTGTGAGCTTTAGCCATTGTTCAGTGCACTTCAGCTGAAGAGTAAGTGTTTGTTGGGGCAAAGGAGCTCCGCGGATCAGTACTCTGGGGGGCTGCACAAACAAGTGAATTAGGTTTTATTAAGAAACTTTCCCCCTTCCATTGTGGTCTTTCTTGGCGTTGTGCCCGTGCACAGACGCGCGTGCACACACACACACACACACACACTCAGGCATACATACACACACGCACACAGACACAC
>NC_134777.1:118396230-118428730 GCF_046742065.1 Oratosquilla oratoria | reverse complement strand
ATTCGACAGCCATCACAACTGCACCGGGTGAAATGCGACACTTCAGAATCGTTTAAGTCCCGTTGTGGCTTTTTTATCTGAAGCACTGTATCATTTTCATTCGCATTTGTTCCTGTTTGTTTCGATTTAGCATAGAGTACCCTTGTGGGTTGCATTGACCCAAATGTTCCAAAATGATTGTAGACGGTAATTGTGGATGTGCTCTGTCTTGTGTAGATCTCATGAACGCATATGACATGGTGCCGTGACTCACCCTATGGCGGTCCTCGCGATAAGGGTCACCTGATTAAGCAGTGCAGCTCGTTATTGACATCATCTATCGAAAATAAGTTTTGTGATAAGTATTTGCTCCATTATCATAATGTTTATATTTATTTGGTTCTTTCTTTTCTTGCAGACGCATGTGCAAACAGCTTGAATCCAGGTAAGCACACACAAAATCGTACCATCTACATTCTTTTTGTGACTGTATTTCACATTTTTCTATCTTCCTCTGTCTGTGCAAATCTTACTTTCATATCTAGCTCCTCCTTGTCGATCCGTAGAATGAATTGATAATTAATATAACGAATACCTAAACACATAGATAAATAGAACTAATATAATCAATATGTAAATGAATGAATAAATAGATTATAAGTACGTGAGTGAATAAATAATTGAAAATTCTACTGTATATTGAAATGCTCAGTAATGAAATACATATTTGTGTAGTCTTGAGTCTTGATATAGCATGGGTCAGCTTCAAGTGTCCGAAACGCAGAATGGGTAGATAGATGAAGAGATAAACAAATACACACAATTGGATGGAGGGACGGGCGAACACATGGCATGGAAAATAGGTACTTTTGCGTTTACACTGCGTAAATGTGTAAGTACGTGCTTGTAATATCAAAGCCATGTGACCATGATGATATATTGGAACCATGAAAACATATTTTCCGGTGTTAAGTGTTTAATATTTTCCTAAGTACACCAGTTCTCCTATAATATTTTTCAACAATATTGTTTTAATACAACGAAAGATATATTTGTATAATTTTTATTATTATGGGTCAGGACCGTGTGTCCTCGAAGTTGCATGCCTTTGGTGGCGTGTAGTTCTGCTTATGGTCCTAGATCTTGCAAACCACCACCATCCGAAGTTGAATATTGGAACTTGTACACATCCACCATTTGTGGATACATGTTTACATATAACTTCCACGCCGGCCACAGTTATTGCACATAGTCAAGGTAGCGTTTTACATAGCGGCCGTTCCGTGCCACAAAAGCCTTTCCGTATAATGAATTAACGTTAATATTTACGGGATTAAATCGTATAAACGCGCTGGAATTTCAGTTCCGAACCCATTGGGAAAGGATTCCCCAGGCCCCGACTAAAGGTTATGTAGATAGAAAGAGCAGTGTGGGGCTTAGTGGGAGAGAGATGGAGATAGAAAAAAGGGAGAAAAATGTAAAGGAGTGATAGAGATGGAATAATGGAAAATGTTGTTTAGGAATGAAATGGGATGAAAACGAGGTAGGTGACACAAAATAGGAGAACGGAAAAAGAAAGAATTGGAGAATAAATGAAAAATATATGTACAAGAACAGACACTTTGAATCGGTCTTGACGAAATGTCGATAAGTAGAGTCTTAGAGTCCAATGCACCGTTCTGAGTGTTGAAACAAGATAAATGGAGGACATGAGCATAAAAGCTGGAATTGCAACATAGTAAAAAAGAAAAAAGGAAAAGCAAATGCTCAATTGTAAAAATCTGCATTGAGTAGTAGATAGAAAGAAAAGCACTAAATTGAAAAGAGAGAGAGAAGGAGAGATAGAGAGAAGTGAACTAGAAGAAAGGCAGGAGAAAGAGGAATTTGAAGTGCGAAAAGAGAGGGGGAGAGAAAGAAGAGGAAAAGAACGAACAATTGGACACTGGAGTCAGAGATAAGATGAACGATTCCAAAAACTCGAATACACGCTGATTAATCAAAAACATTCTATTCCATTTGAAGAAAGTTAATCGCGTGATTTGAATATTCTTATCAAATTGATTACACTAATAAGCCTCCAGATTAACCCGGCCTGCATCCAGCGACTACAAACACATTTGATATTCTTTTGTGCAAGACTCGCGTGAGCATAAGGGGATGAGGATAAACCTTCGGTCAACTGGTGAAATTAACGAGGCTTCTGAACTATGTCTTCTTCGTCGTCGTCGTCGTCGTCGTCTTCATTCGTGATTCGTCATGCCCTTTTGTGGTGTCGAGACGTCTTCCTTCTTGATGGGTATCGTCGACCACATGCGTTGTCGTCGTACTTGTTGGCCATGATGTTTTGTCGTCGACATTTCATTAGTCGTTTGTAGTGGCCGTCGTCTTTTGTCGTCGTTGTATTTCATCCTTTTTTTATTTCTTTTGTTTTTCTTATCCATCATTCTGTCTCTTACGAGTTTACTTTTCGTGGTTATTGTTGGGTCTTGTTTGCGGCTGCAGATATTTGATCATATTGTTGCTAATAAGACATTTATTGGGTCTTCCATCCCATGGCTAACTGTTTTATTTTTTATTTTTTATTCTTATTCTTATTCTTTTATTCATCTTCCTCCTCTCTTCTTCAGCCATCTGGAATTCGAGCACTATGTGATCGCTCTTATCTATAGGACACTAGTGTCTTAACGATTCAGTAACACCGGGTTCTCTTGTTACCTTATACCCAATCATGCTGATGTGTCTTCACATCTACATCTTGTTGCTTCTTTGAACCATTGGGTCATTACATTGTTCTTTGTCACGTTTAACATTGTATTATCCCATAATTTTTCACTTTCGCTCACTCCCCACTTTTCCCTAATTACCTCTTCTTAATTAGGATCTCCAACCAAGGTTATATATTCACTTTTTTCCACAATTATGTGCAGTTGCACAGCTGTGTCCAACACCAACTCTTTGTGTTTTGCCTTACCCTACATTTTTGTCACAGGCGGGACAAAAGCTACTGCAGTCTCTTTTACTGCTTCCCTCTATTGCTGTTTTCATATTTATTACCTCAGGTGAGTTGTAATTGCCCTTCTACTGGTACCATGTATGCCAGTACTACCTGCCGTATGGCCGCTTCGTCGGTGACTAAGGCGGTTCCTCCATCCACGGCTTACCCGCCAGTAAGGGTTTGTTAGACACTCAGATGGAACACAAATAAGACTATCCAAAGTGTAGATGAACGCCCTACGAGTCAGTGGTGATCCACCTCCGTTATGGGGTACCGCTTCCAGTACATGGCGTCGCTGCAAGGCAGAGAGATGGGAGTACTGGAGTACTGCAGCAGTGCTCTGGCTGCGCTCAAGTGCCCCTCTCCTCTCCCCCATGCCTAGTAACACACCTTTTCGGTCCTTGATTCAGGTCAGGTCGGGTGGCTTCTCCTAGTCTGGAAGGGTAAATCGGCTGAACTGCCTGACTTAAACCTACGAGTCAGACACGCCTAAGTCAAGCAACTACTGCCTGGCCTCTGGCCGACAGTGCACAGCCCCTGGCTAAACACTCTTCACGATCACTCAATATCATTCCCCCACCTTGTGCCAGGGTGGTGGATTTGTGTACTCTCCCACGACCTCTAAGTCCAACGCTTAGTCTCCCTTCGTTGGGCTCCTAGATGGAGCGGACATGGGAGGGCGAATTTATAGATCTATATGACATCAGAAATTGAGCTTTTGGTTTAGGTGGTCTTGCAATATGTCCCCGCGAAATCCACCCAGGATGGAACAAACAAGTGCATCGAGCCAGGCCCGGGGTGAAGCCCCAGAAGGCTCTCCATGTGGTACCCTGAAATACTAAGTCCCGCTCTAAGGACAACCGACTACCCTTTTTTATAGGCTGAACTCGGAAGGGTTAGAATAGATATAACATATCTTTGAGGTGAGGAGGTCGGGTAGTGGTGAGGTCAGTAGTGAAGGTTACACCTACAACTGGTCGGGCCACAGCGAAGGGTCCCACCTCGGGAGCTGTAGGCTTAGATAGCCGACTACAACCTGCCGCCAAAAAGTTTACTTCTGTTGATGAGCGTAAGGTGCTGGAGAATTTGAAACACACCTTGGACCCTCATATCGAGGCGTATAAGCTCCGAGAGATGTTCTGTAGCAAGCTTGACTATAGTTGACAACTACCCTCCATAGTGCACACTTGTTTTGTTGGACGAGAAATATGCGTTGGCATCCATATCCCTGGAACCTGGAAATACTGACAACTACCTGTTATTGGTTTGAGAGACGAGAGCCACGCCGATGAACTTGGTATGGCAATGCCTGAGGTGTGAAAGAAGCGGCTGATCACATTCTTTTCAATACTTATTGGAGGATCCTGTAGAGCTGTAGTGTTTGCCGAAGCGCTAAATTCTCTGGATTCAATCATAGACTTAAAGCTGCAACACCCAGGCTGTATGTCAAATCAAGGAGAATCTAATATGATTTCATTTAGAGGAGCTCAGGAATGATGCGTATGTTTGGCGCACATAATGGCCATGAAGAACTGGGATATACCTTCAAATGTAAAACTGAAAATCATATGAATGTAATGTCTTCAGATCTGTAAACCAAACTCTGAAGAAATTCCGGTTCATATATGTGACCCAAGTGAGCATTATCCAAACAGCCGATGGGCATCGCTGAGCTGAATACCTAGACCAGTTATAAATGACTGACCCTACTAGCGGCCAGCTTCCCCTAACTGATGTTCGGATGACGATTGCCAATCCATAGGTAAATGAAAGTCCGCCCTTTCTGAATGAGGTAAGAGAGGCTTTGAATAAGATGAAGGTGGAAAGGTGGTAGGCACCTGCAACGTCAGCGCGGAGTTGCCGAAAGCCATGACCCGTGGGTTCCATACGGTGCTCCCCGACGTTTGGCAGCCCTGCATTATTTCCTCTGACTGGAGAAAGGATTTGGTCGTCCCTGAGTGGAAGGGGAAAGGGGTTCAGTAGACGGCAATTGTTTCTGCGGTATTGCATTACTCAATGTGCCGGTCTCGCCTATCATATGCTAAAACGGCTTCATTCCCATCTTGTAAAGTTTAGAGGCCTGAGTAGTCTGGTTTTACGCCCGATAAGTCAACATCTGATGAGATCCGAGTGCTTCGTTATTTTGTGGAGTGCCGACATGCATCTCAGCGAGGGTTGTTCCTAGCTTATATTGATCTCAAGAAGACATTTGACTCCGTGAGTCGCGGGGTGCTTTGGGATTTTCCTCGAATCCGAGGTATTCCTATGAAATATATTATTTATTTATTTATTTATTTATGTATTCATTTATTGGACAATACTCTTTGTCAGAGAGTTCAGTGAAGTGTGGAGGTGTGTCTGATTTCCTGCTAATTCAGGAGTGATGCAAGGATGCGACCTTTCACCTTCACTTTTCAGTACCTGCATTGGGTGGGTTTTGATAAGAGTTGTCGATCAATGTCATTGTGGATCATCCGTTGGTAACACTGAAGCCACCGACCTTGCCTTTGCCAATGATGCTGTAATTCTTACGGAGTCGTTGGAGGACCTGGTTGCAGCCCTCGTGCATGCATGCACAGGAAAGCAAGGCCGCTAGACCAAGAAGACCAAGGTCCAGGCGTTAGGAGGTTTACTGTATGATACCTTTCAGTCTCTCCATCCATGTAGGGAGGACATTGAGGTCTTGGAAAGCTTCACATACTTGGGTGGTATCGTGCATAATAGTGGTGAGTCATGCACGGAATTCTCTGGCAGGATTGGTATTCCCTGTGGTGTCATGGACTCGCTCACCCAGAATACATGGCATTGACAATATTTATAAAGAAGGGTTAAAATCCGAATCTTTACATCGCTTGTGCTCTCTGTTTTGCCGTATGGCCGAGAGCCATGGGCATTGAGTGTTGATTTGAATACGCATCTCGACGTCTTTGGTCCTAAAAGCCTTCGAAGAATTATGAGGGTATCATTGGTTTGACTTAGTTTCAAACCAGCGATTGTTCTGTGAAACTCGGTCAAGGCCTGTTACCAGCATAATTCGTGAACGTCTACTCCGGTTAGATGGGGATGTGACACGCTTCCCCTGATGTTGATTCCACTTACAAGGTTAGCCCCACAAGAGACAACCTTCGGTGGAGGAGATGGGGATGCCCACAGAAGTCACAGATAGAGCAAGTCGACTGATCTTACAGACTGTTAAGTTTGGAGAGGGATGGGTGAGTGCATGGAGGCTTCTTCGGAGAAAGTTTGTAAAATGAAGTCGGCGTGTGAGTGAAGCGACACAGACCCACTCCCCCCTACCGCGTATCAACATTTCCATTCAGCTTAGTCTCAACAAAGCACATTATATCTGGTTATTTCTCCTTTAAATAGTCATTGATCTCAAACCTAGCCGATATCATCCCGTATACATTATTGTATGCCACAGTGAAACTATTTACTTTGTTTTCCTTCCCATGTCCCTGATTTCCCTTTTTGATACCGCTTATTCAATGTCTGGTCTATCGCTTTCCATTAAAACTGTTTTCTCTTGATCTGTACTTTTTTCTTTCTTTCTCCTTTCCTTCTTTCTTTCTTTATGGACTAATTCTTTTACTTTCGCTCTTTCTTTAGCTGCATCCTTTCTTATCCAAAATTTTCATTGTTTGATGATTTCTATATAACATTGATTATCTCATTTACCTTACTTGGTGATTTAGACCTCATTGACTATGACTCCCCGCCCCGCCTTGGATATATTTATTTATGGAGACCACTTCTTCCGTCTTGTCCTGCAATTTACTACCGATTATACGTAACTAGTTATACAGTTTCCATAGCCTTTTGTAGTTCTTGTTTTCCTCTCTCTGACCTAGCTGTAATGTGTTCCTCATTCCATTACAAAAATGTGACCCGTTTTTATCGGCTTCGTTTCCTGCCAGCTTGTCTTTACTCTTTAGGACTTTCATTACTTTTTTTTTTTTTTTTTTTACATTGTCTTGATTTTCCTTCTTTGGTTGTTTCTTGTTCCCTTTTTATTCTAAACTTATCCTCATTGAGTACCTATTCCAACCCTTTATTGTTCTTGGGTATTTTTTTTTTATAATTCATTTTTTCACCCCAGCCATGATATCATTGTTCTCCAAATTGTTCTCAAATACATCAACTTTAGTTGATCTTTCGTACATTTTAAGATACGAAATTAAGATTTTTTTATTCTCAGTGTGTTTACTCCCTATCAGGTTCGTTATCGTTAATCCTTAATTCTTTATATAGCTTAGTATAATCATAATAATTTTCTCGTTCCAATTTCTATTTTTCTTATTCTTTATAAATCACATTCCTGTCTTTCTCTCTCTCTCTCTCTCTCTCTCTCTCTCTCTCTTTGTATGTGTGTGCGTGTGTGTGTGTGTGTATGTGTGTGTGTGCGTGTATACATGTGCACGAGTACTATCGATATAAGGCTCGCTTCACATGCATCGACTTTTCGCTGTGCGTCGTCCACGACACGACGTCGTGCTTTCAAACAGCCATGGGTGTCTATGAACGCTTTCTCACGTCAAGATCACGACCACGTGTGTAAGCGTCAATAGACACTCGTGGTTATTTGAGAGCACAACGTCGTGTCGTGTAAGGCGCACGGCGAAAAGTCGATACGTGTGAAAGGAACCTAAGAGGTACCGAACCTGGTCGACGACGTCCGTCGCCGAGACGGCGGCGGTGGTGATGGTGGCCCCTTCGTGTTAATGGGGAAGTTTGGGCTTTTGATGTCTCTTCTGTTGTTTCGACGTTGTGGCTCTAACTGTTCCTATCATCAGCTGGGATTCCTTTGTTGCTGCTGCTGCTGCGTTCCGCTCGCCAGTGTCATTACCAGTAGCACCTGACGAGACCTCTCGTTTCGCTTTATTTGTTTTACTCTTTGGGGGTTTTCCTTTTTGTTTGGCTCTATCATCGTGGTAGCCTAGAGCCCGCTGGTGGCGTCAGAGTAGACGCGTTGGTCTCGCATTTGCTTAGTTGTGGGTTCGAGTCCCGCACTCCTCTCCGAATCCCAGCAGTGACTGTTACCTGCCCCAGTAGTCCCCAGAACGCATAATGGGGCTGCAACTACTGGGTGCCTTCTGGCGTACGCTTCTCACCTTCTTCAAGAGTCCCCTTTCTTATTGTTGGAGTATGAGAGGAGGTAGCTACCTCTACTTCTCTCTAGCCTTGACGTCAGTGGGGCATTGCCCCTTAAGATGAATATAATCACCTGGCGACATTCCTGATAAGAATCGAATAAGACCTCCAAAGGATTAGTTAAGAAACATTTGGCCCTTTAGACGTCTATGGGGGTCTCCTTCAGATGAAGAAAATCAGCAGGCGGCACAGATGAGACAGACAGGTAAGCACCAAGAGGTTAACTGCAACACTAGTGATATAATGAAATCTTAAGGAAGTTTAGCGAGATATACGGCCTGCTGCAACTTGCTGCTGCCTGCTGTGGCCTGCTGCTGCCTGCTGTGGCCTGCTGCAACCTGCTGCCATCTATCGGCAGGTCGGCATTAACGTCTGTAGTGCGGGAGGAGGCGAAGTTTCTTCTCGTGTGACATAAAACTGCCTGACGCTCCTAAATGTTTTCCTTGGTAATCCCTCCAAGTTCTTCAAGCATTAACGCGGAAGAGAAAATTGCAACCAAGTTCTTGTCTTTTCTTTTTCCTCTAGGGTTGCGACAGAGATCTCCTCTCTCTCTTTCTCTCTCTCTTTCTCTCTCTCTCTCTCTCTCTCTCTCTCTCTCTCTCTCTCTCTCTCTCTCTCTCTCTCTCTCTCTCTCTCTCTCTCTCTCTCTCTCTCTCTCTCTCTCTCTCTCTCTCTCTCTCTCTCTCTCTCTCTCTCTCTCTCTCTCTCTCTCTTTTTCCGGAGCCACCCCACCCCGCCCCAACGCACCCCTCCTCCCCGGCGAGTTGTCGACGCCTTGACGGCTTCCGTGTTTCGTCGCCCGAGACAATTCCAAGCGGATATAGAGAAGGAGCTGAAGGGGAAAAGCGCGCCTGTGTCATACCTCGTTAACGAGCGAGAAGTCGGTTTTCTGCCTGCGTGGAAATGCGGTAATTTCGACTCTTCCGCCGCATAGGAGAAGGAGGAGGAGGAGGAAGAGGCCTGAGGAGGAGAAGGAGGAGGAGGAGGAGGCCATGGAGAAGTTCGTTCGTCGCGGGTTAGGGAAAGCGCGAACCCAGCTCATCCATCGGGAAGAAATAATATGAAGCGAAAAAGGACGACATCCAAAGGGGAGGAAGGCACGAGGTCAATGTGGCACGAAGGAAACCACCTTGCCGCCACCCCACAGCCGCCCTGACAGCCAACCCCAACGAGAACGACCGTGCGGCAGCAACCAGGCCGCCTTCCCTTCCTTCCGTCCTATTCACTTCTTCTCCATTTTTCGTCCCGCCCCAACCTTGACTTGCTCCGTCTAGCTCTTGAGCGTATGAGGTCCAATTCACACGACTGCACAGGCAAGGGGGCAAGACGACAGTTAGAAGGTGTCAAGGAGACGAGGAGAATGGCGGGCGGGAGCGGGAGCCCCTTGTCCTTCGCTTTCGCCTTCACCCTCACTCTCCACCTTCTCCTCCTCCTCCTCCTCCTCCTCCTCCTCCTCCTCCTCCTCCTCCTCCTCCTCCTCCTCCTCCTCCTCCTCCTCCTACTCCTCCGACGCAAGGAGGACTCTCGGCCACCAGCTCAACACATTACTTATTTAGACCGCCTCCTCCTTCCTCTCTGTGCCGACTCTAAATCTAGACCATAATGATAACGGAGACTTAATGTACTACTACACGCGGGCTTCCGACAAGGGGATATGCGGCGTGCGTAGGTCGGTCTCATAGTATTCATCTCTCTCTCCATCTCTTTATCTATTTTCTCTCTACTTTTCCTCGTATATACATGTAATATATATATATGTATATCTGTATGTACATACATATATTTATATATATATATATATATATGCATACATATATATATATATATATATACATATATATGTATATATAAATATATATATGTACATATATATGTACACACACACAGATATATATATATATATATATATATATATATACATATACACACACACACACACACACACACACACACACACACACACACACACACACACACACATATATATATATATATATATATATATATATATATATATATATATATATATATACATAGATCTATATATACATATATATATATATATATATATATATACATATATATATATATATACATATATATATATATATATATATATATATATATATATATATATATATATATATATATATATATATATGAAATTAAAGTTGCCAGACAAGCAAGATCCAACCCAAAGGGCTTCTTTCATCTCTACAGAACAAAAAACTAGGAAAAGATAGGCCCAGTTCAAAATTACGAAAATGTCATGATACAATCGGAGGAAAAAATGAATGAGACGTTTAACAAATATTTTCTCTGGGTGTTTACTAAGGAGAAATTAGATAAGGTACCTGACTGCGATCTCATTTTCAGTGTGGATGAGAAAAGTAGACTATCTAATATCAGCATTAGTAAGGTAGAAGTAGTCAAGCAGATTGATAGACTTAAAGCTACAAAATCCCCGGGTCCAGACAAAAATTTTCCGAGAGTGCTTAAAGAGTGTAAATTTGAAATCTGCGACCAGTTAACAGAAATATTTAATAAGTCGGTAGACACTGGTTTTGTGCCTATTGCTTGGAGGCAGGCAAACGTTGTTCCTGTTTTCAAAAAGGGAGATAAATCGTCTATATGCAACTACAGGCCAATCAGTTTGACATTAGTTATAGGTAAAATTCTTGAATCAATAATAGTTAATAGACTCAGAGAACACATCGAGAGACATAATTTGATTTGTGACACACAGCAGGGTTTCTTCAAGGGTAAATAATGTTTGACAAATGTTCTGTCCTTTTACACTAAGTTATATAAGGCGTCAGATAACAATGATAGTTACGATGTTATTTACCTTGGCTTTAGTAAAGCGTTCGACAAGGTGCCCCACTAGAGATTACTAAATAAAATCAAAGCCCATGGCATAGGAGGAAAAGTGTTAGAATGGATTAGAGCTTGGATCAGTGACAGAAAACAGTGGGTAACCATAAATGATGTAAAATCCAAATGGGGTGTTTCTAGTGGGGTCCCCCAGGGCTCAGTTTTGGGTCCCTAATTGTTCATTATATACATAAACGAATAGTGATATTAATAAGTTTGCGGACGATAATAAAATAGGACGCCAAATTAGGTCAGGAGACGACGCCGAGATTCTGCAGGACGATCATAACAAATTGTTCACGTGGTTGGTGAAATGGCAAATGAACTTCAATATCTCAAAGAGCAGCAAGTGAAATGTAGGGCTACACAACCCCGAAAATAGATATTGCTTGGATAACACGTTTTTAGAGAAAACTGAGTGTGAGAGAGACTTGGGAGTTCTAGTGAGTCCTGACCTTAAATCCAGGAAACAGTGCATTAGCGCTAGGAATAAAGCAAACAGAGCACTAGGTTTCATTGCTAAGACTGTTACGAATAGAAGTGCAGAGGTAATTATCAAACTCTATCTAGAGTTAGTTAGACCCATCCTTGACTATGCGGTACAGTTTTGGTTTCCGTCATATAGAATGGACATCAATTCACTAGAATCAGTACAGAGGAGAATAACCAAAATGATACATGGGCTCAGAAAATTACCTTACGAAGAGAGGCTTAGGCACCTTAACTTACACTCTCTGGAAAGACACGGAGATCGGGATGATCTAATAGAGGTGTTTTAGTGGATCAAAGGTTTTAACAAGGGTGACGCAAATAGATATAGCTTAGATAACACGCTTTTAGAGAAAACTGAGTGCGAGAGAGACTTGGGAGTTCTAGTGAGTCTTGACTTTAAATCCAGGAAACAGTGCATTAGCGCTAGGAATAAAGCAAACAGAGCACTAGGTTTCATTGCTAGGACGGTTACGAATAGAAGTGCAGAGGTAATTATCAAACTCTATCTAGAGTTAGTTAGACCCATCCTTGACTATGCGGTACAGTTTTGGTTTCCGTCATATAGAATGGACATCAATTCACTAGAATCAGTACAGAGGAGAATAACCAAAATGATACATGGGCTCAGAAAATTACCTTACGAAGAGAGCCTTAGGCACCTTAACTTACACTCTCTGGAAAGACACAGAGTTCGGGGTGATCTAATAGAGGTGTTTAAGTGGATCAAAGGTTTTAACAAGGGTGACGCAAATAGATATAGCTTAGATAACACGCTTTTAGAGAAAACTGAGTGCGAGAGAGACTTGGGAGTTCTAGTGAGTCTTGACTTTAAATCCAGGAAACAGTGCATTAGCGCTAGGAATAAAGCAAACAGAGCACTAGGTTTCATTGCTAGGACGGTTACGAATAGAAGTGCAAAGGTAATTATCAAACTCTATCTAGAGTTAGTTAGACCCATCCTTGACTATGCAGTACAGCTTTGGTTTCCGTCTTATAGAATGGACATCAATTCACTAAAATCAGTACAGAGGAGAATGACCAAAATGATACATGGGCTCAGAAAATTACCTTACGAAGAGAGGCTTAGGCACCTTAACTTACAGTCTCTGGAAAGACACTGAGTATGGGGTGATCTAATAGAGGTGTTTAAGTTGATAAAAGGTTTTAACAAGGGTGACGCAAACAAGGTCATCATATTAAGACAACAGGGCAGGCCTCGCAGTAATGGATTGAAACTGGACAAATTTAGATTTAAGAAGGAAATGGGAAAGAATTGGTTTACTAATAGAGTGGTCAACGAATGGAACAAACTTAGTAACCATATAGTGAGCGCTGAAACTATCAGTTGATTTAAGAAACGATTAGACAATTTTATGAATAGAGATGACAGGTTGTAATGGACATGGAACTGCCTAGTGTAGGCCTCATGGTCCCTTGCAGTCTCCTTCATTCTTATGTTCTTATATACATATATATGTATACATACACACACACACACACACACACACACACACACACACACACACACACACACACACACACACACACACACACACACACACACACACACACATATATATATATATATATATATATATATATATATATATATGTATATATGTATACATATATATGTGTACATACATATATATGTATATATATAAATATAAATATAAATATAGATATGTGTGTGTGTGTGTGTGTGTGTGTGTGTGTGTGTGTGTGTGTGTGTGTATAATAAGGTCTCAAGTGATATAGAGCCAGCGCTAAAACCATTTAAATCCAAATACCTACCTAGGTTGAATTTTCAAAAGGCTGGTTGGGATAAGTTCACATCTGAGCTTGATAATGCCACAGGCAGTTATAAGAAGTGGCTAAAGTTGTTACAGTCGTGAATCCAAACAAGGACCCACTATCACCGAAAAAAAACGCAGAATATTCATGGTTTGCCCCTTGTACACACTCTATGAAAGATTAGACATAGTAAGAATCTCTCCACTCATTGAGGAAGAATTAGCACCAGACCAGGACGCTTGTGTTGCTGCCAGGTGCTAAACCTAGACTCAAGTCATGTAGGATTGTTTAGAACGCAAAATTATCTGAGGCCCGAACTTCTTGGACTTGTCCGCTACCAATGATACAGCAAACCACCGGGTCTTACTCCTGAAGACATCACACGTGCTGAAAAATAAAAATTTCGCCGTCCCTTCCCGCATGCCACCATTTTTCTGTCGAAATGAAAAGGGAAAAGAACAGACGGAGAACACAGGCAAATGGGGGTCCCACAAGGATCGGTGCTGGTACCCTTAATCTTCAATACCAACGCCAACGAACAGCAATGGTTTGCTAATATACTTACATTAAATACACGCAGATGACGCTCTGATACAGTAAAAACACTTGAGGATACCAACACCTCAAAAGAACGACTCCAATAATTGGAGCATCAGACCAGTACTCAGGAGTATCACCAACATGAGAAACCTTTCTGTGGGGGAGCACCACTTAATAGAAAACGGTGATGTTCAGTTGAAAGACCACGGTGCAAGTCGGACGATCTACAGTAGTGAGAAGGTGAGATACAAACGACCCAGACTTCGACTGTGGCGAGACACCAAGAGTGGACCATCTTTTAAGAGGAATAAGGTACTCCAAAAACGTGAGGGATATAACTAAACCTTCCCGCACTTCCCTGTTTCCGTGTAAGAGAATCTTAAGGCAACAGTAGAGCACTTGGGAGAGAGACGAAACTGATGCTTTGAAGGGAGGTACCCATTGAAAAGAAAAGTTTAACTGAATAAGAAAAATCCCTAGAGGGTAAGAAAAGATGTTGATAACTGGCCTCCAAACTGAGAAGGAATAGAAATAGTCGCAGAATACATGATAAAAGAAGGTACGAGTAGATAGTTTTCAAACATGGAGATTGTCGTGAAAGGGGAATAGGGAACGAAGAAGTCTTGATAGTGTTTCAACCTGGCCGAGGTAAACAACACATTACTGGAATAATGAAAGCTATGTTTAGACACGTAACCGAATAATTGACACATTCAAGATCGGGAACACGCGCGTAATAACCAACTTTGGCAAAGGAGGAGGGAAAATATTCCAGGTTACTATAAATATAAGCAAACACCTGAGTTAAAAAAGAATAGTTTTGAAGCGGAGAGGCTGTGCTCCACAAAGAGGAGATTAGAGACTAAGCGGCGAATTTTGTAAAAGTTTATTGAGAAAAAGTTAGGGGGACCATCAAGACGCCTCATAGGATCTTCAACGGAAGACCGGGCTGTGTTGGGAATACAAACGACTCCCTCCCCCCAGAAGGGACCCCGAGGTTATGCATAGACTGACTCTTGAAAAAACAAACAAACAGTAATGTATGATATGCATGTTTAGAAAGTGTTTCATATGAAAGCATATCGGACTATACAGTTCTTGCTTCCGCAACACGAGAACAAACAAAAGGAGATTAGAGCTAAAGATGAAGCATCAAATTGCACATTTATAAATGGTATTCAACCTCTAATATCAACAACTTCTGATAACTCTAATCGATGGTTGTCATATTCAGAGTAGATTTTTTTTTTTTTTTTCTTTAATGAGGTGTCCTGTTTAACCACTTTTTCGGGTCACCAGACAGTAGATTCCTGGCGATTTGTCTCGAAAGAAAAGTTGTCGTCATATCTATAGAGAACACGGACAGTGGAATTCATAGACGATATTGTTCTGGTCACGGGTCAGGTCGTTTCTGAGTATAAGGTTAGAAGTTTTAATGATATTTTAGTAAATTTGGAACTCTAGCTTGTCCTCCGGTGTGGCTGTATGTACTCAATGGGCAATAGTTTCCTATAGTATAAGTTCATTTGTCCGGGAGGTTGTATTCACAAAGGGTTTGTAAGGCAGGGTCTACCTATTGTCTGTCATATGACTACTTTACATTTGGTCAGGGAATCCATTGCTGGCTCAAATTTGCTGAAGACGCTGAAGTTTCAGATAGAGAAGTTGCAATGTGGAGAGCTGGATAAATACTCCATTTACACAACAACAAATACCACTTGTCTTGTATTCAACAGAGCATTCCTCTTTGCCGTTTAGAGAATCGGGTTTCACAAAGATGTCAAGAAAAGAGGAGTGACCTATCAGTGTGGCATTTCTAAGTGAAACTGAGGCAAGAGTTTTTAATAAATACCTCCCGTAGTCATTATAAATGGTGGGAGTCCTTAACTTCAATGAAAATGTCAGGAAATAGGGGTGTGAGCGAATTGTCTGAGCGGATAAAACTCGCCTTTCTACTAGGCCCACATACCCCACTAGGCTGCGCTATCTACTTGTCCGTATAATTTCCGTATGGATCATGGGAAAAGGATTCTTTGGTACACATGACTAAACCTCCATGAAACAAGGATTGCAATATGTTCAGAGTATCAAGCTCAGTAAAGTTCAGTCTGTACTCTCTTCCATTATTCCATAGGAACATTGGTGAATAATATCTCAACATCTAAAGAAGTACGAATTACTTGAAGGATTCCATCAGGAACAGGAAGTATAAGGGAAAGGGGGTTGTCATATGTTTTTGGCTAGTCTATAGTTTGGGGTGCAGATTTGACTAATAATTTACCTTATGGGGTTGTTGAGATTGTGCGTTTTTACATTAAGTGTAACCTTGTTTATGTTCTGTTGAAGATGAATTCAGCTTCTTTTGGCTCTGACAGTATTGATAGTAATATTACATTTCACGTTCAGCTGCATGGTGGGGTTCTTGGAAGTCCGTTGAAATCGGGAAGTGTTGCCAAGGGCCACCAAAGATCTCCTGTAGGTAGTTGTCTTTAGTCATCAGAACGAACACCATTCATCAGCTCTCTTTACAACAGTAGTATCCTTCTCTTGCAGCCCTTTTAGCGGTTTTGCCTAAATTTTCTTGTAAGAGTCTCGCGACTTACTTGTTCCAACCGGAAGTTCATCAGGCAAGTTAGAGGAAGTGGAGACTTGATCGACTTTTTCTAGGTCGAAGAAATTTTCAAGGAATATTTATAATTCCACACTCTTCTGGTGCTCACCTGGATTTTTTCTTCGGTTGTTGCATTTAAGGAAAATATCCAGGATCGTCATTTGGTTGATCAAATGAACTTTACATTGGAGGAGGATCAGTGGCTATACATGTTCAATGTAGTATTTCATCTTTAGCTTCAATGTGGACGTCGGTGCCCATAACAAGACACTCCACGGAGTGCCACATATAATGATCCTTGGACTACTACCAGTTCTTCAATAATATAGTGATCTCTCCTTACAAAACATTGTAAGAATGTATAATTTTTTCTATAAGATTAATGAGCTATGGAAACATTTTATTTCGTTTCATGAAGTGCCATGATTAACAATCAGAAAGAGTAAACCTTCATACACGAAGTTGACGTAAGCTTAAGCAAGTCGCTTTCAATACTATTTGTAACAGAGAAAAGCTGTTGCTGACTTTAATTAACATATACATACACCCACACACACACACACACGCACACACACACACACACACACACACACACACACACACACACACACACACACACACACACACACACACACACACACACACACACACACCTTTCTCTCTCTTTCCATCCTCTAACCTAACACACACACACACACACACACACACACACACACACACACACACACACACACACACACACACACACACACACACACACACACACACACACACACACACACACACACACACACACACACACACACACACACACACACACACACACACACACACGCCTTTCTCTCTCTTTCCATCCTCTAACCTAACACAATTTTCTTTTGTCCTTCTCCTTTTTTTGGTTTCATTTATCTTTTATCCCTTTTTTAATCCGTGGTAGAATTGGTTAAAACCGACCAACATGGGATATTCCCATGTGTATGAAACTGGCAGTTGCCGAGAGGTCTATTGAAATAAACACCATATAAGGACGAAGCCTTTATTAGTAAGGCGTTTCGTTTGTTATAGCTTTATCAAGTACCTTGTTACCGCTTTATCAAGTACTTGATGAAACTCTAACAAGCGGAACGTCGTACTAATAAAGTGTCCTTCCTCATATAGTGTTTATTTTGATATTCCGATGCCCAGCCGCTCCTTCTCTTCGCCTATCATTGATTAGCGCTGGAAAATAGTCACCAGGGAAGTTGGTAGTTAGTTCACTGGCGAACACATAAGAGTAGGGGTTGCCTACGCACCCGTGGGCAATGCCTCTCTCATCCCCTTAAAACCAGAAATCGAAATGTCGGACATATTTCCCTCGCAGTAAGGACAAGAAAGAAATCACTTAACTACAATCACTGCTCAGTGAACACAACGCACTAAGAACTTCTAGCTTCTACATTTTTTTTAACTTCCTTTTGGTTTTGCTGCGCTCGTCACCTCACCCACTGACATCACTTCCTTTGAACAAGAACAAGGAAGCTAGCTCTAATGCCCCTTTTTTGACAGAATGGCGATCCTCTTCGTGTGGAGATCCGCCGGAATTGGAAAAACAGAAATGGTTGCATAAGTTTTGTGCGTGTGTGTGTGTGTGTGTTTGTATGTATGCATTCAGCTTCGGAGTCTATAGCCAAGAGTAGAAGCTGGCCACCCCTAAGTCGACTGTAGTTTATCTAGATACCAAATGAAAGGAAAGCGAAAAATTAATCCATCTTCCTCGCCCCTCATTCAGTCAGAAACTAACCACATCAATATCAAACATGGCTGTACGCCAATTTACCCCTCATCTTTCCTTCTTTTAGATTTCCAGGCTCCTCCTACCCTCTCTCATCCTCTATCATTTTCCTTCCCTCTTTCTGTCTTTTCGGCGCGTTTTCTCTATTATTCTTTATCCTGCCTCAGCAGTTTTGTCTCTTCATTGATTCTAAGCTCTTCCCTGCACTATCTCTCCATTTCATTTTCTGCTTTCACTTTTTCCCTTTACACTATGGCTCATACACTCCTTTGACCAACCTAACTCCATTCTCTCTCTCTCTCTCTCTCTCTCTCTCTCTCTCTCTCTCTCTCTCTCTCTCTCTCTCTCTCTCTCTGTGTGTGTGTGTGTCCGTATCATCTTAAGAGGGCCTTGCTCTTATTTTCCTATACAGTTGTCTTCTTTTTAACATTTGTGTATCATTTATGATTATTGAATGTCTGTTCCTATATAAATGCTCGTGTGTGTGTGTGAGAGTGTGTGTGTATGTATGTGTATATGTGTATATATATATATATATATATATATATATGTGTGTGTGTGTGTGTGTGTGTGTAAGAGAGAGAGAGTGTGTATATATGTGTGTATGTGTGTGCGTATATATATATATATATATGTATATATATATGTGTGTGTATGTGTGTATGCGCGCGCGCGTGCGTCTTTTCACGAGACCAGATATATTTAGGTGAACAAAAGAGCATACTAAAAGCGCCTCCGTGTATGAGAAGAGTTATATGATTGAAGCTGTATGAGACAGGAGAGCAGGAACCGGCCCCCGAACCTCCCTCTCTCTTTTGCGCGGCTTTAAGAGAGAGAGAGAGTGGGAGTGAGAGAGAGAGAGAGCGTCTTTCTCATGGGGGCAACTTGCCAAAGGGGGGGCGAGGGGGGGAAGTGGAATTCCAGGAAACTTGATATTTTTGTTCTGAAGAATGATAGTAGGAAGAATAGTTAATTAATTATTCGAATGGTATGGAACGGCATGAGACGGAATGAAAGACTCGGGGAAAATTAAAATGTGGTGAAATATAGATTCGGTCGAAAGGGATTGTTATCTCGTTGATCACTGCCAAGAGAGAGAGAAAGAGAGAGAGAGAGAGAGAGAAAGAAAAGAGAGAAAAATATCCATATTCAGGTTGAATCTGTGGTATCTTAATACGCAATTGCTCGTAAAAAGGTTTGTGCGATCCATCAGGTGAGCAAAGATCACTTTTATGATGGTGAACGAGAAAATCGGGTTTGATCGGTATCTGGAAGAGTCTTAAAAATGAAAAAGAAAAAAGGAAAATGGGAAGATCGAACCGAGGCTCGAGACGAAGTTGAGGAACAGTAGGAGAAAATAGCAAAGGAGGAAAATGGACGAACGGACACCCACACATATACACACACACACAGGCACGCACACACACACACACACACACACACACACACACACACACACACACACACACACACACACACACACACACACACACACACAAGCGCGCGCACGCACGCACACGCTGAGAGAGAGAGAATAGCGTTATCATTAGGATGAATGTACTGTATGTCACTGTGAAAGGGAAATTCATGCTCCGTTGCCTAATGAAGAAGAGCTCTATGTCGGAAGACTGCCACGCCGACAACACTGTCGATTCTTGAGGGGCGAGTGAGTACCCCTTCGCCGCGCGGCGGTTCCCTGCGAGCCGTTCGGGGTGGCTGCTCCTTTTCCTCCTCCTCCTCCTCCTCCTCCTCCTCCTCCTCCTCCTCCTCCTCCTCCTCCTCCTCCTCCTCCTCCTCCTCCTCCTCCTCCTCCTCCTCCTCCTCCTCCTCCTCCTCCTCCCCCTCACGACCAAGGAACTGTCAAGGGCGGAACGTCTTACAATACATAAAATCACGATGGACGAAGGTTTTCAAAAGTTGGGGGCGGGAGGGAGAGAGAGGTGATGGGGAGATATGGACATACGAGGCGCTGAAGCAGGGTTGGGCACGAGGGAGGACACTTCGAAAAAGGATTAGGGTTAAGGGGAAGGAGCTTGGTGGGGGGAGGGTGGGGGTAAAGAGGGCGGTGCGATGCAAGGGATTAGAAGACGAAACAAGGGAGGGTCAGAGGAGGCTGCAAATGTCAAAGACCGAACACAATGCGAGAAAGAAAAGATTAAGCGAATGAAGCTCGGCCGTCGTTACTCTTTGTCAGCGGAGTTGTCAAAATTGTCCACCTTTTTGATGGGGGGAGAGGGGTCGGGTGGACGGGGGTTATGGTTGGTTTTGAGGTGGAGGGGTGGAGGAAACGCTTTTAGGCTGTGCACTTGGGGTGAGATGTGGTTGCCCTCCTCACACACGAACAACGAAATTCTTCCTTTTTCCGGAAACCCGATTTTGGCTTCGTGAGTATACCAGTGGACAAGATGCAGGGGTGACTTGTCATCCAGGGGGTGCCAAGTTAAGAGGGAGGGAAGAGGGTAGAGGGGAGTGGAGTATGTAGGGGATGGAATGGGTGGGAGTGGTTTCTATGCCTTTGTCTTTTGGCTACCTCCCTTGTAAGGGGGAAAAAGCCTTTGGTATATGTATGTATGTATGTATGTATGAGTATACCTTGGCAACGATCGCAAAGACGATCCTCAGTATCGAGGACAGGATAGGTAAGGACTTTCTTTGAAGAGCATAGGTACTACAGCGTGGAAAGATGTTCTGTGTACTTGGAGGTTGTCTACCGTGAACTGGGTTGGACAGAGGCGCATCAAGCATGTGAATGAAATGGAGAATTGTAAGGACAGGCTTTGTTTTTCACGAAGTTAGAAAGGGAGAAACCGAGTACTTGGAATACTGAGACGCACTGGTGAATGATAAACTAAGGAGATGGATGCATAGGATGGGGAAATGGGAGTGAATATGTGGACATGAGAGAATATACGTACAGCCATAAGCAAAATTTTAGGCCTACCCAGAGTTTTTTCCAAGATACAAAATTAAAATTCTTTGTCTGACCAAATTTTATCTATTCAAAAAATTACCTAACTGTAAGCTAAATACTACATAGGAAAATATATCACCTATTCGACAAAAAAAATAAAAAATAAAAAAATCGTTGTGAGAACCGTGGTGTGGGTTAAATTTTTTGTTCGTAACTGCATAAGTGACCACTCCGCACTCCTGTGGGAGGAGTGCCCGAGCGCCGGCCCTCGCAGACACCATGCCCCTCTGCAGCAGGAAGGAAGCCTTGCAAGACCGTAGGCGGGGAGGACAAGACTTAAAGGAAGGAAGTCGAGGACGAGAGAAACAATGAAATTTGCCTGGAAGAGGAGGAGGAGGAGGAGGAGGAGGGTTGCCAGGAGGAACATGGCCGATTGAACGAAAAAGGTGACGAGTAGGAGGAGGAGATGTCCCGGCCACCGGCCAGGGACCGCGGGGAACAACACCCACAAGAGAGACCAGAACCTGGACAGTGAAGAACATTGATGACTGGGGGAGTGAAAGTCTTGTCAAGAATAAGAGAGAGAGAGAGAAAGAGAAATGGGTTGAGGGTTTGATATTTCATAAGGAAACCCAGCGCTTCTATCTTTGTGGACAATATCGCACCTCAGAGGAGCAGGAGACCAGAACCTGCAGGGAGAGGGGCGGAGATGACTGACTGGAAGAGTGAAAGCCTTGACTGGAATAAGAAAGGAAAGGGAGATTGATATTTCGTTAGGAAATCCAGCGCTTCTTTGTAGACAGCATCGCACCAAAATGGAACAGTTATAGTGATGGTAAAGGTAGAAGAACGAAGGGACAGTGGAAGAAATCAACATTCTTTTTGTTGAAATTTTGTCTCCAATTGCAAAAGAACGCCGCGTGACTGTGGATCGTAGGGATTTCACCAAAGTCCTTAAAACACGACTGCATTGAGATATGCAGTCAATACCCCTATGCGAGGAAGGAGAGGGAGAGAGGAAGAGAGAGGTAGGTAGGGAGGGAGAGAGAGAGAGAAAGAGAGACAAAGAGAGGACATGTGTCGAAAGAACGCTCCCAAATAAGGAAGAAGAACTTGCTGGCTGTGAACATAGAGTATAAAGCCAACGCATGGACGGCAGTCGACGCAAATATTGAAAGGGAGAGAGAGAGAGAGAGAGAGAGAGAGAGAGAGAGAGAGAGAGAGAAAGCGAATATGGCAACCAGAGGAAAGCGAGAAAGAAGACAATAAGACGTAAAAAAGTGCGGGAGTGGAAAGACAAAGGACAAGAAAGGATAAAGAGAAAAAGGCGAAGAAAATGGAGAGAGAGAGAGAGAGAGAGGAGATCCTGGCCAGGAAGCGTGAGGGAAAGAGGACGATTGGAAAGGAGATAATAGAATGAAATGGAGATGAGAAAACAAATAGCAAGCAGGAGACGAAGGCCAACAAAAGAGGAAACAAGAAAAAAGGGATGAAGGAAGGACAAATAGACAAAAGGAGGGAATGGACTCGGGAGATATAGGGGACGGAGGGGAGGGGAGAGGTGGGGGGGATGGGGTGGACGGCACGATAAGACAGACAGACAAACGGACCGCATGACGGATGGACAGGCGAGCGCGAGCAGGCAGTCTGAGAGAGAGACAGAGAGAGAGCAAGAGAGAGAGAGAGAGAGAGAGAGAGAGAGAGAGAGAGAGAGAGGAGGGGGAGAGGTTGAGCAATAGAAAACGCTGTGGCGCCATACGTGAAAAATGGGAATTAAGGAGGGGATAGTATGCAAACGAGATTCGCAAGTAGACCTCAGTTTGACGCGCGCGCGCTACCGCGCGTAAACACGCAAGGTCAAGAGCGCGCCGCGCCGCTGCTCCCCAGCAGATAGGCAGGGATTCCTCACGCGGTACCTCCTGCAGCAGCAGAAGCGTCGCTAGCACCGGGAGCGTCAGTCACAAATATTGCCAGCCCAAGTCTACCCAACACAAACAACAATGGTAATATCACCAGCATCACTAATAGTAGCACCATCATCACTAGCATCACCAGCACTAACTTCAGAGGAAACAACACCATCACTAGCATTACCAATGCTGACAGCAGCAGCAGCAGAAACAGCTGCAATATAAGCAGCGGCAACACAAGCAGCAGCGGTGCCGGGCAACAAAAGGGAAAAAATCTAAGAAAATCTCCAATTCATGAAAGCAATTATCCTCACGTGCACAGAAAATTTGGGGAAAGAATCAAGCAAGAAGGAGAAGAAGAAGAAGAAGACGAGGGAAAAGGTTAGGAGAAGAGGAGGAGGAGGGTTAAGAGGAGGAGGAGGAGGAGGAGGAAGAAGAGGGTCAAGTGTTGGTTAACCCATAGAAGAATGTCATCAAGGATTTTATTCTGGCGGTTTTATTTATCTTCGAAAGAACCTTCCTCCGCTCCCCTGGGCGAGAAAGGCAAAACTGGAAGGTGGACGTTGGTGATAGCAGTCAGTGGTGGCAGTGACAATGGTGAAAAAGATGGCAGTGGTGGAGGTGGTAGTGGTATTGGTGGTGCTAGTGGTGGCTACATCAGGCACCGAGGCGTTAGTGGCTGCGTCGGAAGTCACATCATAAAACGTGGTGAAAGAGAGAGAGAGAGAGATTCACACACACACACACGCAGACACACAGTGAGAGAGAGAGAGAAAGAGAGAGAGAGAGACATTCACACACACACACGCAGACACACAGTGAGAGAGAGACAGACAGACAGACACACACATACACATTCACACACACACACACACACACACACACACACACACACACACACACGCAGACACACAGTGAGAGAGAGACAGACAGACAGACACACACATACACATTCACACACACACACACACACACACACACACACACACACACACACACACACACACACACACACACACACACACACACACACACACACACACACACACACACACACACACAAAACACACACGCAGCCATACAGTGAAACAGAGAGAGAGAGAAGGGGGGAGGGAGGGCTGATGAAATAGGATACGGAAGAACCGCGATAAGGACTGTGTCAGAATAATCGAGAGGAGGAAATGAAGTCCGGCTTACAAGTAGATAATACAGGAAAATAAGGGATAAAGGAAAAAGAGTGGGAGAGGAGGGACTAGAGAGGAGGTGAGGAGGCGAGGTGAGAAGGAAAGGAGGAGGAGGAGGAGGAGAGGGAGGAGGCGCAGAAAGTAGAATGAAGAAAGAGGGGAATAAAGGAATGTTCCAACATCATAGAAGGTAATTGTCTAAGCTTTCGTCTTAGCTTCCGCTCCCTGCCACCCAATACAGCATACACGCATCTGCATGCTGTAATGTCAGCAGCATTTTTATTTTATTTATCATTATTATTATTATTATTATTACTTTTATTATTATTATTATTATTAGTATTAGTATTATTATTAGAAGCGGCATAAATTCAGAAAAGCCCTCACTACTGTGGGCATCACTTTGACGTAGGCAAGCATATCCAACTATGACGTCATACAAAACTACGTCATTATTCTCACTCCACTGTGACAACACTCCTCCACATGTTCCTCAGATGCGTCACTCCCACTTCAACTGTAACATCACATCCCCATCCCTTTGCATCGACCTATGCCGTGACGTCATCCAGCTTTCCTTCCGTGACGTCATATACAGGTCTCACGTCAGTTGGCTTCGTCACGTCTTCTGGCTCTCGCTTGTTTGTGTGTCCAGAACGGCTTGGAATCCATTACACGTCCAGCCGTTCGTACGTATCGTTACGACGTTCTCGACACTAACCTTCAGCCGTTCGGTGCGGTGCGCGAGGCTTCCGTTCCTCGGCTCAAACGTTCGTCCGTTCTTTTGTTATTACTGCCCGTTCACGGTCAGCGCTCAACCCCCTTTCTTTTCTTTTCCTTCTGTTTAATTTGAGACGCCAGCCGGCACAACGAGGCCATAAACGCTGGACGGGAGGGACAAACTTTCACTTTCTCAAGTTCGACTTCAGACATTCCCTTTCAAATATTGGTTTATGAATGTCCTCATACAAGCGTTAGCTTAGGGGGTGTGATTCGCCATGGTCTTGGATCACGTGTTGAATTCGTGATCGACAGCTATTATCTTCCCGGAAGAGAGCTCAGAGCTCACATATGACCGATCTGTGGATAATGCTGTGACCTAACACGCACACACACACCAAAACCCACGAGAGCTGGAGTAACGACTCGCAGCGCAGCGATTCTGAAATCATTTCAGCCCTGGGTGGGATTCGAACCCAGACCACCGTAGTGGCGGCCGCGAACGCTACCACCGCGTCTGTGTGTGTGTGTGTGTGTGTGTGTGTGTGTGTGTGTGTGTGTGTGTGTGTTAAAATATATACCTTCAAAACCTTCGGTTCGAACCGTGGGTATGCAAATATTCTTGATGAGAAGGTTCACTTACAAGCGCTCTCCGACGCCATCAGAAATTTTTCAAACATTGGCTCGCAAGAATTCGGACGGAAACGTTTAACTGCAAAGGTTCGGCCCAAATCGTTCGATTGTAAACGTTGTTCTACGTCGGTTCCTTGAACCCATTCAATTCATTTAACCACCACCTTCCACCCTTTCCTTGTACATCTTGCTTTTCTCCTTGCTTGAATCGCCTACGTGGTGAGTCTATATATATGTATATATATATATATATATATATATATATATATATATATATATATGTATATATATATATATATATATATATATATATATATATATATATATATATATATTTATATTGGGGGTATGCCTGGATCTGCCAATTCGATTATTATTATTTCTTTTTAAGTGTTCGCTTCATTTTATCTGTATTCATTTTTTCACTAGCGATTGCATACTTTCCCGTCTCTCGTTATGCTACACTTTTATTCGTTTTATATTTTTCCACTAAGTTGTTTACTCTGAGATTTAATGGCCTTCTCCCGGGCTCTTAGGTTTCGCCGTTCTCTGCGTCTTTACCGCCCTCAATCCTTCTCCTCTCCCCCACACACTCCAACTCTCTCTCTCCTTCTCTTTCTCTCTTTTCTTTTCTTTTCTCTTTCTCTCTTTCTATCAATCTCTTTCTCTCATTCTTTCTCTCTTTCCCTCTCTTCATCTCTCTCTCTCTCTCTCTCTCTCTCCCTCTCTCTCTCTCTCTCTCTCTCTCTCTCTCTCTCTCTCTCTCTCTCTCTCTCTCTCTCTCTCTCTCTCTCTCTCTCTCTCTCTCTCTCTCTCTCTCTTTACTATGCCATTCTGTCTTTTTCTTTCAGTCGTGAACGTCGTATTGTGGTTACGTGATAGCATACTATACTTGTATTTCTGTGTCCTTATTCCCACATCGTCAGTGTCTTTTTTGTACGATAAAACCATATCCTTTATTCCATCTCATATCTACGAAAGCTTCCTTCTTGCAGCTATAAAACATTTTTCCTTCGTTTGAGACCAAAAACACTTCTTTGATTCACTTGATATACGATGTTTTACTTCCATTATTATTATAAGAAGTTTTTGTTTTTATCCTACTCACATCTACGACATTTTCTTCCTTTGCGAAGTTTTCTTCAAGTGTATGGATGGCGACAACATACCCATGGCGTTTTTTTTTTTCGTTTATATTGCAATGTATTGTTCCCGTGTTTACGTTGTGATGCAGTTGGGGGTGTGTTTATCTGGTCGTGTTTCCACTGCGAGCTTATAATGTGTTTTTCTTCCTTGTTTGCGTTCTGTCTAATTGACATTTGCATATGAAAAGATGTTATGTGACATCATGGACTGCCACTGGCGTAGTGATGTGGTAGACGAAAGGGTTGGGGTACGACGAATGGAAGAAAATGGAGTAGGAATGATGGCTCAGAGTTAGAGAAGGTGATAGCGTTCGGCGGGTTATTTTAACACTTCGAGACGGTTTTCTCGTCTATATTGTAGTGTTCAATACACTCCATAGATCCTCCTCGATATGCTTCCACCTACTGACTGCCGGCCCTCTCGTTCGCTTCTGCCTCGTACTAGTAGAAATGTTGACATAGCATTTTTGATTGGGGTTGGCAGTCTTACAATTATGGTATCATATTTTCATTATAAGGATATGTAGTTGTTTCTTGTGATTTAATTATTATCTGTATTAATCTAAATACGGAATATAACGTGTATGTTGGAAAAGGTGTTGTTTGGAATCTGGTTATTTCACAGTTTGATCACGTGAAAGAAGAGACTAGGGGCGTGTATGTATGTATGTTCGTATGTATGTTGCGGTGTAGTTTTCCAAGGGCGATGTTGCAATATGTGAGGTTATAGGTAATGGTTACAGATGAGGTATTGGTGAGAAAGTCATGGGAGGTGTATTAAACAATAGTACCAAGGGATGGACGGAGAAAAGATGTGAAATCAAGGGACAGTTGGATTTAACACCGGGAAGAATGGACAGACGGAGAATGAGGAACAAGACCAAGGGACAAGCGGGAATCCTCGACTTGACATGCCGGACGGTAAACATGAACAGCATATAAGCGTCAAGAGACGGGGCCCCCTGAGTCTAGGACCCCCAAAAAGGCGCTAAAATGAAAGATATGTTGAAACTACAGAGGTCGAAATTGTTATGCTTAGACGCATGTTAGATATTGATACAGAAATATATACATAACAGAAATATGCAGCGCCTTAATGATAAAAGAACTACAGAAGGCATCCATCGAACATTTTTTAAACGTATCGTTCAACGCTGGTACAGTTCCATGTATTGTGAAGTGTATGGTTCAGTAATGGTACATTGATACTAAGTTGCATCCTACAATGAGAAAACTTACCTTGAGACAGTGTGCCGCGACACAAACACGAGACGGATACCATTCGTGAGACGACAGTGAGACGAACCTACTTGGAGACGGACAGAAGGAAAGGGCAGGCCCGTCAGACAGACAAGGTCTGGACGTCTCCAATCGAGTTGAAGACTATGCCTCTCTCGCTCAACAAGAAGCAATGTTGGGGACTTTGGGGGGCGGCAGGTGGAGTTGAGCGCAGCGCGCCAGGTGGAGCCAAGTGCCACACGCCAGGTGGAGCCAAGTGCCGCATGCCAGATGGACTTGAGGGCCACATGTTTGATGAAGTGATGGGCCACGCTCCACATAGTGCCACATACTAGATAAAGTGAAGGACCACGCTCCACATAGTGCCACATGCTAGGTGAAGTGAAGGGCCACGCTCCACATAGTGTCACATGCCAGCTGGAGTGGAGGGCCACGTTCCACATAGTGCCACATAACCGCTGGAGTGCCATATGGCAGCTGAAGTGGAGGGTCACGATCCACTTAGTGTCACATGCTATATGAAGTGGAAGTCCACGTTGTTCATAGTGCCACATGCAAGATGGAGTGGAATACCACGCTCCGCATAGTGCCATATGCCAGCTGGAGTTGAGAGTCACGCTCCACATAGTGCTACATGCCAGCTGGAACGGAAGACCACTCCTCGTATAATCTCACGTTCCAGATGGAGTAAAGGAGTCACGATCCGCATAGTGCCACATACTAGCTGGAGTGGAGGGCCACGCTCCCCGAAGTATCACATGCCAGATGGAGTGGAGGACCACGTTCCACATAGTACCACAGTCCAACTGGATTAGAGGACCAAGTTCCACATAATATGGTATGCCACAAGCATCCTGAAGTGTCACGTGTCGGATGGAGAACGTGGCACGTGCCACAAGCCAGCTGGCATTGAATGACGCGTATCAGTTGGGTTGGAGTGGCACAGTCCTGGTGGAGTGCCGTGTCCCATTCTGTGAGATGTGGAGTCCCGCATATCGTGTGGTGTGGAGTATATGCCGTGTCTGTTTTGTTGTGTGGAGTGTGGCATCGCGGGTGGAGTCAAGTGGCCCTCGGTAAGGTTGCGTGGAGTTCCACACACTGTGTGGAGTGAGGCAATACACACACTCCATGTGGGGAATTGCACTGCTCGCCATGGAGTCAGGTAGAATACTCCCCGTCGAGGAGTGTTGCCGAAAGGGCGTCAGAAAACTTTGGAGTTTGAGACGAAGAGCGCCATGACGCAGGCATGCCACGGTGATGATTTAAATAGCCTGGCGCCAGCCGGGATGAAATGCACAGTACCACCGGGCATGGAAGGGATTTGAATCAAAATAGTCAACAACATCTCCCTCTCTTTCCCAAGCCAATGAAATCGCCCGGCGGCAGATAGAATCGAAATTTGCCACACGAAACGGAAGTTCGCAAGTCGAGATGGGAAACACACTAACGGCAGTCAGAATAAATCGAATCGCGTTACTCTGTACCAAAGGGGTTCCTTTAGGCCTAGGGGGTAGGAGGCAGTGTAAGAGAGATCAGAGAGTGCGGGGAGTGGCTGTGAAGCCTGAGAGAGAGAGGGAGAGAGAGAGAGAGAGAGAGAGAGAGAGAGAGAGAGAGAGAGAGAGAGAGAGAGAGAGAGAGAGAGAGAGAGAGAGGAAAAAAGTGTGACTATGTAGACCACATAGGAGCAAAGTAAGTGGAAGTGGGTCTATAGGGCATGTCAGGGGACGACAGGGACGGGGTGGAGGAGGTGGGGGCGATAGAGCAACGGCACGGACCACTGCAGAGGAGAGTGCGGTGGTCTGTGGTGTGTTATGGTGGATGCCACAGGGGTGTTCTGACACTGACAGAAAACCCGAGACCTAAAATGAGTGCCAGCCAGTGTCAGGGACCCGGCAAGGAAGCTCGCCGGGGAACCAGGCCACCCCGAGAGCCGAGAGGAGCCAGGTGGCAGCGCAGAGCGTACAGAGGAAGGAGCACGAGGGACCAGCCAGTCCTGCCACTTTAACTCGGCCAGCCAGCCAGCCAGCCAGCCAGCCAGCCAGCCAGCCAGCCAGCCAACCTTCCCCCGCACCGCCCTTCTGCAAACCCTCCTCCTCCTCCTCCTCTTGTCATCCTCCTCTTCCTCCTCCTCTTATTCCTCCTCCTGTCCCATTTTCCCTTCCTCCCCCTGTTCCACTTCCACCAGTCTATCCACCTCCTTCTCCTTTTTCTTTCCCTCCTTGTCCTACTTTTCCTCTTCCTCCTCCTCCTCCTCCTCCTCCTCCTCCTCCTCCTCCTCCTCCTCCTGTGCATCCTCTGTTCCCGTCATCTCCGTCTTCGTCTTCATTTTTATCGTCGTCCTCACCCACCTCCTTCTTTGCCTGTCCCCGCCTTCTCCTTCCTTTTACCACACTGCCTCCTTCTTTTGCTCTTCTTTCTTCCCATTTTCCCACACACGCAAGCTTAACCCTCTACCTCCTCCCTCCTCTCCTCTCTTCTTCCTTCTTTTGCCTCCTCTTCCTCCTTCAGTCCCCCATACTCACTCTTTTCTTCCTCTCTACTCGTGCCCCATTTCTTCTCTTTAACCCATTATTCTCTCTCCCCTCACTTCTTTGATCACTCTCCCGTGGCTGTCTCCCCTCTCCCTTTCTCCTCGCCTTGGCCGTCTCCCCTCTCCCTCTCTCCTCGCTACACCCAAATTCCTTTCCTTCTCCTTCTTCTTCTCCTCCTCCTTTTCGTATTCACAATCGTTCTTCATTTCCTTTTCCTCTTTCTTTCCTCCATCCTCTATTCTTTTCCAATCCTTACACCTTCAGCATTCCAACTTCCTTCCTTCCTTACCCCCTTCTCTCTCCCCCTTAATTTCCAGCCACACCCATCACATCCCATACCATCATATACCATCAGATCCCAACCCTTTCCTTACATATTTCTTCCTAATTCTTCCCTATTCTCTCCTTTCTTCATCTTCTCTTCCCTCTCTTCCCCTTCTCTCCTCTTGCATCCCCTTTCTTCCCCTTCCTCTTCCCTTTTCAACCTTCCCTACCCTCCGTTTCCTTTTTTTTCCTTCCTCTACCATTCCATCCCCTTCCTCCCATTCCCCTCCTTTCTCTTCCCTTTCTCTCCCTTCCCGTCCATCCTGTCACCTCAGTCCCACCCTCTCCTCCCCTTCTTTCCCCCTCCTCTCTTCCCTTCTCTTCCCCTCCCCTCTTCTCTCCTGTCCTCCTTCCCCTTCCCCTCTCTTAACATCTCCTCGCCCTCCTCCTCTCTCCTTCCCTCTCCTCCCCCCTTGCCATCTCCTGTCTTCCTCTCCCTTTCACCCCTCTCCCCTTTCCTTCCTCTCCCTTTCACCCCTCTCCCCTTTCCTCCCTCTACCTTCCCTTCCCTTCTCACCCCCTTCCGTCTCACCCAGCCCATCCCCGTCCCCGTCCTTGCTCCCTCTGCCTCTCCAGGTCCCTTTCTCACGTCATCTCCAATTTTCCTTCCCTCCTCCTTCCTCCTCCTCCTCACACCTCCGTGGTGTATTCCTACATGTTCTTTCTCTTTTGTGTTCAACCTACTCCTTCTCCTCCTCCTCCTCCTGTACCTCCTCCTCCTCCTCCTCTACCTCCTCCTCTTCCTCCTCCTCCTTCTCCTTTTGTTCTTCATCGTCAACCCCTTCCCTCTCCCTCCCCGTCTCTTCTTCCTCTTCCTCCTACTCTTCCTCCCTCTCTCCATCTCCGCAATCAACTCCACCTCCTCCTCCTCCTCCTCTTCTTCCTCCTCTTTATCCTCCTCCTTTTCTTCCTCTTCCTCCTCCTCCTCCTCCCTCTTTCCATCTCTCTCCCCCACTTACACCCATTCTTCCTCCCCTCCCCTCCCCTTTCCTCATATCCCTTTCTCCTCTTATTCCTTCTCCTCCTTCTCCTACTACTCCTCTTTCCTCTCACCCCCCCCCTCTCTCTCTCTCTCTCTCTCTCTCTCTCTCTCTCTCTCTCTCTCTCTCTCTCTCTCTCTCTCTCTCTATCTCTCTCTCTCTCCTCCTCTTCCTTTTCTTCCCTCCTTTCCCCTGCTCCTCCTCCTCCTCTCTTTCCTTTCCTTTCCCTCCTGCTCTCCTCCCCTCCTCCCCTCCTCGTCTTCTCTCTTCCTCCTATTCCCTCTCCTCCTCCCCTCCTCGTCTTCTCTCTTCCTCCTATTCCCTCTCCTCCTACCCTCCTCTTCTTCCTCCTCCTCCTTTTCTCCCTTTCTGCCTCCCTCTCCCCTTGACCCTCCCCTCACCCTCCCTCTCTTCCTCTTCCTCCTTCACTTCCTTCTCCTCCTTCTCCCTCTTGTCTTCTTCCTCCTGCTGCCCCATGCACTCCTCCTCCACCTCCATTTCTACCTGTCCCCTCCTCCACATTCCCTCTCCCACGCCTCACCAACCATAAGCATTTCCTCTTTTTCTTTCTCTCTTTTGCCTTATCATCTCCTCTTTATCCTTCTCTCCTTCCTCCGTTTTTCTTTCTCTCACTTCCTTTTTCGTCTCTTAGTGTCCTTCTACTCTATTCTTTCCTTCCTTACTCCTTCCTTCATCTTCCCCGTTTCCAGCCAAGT
>NC_134777.1:118358730-118388730 GCF_046742065.1 Oratosquilla oratoria | reverse complement strand
AGTATGACTAATCACACCCGGTACAGGGGATTTTGTACACAATGTTATTTTCATTTTTAAAGTCTGTTATTTTGTAAATGCAAGGGTAGTGTGTCAGGGATTGGAGATGGTTAAAGAAAGTGGAGAAAAGTTGGAGATAAGCCAGTTGTTGCTTGCTGACGACACTGCGCTTGTAGTAGGATCAGAGGAGGGATTGAGGAAGTTAGTGACACAGTTTGGGAATGTGTGCGAAAGAAGGTGAGTAAAAGCAATGTGATGAGATGTACAAGAGGAGAAGGTGGCAGCAGAATGGAAGTGAGTATTAAGGGAGAAAGACTGGAGGAAGTGGATAGATTTAGTTACTTGGGTGCGAATGTGGCAGGAAAGGGAAGGGTGGGGGTGGAGGTAGAATGAAGATTGAGAGAAGCGAGTAAATGCCTTGGGAGATTAAAAAGTGTAATGAGAAATAGACATTTGGGAATGGATGCTAAAAGAAGATTGTATGAAGGAGTGATTGTGCCGACAGCACTGCATGGGGCAGAAACATGGAACTGAAGAGAGGAGTTTGAATGTGTTTGAGATGAGGTGCCTGAGAAGTATGATATGGGTTACTTGGCTGGATAAAGTGAGAAATGAGGAGGTGAGGAGGAGAACAGGGGTGGAAAGGGAGTTGAGAGACACATGGAAAGAATGAGAGAAGAAAGACTAGTAAAAGAGGTGTGGAATGCAGAGATGGATGGAGTGCACATGAAGGGGCGATCAAGGATGAGATGAATGGATGAGTTAAAAGGGGCATTGGGAAAGAGGAAAATGTCTGTGGAGGAAGGGCGGGAGAGGACAGAAGATAGGGGTGAATGGAGAATGGTTGTGTATGGATAATGCTGTGATGCATGAGGTGGAATGGGTGGGGGGATGGGGGGTGAGGGAGTATGTATGAGAAATAAATTGACGCAGCCCGAAAGAATTTCTCCGCGTCTTCTTGTTTTCTGCATGAGGAGACGGAGAGGGGGAGGTCGCTGATTTAATGAAGCGGCCTTGCTGTGGATGTGCTTAGTCCTGCGATACTGCTTCTGACCCAGGGCAGTGGACAAGATGCAGGGATGACCCGTCATCTAGGGGGTGCCAAGATAAAAGGGAGGGAAGGGAGTGGATGAGAGTGGAGATGTTGGGGATGGAATGGGTGGGAGTGGTTTTTATGCCTTTGTTTTTTGGCTACCTCCCTTGTAAGGAGGAAAAAGCCTTTGGTATATGTATGTATGTATTTTGTTATTATTTTTCCTATATAAAAGAAGATTATGTCTACTATCTATAAGGTCACAGTGAAAGAAAATTAAACCAGGTATAATCACTGGATTCTTCCTGCACGCATACATCATACGCAGCACAGAAGACGAAATAAAACAGGTAGTTTCAATATTTAGAAAATTAGAATATCTAAAGAAATTACTTATACAGTCAAAAACGAAAGCACAAGAAATAATGTAGAGCAACAGATAACAAAGAAAAGGAAGAAAATAGTAAGAACAATATATTTGTGATCCCAAACTCTACAACAGTCACAAAATTAAGATAATATGTAGGACAAAACAACATTAAAATAATTACAAACATAGGGCAAGGAATAGGAAAAATAATAATAAACAAAACAACAGACTTTAAAGATTAAAATAGCAATGTGTACAAAATCCTCTGTACTGGGTGAGATCAGTCATACTGTGGAGAGAACGGACAAGGGATCACAAAGCTGAAACAACAACACAAAAACGACGTCAGATCACACAGAACCAGCAACTCACTTGTAACACACATAGACAAAACAGGACCCCTACCAAATTGGAAAAACATAAGAATATTACACCAAGGATTCAACAAGAAAATGAGAAATATAATAAAACCTGCAGAAATTAGTAAAAATAATTCCAGTAAAAACCGAGGAGGATTCATCACATGGTCTCTCCCAGCGGAAAACACTAGCAATCAACGATTGGAAGAGACGAAAAAGAGTGAGGAGCAAACAACACACGTAAAATATATTTGACCGTGTATCTATCCTCTAGATTTAGTTTACCTTGAGAAAGACCAGAGTAACGAAACGTCGATAATAAAACTCGTGTTTCCGTTTCCTCTCTTCAAAAGTATATATATACGTGTATATATATATATATATATATATATATATATATATTTATATATATATATATATATATATGTATATATATATATATTCACATATATATATATAATGTGTGTGTGTGTGTGTGTGTGTGTGTGTGTGTGTGTGTGTGTGTGTGTGTGTGTTCATGTGCGTATGTATAACTGGTAAATAGAAAATTCTGTGTTCCAGTATCTACTTGAGTCTTGTTGTTGGTCTTAGATATAAAATCATGAATGCTGGTGCGACATCGGATCGGTATCAGGCTGAGTGTATACAGAGTCGAAGCAGATTGAGTACGCTTGGCCAGCACTACGGTACATAGAGACCGGAAACTGAACTATGCAGTGGATGAGGCAGGATGGACCGTAGGGGCTATAGTTTACTAGCGCTTCTCTGTTTGTGGACAACGACGCGGTTCGACTTCCTCTGAGGCAAAATAGATATCGCGACGGCGACTCAAACCGTCCAAGACTGATCCACTAAGAAGAAAACGAGTCACGACTCTCATCGAGATGTAATTGGACTCACTTGCAGAAGAAGAGCAGAGTGGTGGGCCATGCTCGATGTGTGGGAGTATGAAACACGGAGAGCAACTTGTCGAGATGGACGTATCACGGAAGATTGCGTAAGCCTGCCTGAATGTGCCAAGTTTTAGCGACGCCGAGGCAACCAGGGAACGTATACGACGCTGGAAGAAAAGATTTGCATCCAACTGGACGCTTAAAGTAGTGAGGTCGTCACTTTTGCCAAGCACAGAATCCACAGGAGAAGACTGATGGGCCAAAAAAGGAGTAACAGAGGCCAATATACACATATTCCACTTTCCAAATCATTTGGACCTGCATGTGTAGATACAGTGTGCCATAATTGAGATTGCTCATTGGCCTCTGTAATAATTATTTAGTTTTTTTTTCTTTTATACACTCTCTGGAGAGACTATTTTGGGGATGAAGCCTCGCTCCCAACATTTTCCCAATAACTTGCGTATGAGGAATCCAGGTACACATAGTGTGAAGAAAAGCGTATTTTTTTCCCCTTCGAGGCAAAGAATTACGCCTTCGTCTGCATACCGTCAAAGTTGAGGAATCTGCCTTTCCACGAGGGGGGGTGGCAACCCCCGTAGTTGAGAAATCCATTCTTGATGAATAAGTATTATCTACATATTTACTTACACACTCACACACACACACACACACACACACACACACACACACACACACACACACACACACACACACACACACACACACATAAAGATTACTGACAAAAATAAAAGTAGTTTTTCATTACATGGACGAAATAATATGTATATATATATATATATATATATATATATATATATATATATATTTATATATATACATATATATATATGTATGTATATATATATATATATATATATATATATATATATATATATATATATAATACTGATGACCCACTTTCGGAGAAGAATAAGCGAAGATATAGAGATCTGTATATTTCGATCACTTACTGTGATCCTCTTCAGCAGATATGAGTTAAATAGTAGATAACAATGTGTATATACAATGAAACAGTGTGGTACCAAGAAGGGTCGGGGGCTAAGGTCACATGCCCGGCACGCATTCTCGGATCTTGGTGGCCACCAAGATCCGAGCATGCGTGCCGGGCATGTGACCTGAGCCCCCGTCCCTTCTTGCTACCTCACTGTTTCATTATAAATACACATTGTTCTCTACTTTGTAACTTATATCTGCTGAAGAGGATCACAGTAAGTGATCGAAATATGCAGATCTCTATATCTTCGCTTATTCTTCTCCGAAAGTGGGTCATCAGTATTATTTTACAAATGTGCTACGACATGTCTTCGTTGTGATATATATATATATATATATATATATATATATATACATATATATATATGTATATATATATGTATATATATACATATATATATACATATATATATGTATATATATATACACACACACACACACACACACACACACACACACACACACACACACACACACACACGCACACACTCACATATATATATATATATGTATATACACTTCATTGCAAGTGATGGCTAATTGTGCATTTATTATTTTTTAAATGTATTTTCCATATGTCTTACTATGGATTTATGTTCCTTTGAAAGGAGGTTTATGATTACACTGTAGCCTAGGAGGTCATGTTTGCTATATCGCGACCGGTGACCTCCCCTATTGAAAAATAAGTACAAATATTTAAGTATATATAGTTAAATAATTAAACATAACACTGGAATAATTCTTATCCTGACCTGATAGAATATTCCTTAGAGCTACTGAAGAAGGGTCTTGAACCCGAAATCGCGATAAACCTCCTTAGGAGGGAAAAGTACTTTCAAATACACTGGTGCTATTGCTTGGAACTCTTTACCGACCAACATTCAATCAATTGTATCTAAAAGTAGTTTTAAAAAATCAGTTAAATGTTATTTTTTAGACACTGTTCTCTCTGAAGAAAATAGTTTATATGTTTAATTTACACTTCTTATAATCCTAATTTACACTTCGTATAACCTAGCTTTTCTATGATAATCCTTTCCTAATTGTAATATGAGGACCACAGTGGAAATAAGTCTTTTGACTTTCTGTGCCATCCTCGGATGTACAATTATATATACTGTGTATAATATTGAGTCTTGTATGTATTGTACTTATTGTATGTATGATTGTATCCGAATAAAATTCAATTCAATTCAATCCTTAAAATACATTTAAAGAATAATAAATGCCCAATTGGCCGTCACTTTCAATGAAGTATGTATAAGAGAAGATATCCTGCCCGTATATACTATTAATATATATATATATATATATACGTGTGTGTGCGTGCGTGTGTGTGTGTGTGTGTGTGTGTGTGCGTGCGTGTGTGTGTGTGTGCGCGCGCGTGTGTGTGTGTTTGTGTGTGTGTTGAAGTATGAAAGATGATTGGCAGAATGGTGACGTAAACAGAGATAGCAAGTGGAACTTTTATTCCCGTACGTTTTGTCCTCAACATGACTTCCCCAGAGAGGGAATGCTTGATCCGCCTAAGAATGGAATATGCAGCGGTGCTATGGTCTTTCCCACAAAGTGAAGGATATAAACAAGACGGAGAGAATCCAGAGTGCAACCGAATCGGTTTCCAGTCATGTAGATAAACCGTATGAAGAGAGATTAAAAGTACTGGAATTACTATCACCGGAAGAAAGGAAAGTGGTGACCAGATAATGACGCTGAAGTCAAAAGGAGTAGACAAAACAGAGATTTTTGTGTGGAAATAGAGTGTCCTAAGGTCACAGAAACAAATTGAGAAACACCATGTCTAAGAGACGTCATAATCCATTTTTCCATTTGCTTCTGGAATAGTTTAGATGATATAGTCCAAGCTAAGCTCATAAGGTAATTCAAAACTAGGTATGGTAATTGGAGAAAATGAGACTTCTCGAGTGTAGCTCGTTTCCTGTATATCAAAATTAAGTAAACACACACAAAAACACCAACACACGCACATACTTGCGCATGCGTGTTTACGTGTATGTATTTGTGTGTGTTTATATTTACGTATGTGCATATGTGTGTACTCGCACGCGCGTGTACATGTCGCAAGCTCGCGCGTGTATGCACATGAATAGGTAGCATCCAATGAAATGTAATTCATAGCCTGGTTGTTTGTTTTGTGTGTTCGGATTTGGTGGCGGACAGAGCCAAGTAAAATCTCCGGTGCCATACGCATGAAGAATCTATTGTGACGAGTGAGAACGTCCTGCATGTGCTGCCTGCACCAAGCACAAGGGCTAGCAGGGCCAGTGCCAGCTCGCTCAGCCGTCACGTCAGGTTGGGGGAGGGGGGGAGGGGCGGGGCGGACGATGCCAGTTACCTCTGGCAATTTCGTTGCCATGGATTGAATATAGCGGGTACGTTAGAATCACAGAAGAATTGCCTGCCTTCTCTTCTACGCAAGGGGCGTCTTTCGATACTGGATCAGCTGAGTCAGGCTTGGATACAGCGGACGCCAGCGCTACGTTGGTTCGCCGGTGCTCTTTTAAAAATCGCGATGAGTTGGGGGAAGGGGGAGGTCTCCTCCTCATCAAACAAACAGTTCAATACAATGGTAAGTCTTTCGGTGAGCTAATTTTAGTTGGGTGAAGGTCTGGGTAGAACACCTCGGTACATCGGACAGCTAGATATATCGCACTGCCTTGCAGCCCTCATCGCTTCGTAGGTCTGTACCCCAGGCCACTATCTCAACGGCGGCTACATAGACAAGAGACGTATGATGTTGCCAACGAAGCCCCGCTTGACCTCAGAGGCATTACATTTCAGGCAGAAGCGCATGCATATTTCATGGATTTTGATGGCTGGGTCAACTGATTCTTAAGAGAATTTATAAATGGATGCAGACACCATGAAATCACCGAGCGTCGTCGTACGTCATAGTAGGGACCGGGGGTCCAGCGGACGGAGGGGGAAAAAGAACGTACACCCCTTAAGTATCGTCAGGCTAGAAAGTAAACATAGATTATAATTGTTCGTGCTCTTTGTAACCTTCACTGTTACAGTCATATTTCTACAGATGGTCATAGTGGATGTAATCGGCAACCTTGAAATTAGTACTTTGCTCTGAACCTGCGATCCAGTTCGATAACAATAAACAAGAAGTGACTTTCGAACATGTAAGACAGTTTGCGGCATGTCGCCCGCACCTACATTCAAGTTCCTTACCGATAGTCAAGGTTGACCAGTGGGGGAGCTAAGGTGTCAGTCTACATTGAATTGCATGTGTGGGATTGAACATTATTGATTCGCCCATCGTAACCATAGACGAAAGGGAGACACTTCTGTCCTCTGGTAAGTGAACTGGAACGAACCCAAGAGCGAACGGTGTAAATATAAGTGATGATAGTTTCTTCTACAACCACGGCCTGAAAACGTTTGCCATATTGCTTAATGATACTGTTGTTGTGTAAACGCTGCTAACACAGGGGTGCACAAATGTGCACGTCCTAGGATGAGTGTAAGCGGGGAGAGTGACTTCTTATATTGATTATGTGGCAGTGAAGCTGGGTCAGATATTGGCTAGATCATTCCTGCACGCCAGTGTTCGTGTTTGCGTGTGCATACTGCCAGTACACGAACACTTTGAACGTACACAAATGACAGGACGGGGGTGGGGAGGTATAGAAATGGAGTGTATGATGAACCCACAGTGAGGGAATGTTGACATTGCGTACTTGAATACAAGTTATTAGTATGACTAGTTGGTGAGAGCTGCACACATTTTTCGACTGCGTGTAGGCAGCTGGTAATGATGCCTCGCGCGTGAGCTGCTATGCGCGGTGCCTTGCGCAAACCAGCTGTTCAAGAAACCGTTTGTTTTTATCGTGCGCACGCGCATTGGCTCCGCCGCCGTCGCCTCCGCCGCCGCCGCTGCCTTGGATTTGTTGTACAATTGAACATTACGTTCTGCACGAAATTGACGAATCATGGGATGGAACGTAGATTCCAGTGAAAGTGAACGAAGAAGAAAGTCACTTGGCTTGGTTTGGCCCTAAGGCAGAGGGGGCGACGGAGGGAGAAAGTGAAAATGTGGTCAAATTGCCGGGGCCAGGGTGGATTGGAAGCCAACGGAGACGGGGGTGGGGTAGGGGAGAGCACCAAGGCCTACTGCTGCTCCGAGAGGCGAGGCTCGTAGTCGACGGCAGGACTGTGCCACTGGGTCGTGCAAGTCTGCCAGTAGAGGTTGCGCAAGGGTGCAGCACAATCCACACGCACGTACACATACATGCACACACACATACACACACACACACACACATACACACACACACACACACACATACACACACACACACACACACACGTACATATATTCACACATATACATACACACATCTCCACACACAAATACACACGCACACACACACACACACACACACACACACACACACACACACACACACACACACACACACACACACACACACACACACACACACACACACACACACACACACACACACACACACACACACACACACACGAATCATTGGGTGGAACGTAGATTCCAGTGAAAGTGAATGAGCAAGTCACTTTGCTTACTCATGGCGCAGTGGTAGAGTTCCCGGCTGCCACTACGGCGTCCCGGGTACGAATCCCACCCAGGGCTGAAATAACTTCAGTATCGCTGCGCTGCGGGTCGTTACTCCAACTTTCGTGGGCAGGGAGTTGTGTGTGTGTGTGTGTGTGTGTGTGTGTGTGTGTGTGTGTGTGTGTGTGTGTGTGTGTGTGTGTGTGTGTGCGCGCATGTAAGGTCACGCACCATAAATAGGTCATATATGAGCTCTGATCTCTTTTCCGGGAAGGAAATCGCTGTCGATCACGAGTAACACGTGATCCAAGACCATGGTGAATCACACACACACGCACACAAACACACACACACACACACACACACACACACACACACACACACACACACACACACACACACAGGATATCCGACATATTATGCCTGTGTCATTGTTTCACTTATCTGCATGCAAGGACTTTAACTTATTTTTTTTAGCGTAGTTCTGCCTTTTCTGAAGAAATTAATATTTGATAAAAAGTAAAATAATTTGAAATAAATAACTATTATTTATAAGAAATCACAAGGACAGAGCTGTCACACTTGCCAGGTCATTAGAAAGAATTTGCCAAGGTAAATGCACATTTCACAGGTTTCTGCCCATATATAGTAATCAGTATCAAAATATGTACATCGCAAAGCAAGGCGAGCATCACTTTGTTTTATAAATTGAATGACGTTATCATCATTTGATTGTGGGGATTTTTACTACAGATTTAATCGGAAAAAAGAGCTTCATAAAAAAAAACTCCATGAATGAGGAAAAGCAAGAAAAATGTGTCTTGGCGATCTCGCGTTGACATGCCCACGACTTCCTAGGAGAAGGATGACCTCCCTGTGCGTATGAGCCTGTGTGGGTATGTGTGCGTATGAGCATGTGTGGGTATGTGTGTGTATGAGCATGTGTGGGTATGTGTGCGTATGAGCATGTGTGGGTACGTGTGCGTAAATGTGCTCGTACGCACACGTCCACGTATGCTAAATGTAATGTCCAGTAAAAGAGCTACTCTCGTGCATGTGTATGTATGTATTTACTTTATGTATGTATTTACTTTATTTCCTAATTGCAATATTCAGGAAAGGAGCTACTCTCGTGTGTGTGCGTGCGCATGTGTATGTGTTTACGTAATTTCCTAATTGCAATATTCAAGAAAAGAGGTACTCTCGTTTGTGTGTGCGTGTGCGTATGCGTGGGCGTGGGCGTGTGCGCCCGTGTGTATGTTTACCCAATTTCCTAATTACAAAATCCAGGAAAGGATCTCTCGTGTATGTATATTTACATACTTGTATCTTAGGGGAAGGGGAGCTACGCTCGTAGTGCCCCGTCTTTGTATCTCGCAGTATCTAGTTTTCTCTTAAATTCATGTATGGTTTTTGCGCACACTATTGTTCCGTCCAATTTATTCAAGACATCCACCAATCTGTGTGGAAAGCTGTTCTTTTCAGGTCCCTTCTATAACTGTCCTTTTTTGAGTTTCTTTTCATGTCCTCTTGTATTTCTCTTATCCCAATTTAGTAAGTCTTCTCTATCAAGGACTTCCATTCCTCTCATGATTATATAGTCAATAGGTCACCTCTTTCTCTTCTTTGTTCCAGAGTCGGTAATTCCAACTTTGACAATCTTTCTTCATATGACAGTTTTGAAAGTGTTGGGGCCATGTTCGTAATTGCTGTTTGGATTCTTTCAATTTTCTTGATATTCTTTTTAGTACTGGGGGACCATAATGTCACTGCATACTCCAGTTTTGACCTGATCAGTGTGATTAGTATTTTCTTTACCATTTCTTCGTCCAAGTAGGTGAAGGCCATCTTTATTGATCTTAGGAAGTTGTAGGTTTCTCCAACAAATTTATCTGTTTATCAGGTGTCAAGTCGTTTGTGATAATCACTCCCAGGTCTTTTTCAGAACTTACTTTTTTATACTTCCTTTGTACCGATTTTATATTGTCCTGATATTCTTTCTTTACTTTTTTCCAAATTCCATTATGCTACACTTCTTTATGTTGAAGTCCACTTCCCATTTCTGACTCCATTCCCAAACCCTGTTTAGGTGTCTGTGGCAACTCGCAGGCCTTTTCTGTACTTGCCTCATCAGTTTTGCGTCGTCTGCAAAGAAGTTCATATAACATTCAACACGCTCATCCGTGTTATTTATATAAATAGCAAACATTATCGGAGCCAATACTGATCCTTGTGGGACATCACTAATCACTTCTTCCCAAGTAGAACTGTTATTTCTGAGCGTCGCTCTCATTTTTCTTTCATGCAGGAAATCCTCCATCCATTTGAATTGTTTTCCTTGTATCCCTCATATGGTTTCCAGTTTTCTTAACAATCTTTTGTGTAGAACTTTATCAAAAGCTTTTTGTAAATTTAGGAAAGCACAATCAGCCCATCCATTCCTTTCTTGTACTATATTAGTGTTGAATAAAAACAGATCAAATTTGTGGCACATGACCTAACCTGTCTAAATCCAAATTGTCTCGGGTTTAGTATATTGTTTCCTCCATATGTTTTGTCCATCTATTTTTAATAACATTTTCGCAAATTTTGGTTACTGTACTTGTAAGGGAGACCGGTCTGTAATTGGTTGAGTCTGTGTATCTACTTAATTTTCTTTTTGTAATATACTGGAAAGGAGCTACTCTTGTGTGCCCACTCAACCCTGAATTTGTGTGTATGTATCTGTGTGTGTGTGTGCGCGCGCGTGCAAGTTTTTTATTGTATGTGTGTGTGTGTGTGCGTGCATGTCCGTGTGTTTTCATGTGTGTGCGAGAACCCGCACATGTAGTGTCTGTGCAGCTGTTAGAAAAGTCTTACATCTGTTTGTGCGCGCCACCACTCTGGCTTGTCTCTACGTAATGTGTACCGGGGATATGTATGACCGAGATCAAATTCCCTCTCCCTGACAGGCGAGGCGGGGGTGGTGGGAGGTGGGCGTGGGGACACTGAAGTGTCCACTTCGTTTTTTTTTTTTTTTTATCGATTTCTAACTTGATAAATTTAGCCACGCCGTGTGTGTGTGTGTGTGTGTGTGTGTGTGTGTGTGTGTGTGTGTGTGTGTGTGTGTGTGTGTGTGTGTGTGTGTGTGTGTGTGTGTGTGTGTGTGTGTGTGAGTGTGTGAGAAAGAGAGGCGAAGAATATTTATCTTCGAAATAATTTTCTTGTATAAATAATCACACCGACTTTTGAGCTCGTCTTCTTTTACGCCCGTGGCCTACACTGACACGTGTTTACACTCCCTCCCCTCTCCCCCTGGTCGCCATGGTTACATGAGGAGTGTCCTTACCACGATTTCCACCATAGAAATGTGCGAGTGAGCATGCGTGCGCTTGCATACGATGCCTCAAAATAGCCGTGAGATTTAAATGACTTCTTGAAGTGGCACTCGCATGTCGGGGTGGTCCCTCTGGTCATGAATAAACATATCAGGTGACTGTTGCAAACAAGTGTTTAGTCAGACGCAAGTACTTGGTCGGTCGTGGTAACAATTGCTGCCCCGGCCTTCCCCGGGAATGAAAGTTTTTGTCAGTTTTGTTGCGTAAATGTCCTCATCGGTTCCACGCCAGTGCGAACCTTCTTGGCACCATACACACGAATGAAATCCTTTGGCGCCAACCAAGCGCAGGGACACCGTGCATGTGAATTAAATCGTTTGGCGCCAGTCGGGATGAAACAGAAAGTGCCCTTTCTCAGAACGGAGAAGATTGAAAGTTTAAGAATGAGTGAAACGGGTCTCCCGTTATGGGAAATTGATTACCATTTCGAGGTTGTCTTGCGGGTTGCGCTCCCCCTCCCCCAACCCGTTCTGTTCGTCTCGGTAGGGAAGTGGTTGAAGCTGGTTTTGATAAACCCTCTATTGATTATAAAAAATCTGGTAAACAGCAACAAAAACACAAACAGCAACAAAAACACTAACAGCAACAACAACACTAACAACAACAACACTAACAACAACAACACTAACAACAACAATACTAACACCACCACCACCACCACCACCACCACCAACAACAACAACAACAACAACAGCATTTCGTATCGAGTTGATGAATTCTTTCTTCTCCTCTGGCTGCCGCCAAGGGATTTCATTCACCTCTGTTGTTGCCCTTCGGTAGCGAGGGTGGGGGTTTGACTTTGCTGTCGACTTTGCTCATGCGGTCTAATCTCTTTCGTAAGATGAAAACTCGTTTCTTTGTCGTCATGCTTGCCGGTACTCTCAAATATAAAGAACCCGTTTAGCGTCTATAAGGCTTTCCACCCCTATTTCCCCCAACTGAATAAAATCACCTGGCTTCAGCCGTGCGTTCAATGTAGACGATTTAGTTAATCATTAGTGGCCTTATCTCGGCAGAATAAAAAAATCTTGAATGCAGCTAGAGCGAGCATGAGTCATGTGAGCCTTTGAAGGCATAAGTGATGTAATACATGTTCTTATCACGCAGGTCAAATGATAACATTGGTGCACAAGGCGACGCTTCAGTGTTGCTTGGTGGGTGGATGGGTTACATAACTGACGAAAGAGGAAAACGTAAACACAGCCGCCAACCAGCAGAAGAATAACCTTGAAATATCTTGTTTTTCTTTTGTCGACGATCTTGATCCAGGAATGAGGAAGTTGGATCGTTCGGGCATCGAGTACAAAGGGGGGAAAAGAAGAGAGAGAGAGAAAAAAGGGAGCAGGTATTTATGCTGGTGACGTGGAAAGGGGAGTAGAATGGCAGCAGGCTGTGTGGTGATGTTGATGTGAGTAGTTCGTGTGCATGGCATCGGTTACAGTGAGTGTTAGGAAGATGTAACAGTGTTGCCCAATGTAGGTCTGGAACAAAAGTGCGTTTTTTTTCCAGAGAAATAAGTATAGTACAGAAAGATATAAGCAATTGTTTAAAGGTATTGTGACTAATCCTATCAGACCCAGAAGCTATTTTAAAGTTTTTATTCTGAGGACAATTTTTTTTATTTAGTTGTGATGAAGCAGTGGATCTCGGAGGGTTTAACACTCAGCTTAATGTATGTATCAGGTTGTAGAAGTACTCCTCACCATTTGAGACAAAATCGGCCCTGTCCAAGACAAATTCCAACCTGAGGGTTCAGTGTCTATCTCAGTTCGTCTGAGTCAACACCTTACATTTAGAGTCCGAATTTTGGGTTTCTACTGATCCGTGCAATCAATCATTCCATCATTCAATTAGTCAGTTAATTATTTCGTCAGTCAATCAATCAGCCAATCAAAAGGTCATTAATGCAGGATCCTCCAACGAATACTAACAATTATGTGAATGGTGTCCTTTGCCGCACGTCCGGTGTTGTCATACCAAGTCTATCGATGGGACTTTCCTCTCCGGAAACAGGGACCAGCAATCCTCTACCTTCTGGACTCGACATAATTCAGGCTAGAACTGTTAGTATTCCTTGTGAACCATAGGGACAGAGTTTGCTCAGACTGTGCCAGTAACCACATTGAAATCGCCGTCATGTGCATTAGTTGGCTTAAGTCAAGCTTGGCATAGAGCATTTCTTCGAGTCATTATGCATTGGTAGGGATATATACTGCAATAACAGAGATGAATCCCAAGTTGTGCTTCAACCTCATCATCATCAGCTTGGGTTGACGATGGTGACAGCTAGTAATCTGCTAAATATTCCTAATCTAACCACCCCCCTTCTGAGGTGAACCTAATTGCTGTGGTCCGACCACTACTGAGTGCAATCCTCGTTGAAGGTTCAGGTAGCAGATCCGATTTGCCTCTCCAAACCAGGAGGGATCACCCTTCCTCACCTGAATCGGGGGACCGAAGAGGCGTCCTGCTATCTATAGGAGGCTTTTCAGTGTAACCACAGTATTGGTGCACCGCTCGTCCTCCAGGGCTCCTGTCTCACGGCTCTGCACGGACGCCATGCACACAGAGACTAAGATTAGAAACCCATAGGGAGTGTTGGTGGCCATTCACTTGCAAAGAGTTCATCTTCTTTCCGGAGGGATGGTCTTGTTTATTTACTTGTTAACCATTTATCCATTTGTTTGTATATTTGCTTATGTATTTGTTTACTTATTGTCTATTTGGGTGTTCAGCACATCCTGTTTACTGGCAAAAAAACATTGAGATCCGTATTAGACAATCCGACCATGCGGCAAGTAGTACTGGGTTACATGGCACCAGTAGAAGGAGTTCTACCACATCTGATAGAAAGTGTGTGCTTCTTGTGTCTTTCTTAACTATTTTTAGTTTTTAGATAGACTTTATTAAACGAGTTTCAGAAGTTAGCAACACCGGCAAGAGGCTGTAAAAGCATTTTTGGTCAACTAGCGTTGACACTAATAGTTCATATGCAGACAATTTATATTAAGACTTTCACCAATTACCAAAGAAGCGGATCAGTAGCCGAAATCATGCTTAGTAGAACCCACCGTTGCCGCCGGACAGGTAGTGCGTTAGTAACGCAGTAACGCTAGTGGTAACGCAAATGCCCAGCTCTGGATATTGTATGTTTTAGAATAGGGAATTTTAATGTTGTAGTTTAGGTAATATTTTATTGGGAATATTCTCAAAAAGTATATACTTCTCTATATCTTTTTGTCATCAAAATCAGTCTAATGGAAGATAACATTGGTAACGCATTGACGGTAATGCACCCCAGGTTTTTCGGTAACGCATTGACAGTAATGCACTACATGTCCTTCGGTAACGCGCCCAGCTCTGCATTTAAATGGCGATGATAGACATTTCATTCATGGTTAATGACTCCTTCCGGATTGAGTTGGAAGATAATCATTGAGAGAGAGCGTCGGGGATGCTTTCTTTTTTATATTTAATTTATTTTATCATTATTGTTATTTTTTCAAGATGGTGATGAAGAGCTGTTGCGGTGAGGAAATTAGTACTAGAAGGGGTACAAGTGTGTGTTGGAAGTGTATCAGCTGGAGAGGTGGAGTGAGGCAGGGGGAAGAGACGTATGGGAGGAAATAAAAAAAGGAGGAGCGAGGGTGGTGTGCAAGAGGAATGGGAAAAGTTTCGAGACACTTTGATGACAAGCGCGATTGAAGAGTCTTGTGTACAAATTGCGGACGCGGGGGAACAAAACCGACTAGGGATATCGAGAAATGCATAAATTACTTAACGATTTTTAACGATGGGATAAGAAAGGAACGTGTAGATAAGAATGTAGGGAAAGATAGAAAAAAATAAACAATTTAGTCAAGGGTGTGTAGAGAACGTAATACTTAGGTGATGAAAGAAAGTTAAATTTATCATTTGCTTGTGATTTGAAGAAAGTCACAGTATCAGTTGTGTTAACCTGCTTGACATAAACTTTGTAATACTAAATTTCCGACCATAGCATGCAAGCGCGTCCACACCTCCACCAAGCATGTTCACAACACTGCAATATGTTTGGATGATTTTTTGTAGTCTTAACTGGTTACTGCGTGCAAACGCGTTGGAATAGCTTTGGAGTTGTTTGTCAACGGAAGTGAGATCATGACAACCAAAACATAAGTACCGTCAACGTAGTTGTAATCAGGTTGGAGAAGGACCTGGGCACTATATTTAGTTGTGGTGGGATGTAGAAAAGACTCGGTAAATGGCTCCAGATCCGGATGATTGGCTAGAGCCGTTGCAATAAATGGAGTAGACATTTTCTTGGATCCACTGAAAGAGTAGAGAGATCTAATCAGACTGACGTTTTCCATGTTGCTAATATGTTGCCGGCACATCTTAGGCACACATTTAGACAACCTTTAGCTATGATCTTCAAATATCAAAGTCTGGGGGATCATTTGTCATTCTGCTCACACGGTACAGGATTTTTGGGACAAAGGCTACTCAAAGAAAATGTTCAACTTGATGTAAAGTCGATCATAAATAGTGTGAATAGGGTTTGCTCAAGAGTTAATCGGTTATTAGAAACAAGAAAGATAAACTGATAACAAGCTCCGTTCCGTTGGATCACGAGTCAATCGTCGAGGACCCTCTTCTCCGATAGCAAGCGCCTTCCATTGTTGACGCCCTTCCTCCAGATGTATCCAGCCAACCTCCTCTTCTTGTCTGCATCTCTTCCGCACCTCCTCTGATGCCTTCCATCCCCCTCGATCTAGGTCGCCCTCTTGGTCTTCTCGCTTCGACCGACCCCCAACATGACTTATGGGTGTTATCCCTTCGCTCATTCTGGCAACGTGCCCAGCTTATCTCCTCTGGTTTCTTTTGATTGTCTATAATTCTTGGTTGTTGGGTGATTTCCCTCGGTTCTTGATTATGTCGGGTTCTCCACCCGTTCGTTATATTTTGTATCAATGTTGGTCCTGATATTCTTAGAAGTTAGAACATTACTTTGAATACCAATTTTATTTTGAATTTCTGTGTCAGTGGCCAGTTCCACAGGTATATCAGGCTATTGGTCTATTAATAGTGTCATATCCTTAGTTTATTGCCTCTTGGTACATATGTCTTTCATAATTGGTTATAGACTCTAAGGACATGTATTTGATGATGTAATCCTGTTTATTACTTTTCCATGGTATTTTTATGTCATTGCCGTACCAACTTATTTAAAACTTTTAACAACTTTGATGTCTTGTTGATTTAGGTTTGCTTGGTTTGTTTGGTGATGATAATTTCCCTGGAGTTGCAATCACATTCCAAAAGCATCATGTTGGATGAGTGGTAGCATGTTTTTAAAACCTTCAACGTTAACTGCCACCATACCAATGCCTTCTGCATAAGTTTGATGATTTATTTTGATGTTATTCGACTCTAATCCTTAGGCACTGGGACTGTTGTTGTATCTTCACTTCAAGCGTTCAGTATTCTTTCAGTTCTCTAAATTACTGCTGTCAGTTATATATATATATATATATATATATATATATATATATATAATATATATATATGTATATATATACATATATATAAGTATATATATATGTATATATGTATGTATATATATACATATATATGTATATATATACATATATATATGTATATATACATATATGTATATATATATGTATATATACACACACACACACATACATATACGAACACATAAGACAATAAGAAAAAGAAAACGACAATACGAAATGAACATCGCTGAGAAATCCAAAGAGAATCCCAAAGAATTCTATAGTTACATTAGAGATAAAAAGGTTGTTAGGAATCACATTGGTCCACTATTATCTGCTGACGGTCAACTTGAATATTCAAATGAAGGAATGTGTAATCTCTTAAACAATTATTTTAGCTCGGTATTCGTAAACGAAACACCTCAAAGTGAATTCCAAACTGAAACCTGTGAAAAGTCTGGGGTAAACTTACTCACTACGGTAAATATAACAAAAGAAACAAAAGAAACAATTAAAAGGTGTATAGACAAACTCAAAGTTAATATAAAACACCAGGGCCTGACGGTTGGCATCCAAGAATCTTAAAAGGAAATGAAAAATGAGATTGTTGTTCCATTAGAAATTATTTTCAAGAAATCCATCATATCCGGAGATGTCCCAAGAGAATGGAAGCTAGCTAACGTTACTCCCATATTCAAAAAAAGGTGACAAAAAGAAACCAAATAACTATAGGCCTATTAGTTTGACTTCGATCGTAGGAAAAATAATGGAAACTATCATCAGAGATGCTATCGAATATCATTTAGAAAGTAACCGTTTGATAAATGATAGCCAACATGGTTTCAGACGGAAATGTTCTTGCGTGACTAACTTACTCGAATTCTACAACACAGTTGTCTCGAATTATGACAAAAGAAAACAATATAGATTTAGTATATCTAGACTTTGCAAAAGCTTTTGATACCGTCCCACCACGAAAGACTACTTACTAAATTAGCTTTGCATGGAATAAGTGGTAGCCTATTAGGGTTGGACTAGTAATTGGTTGAAAGGTCGAAAACAGAGAGTTGTTTTAAATGGAAAAACTTCTGGATGGAAAAGTGTTGCAAGTGGAGTTCCTCAGGGTTCCGTTTCTTGGGCCACTTCTATTCATAGTATATATAAATGATATAGACCATGGACTAAAATCTACTGTTTCCAAATTTGCTGATGATACAAAACTGTGCGGAGTGGCAAATGATCACTCAAACCAATTAGATATTCAAGAAGATTTAGATAAATTACAGCAATGGTCTGAAAAGTGGCTAATGAAATTTAACACAAGTAAATGCAAGGTAATGCACATAGGTTAAAAATAACAGCAAGTACGATTACAAGTTATTTGGAAATTCGTTAACAAAAGTGGATAGTGAAAAAGATCTCGGCGTAATTATCAGTAACGACCTCAAATCATCCAAGCAGTGTATTTCAGCCTCTGAGAAAGCAAATAAGATTCTGGGATTGATTGCGCGATCTTTTGATTTCAAAAGTCCATCACTCATTAACAAGCTATATAAATCGTTAGTTCGTCCACATTTGGAATATGCTGTTTCCGTATGGTCACCGAATCTCATTAAAGACATTGACAGACTGGAAAAAATACAACGGCGAGCCACAAAACTGATTCCAAATATCAAAAATAAATCATACGAAAATCGACTTAAGCACATGAATCTGTTTTCCCTAAAAAAGCGTAGACTCAGAGGTGACTTGATACAGGTCTTTAAGATTTTAAAGGGAATTGACAACATCAAAAGTGACCAAATTTTCACATTGAATGAGAATCAAGACAAGAAACAATGGTCTCAAACTGTCCGGAAATAGATTCAATTTGGAAGTAGGTAGAAACAACTTTGCCAACCGTGTAGTTAATGAATGGAATAAACTTCCTGCACAGGTAGTACAATGTAGTTCAGTTCGAAGGCTTTAAGAATCATTTAGATAAATACCTAAGTAAGATGCTGTAATTATTATAATTTATGTTATATTAATTTGTTTTTGTTTTTGTTATAATTTGTCTGTCTGATTTTCATTTATTATTAGTTTATATGTCAATTTATTATCAATTACTATTTACCTGTTTTGTTTGTTATTCAACTATACCAATGCATTTATTTATGTATTTTAATTGTTATTTACATTTGTTATAGTTTTAATTTATTATTAATATGATTTTTTTTTCTTTTTTTTTTTGCATCCGACCTAGATATGGATCAAAAGGTCTCCTGTCGGCATGCTTTGCCTTTGTAATCCTTTGTAATCCTTTGTAAATATATATATATATATATATATATATATATATATATATATATATATATATGCATGCAAAATAACCACAGGAGATTGTTGTCTGAATATGTAATATACCAAAGTACTTACTGTCTACAAGTTTCCCTTCTGTGGTTATTTTGCATTTTTGTATCACGGTGATGTGATTGCTTGCATATGTATGTATATGTACATATATATATATATATATATATATATATATATATATATATGTATATATATATGTATATATATATGTATATATATATATGTGTGTGTATATATGTGTATATATGTATATATATGTATATATTTGTATATAATATAAAATTGTGTATATATATATATATATATATATATATGTGTGTGTGTGTGTGTGTGTGTGTGTATATATATATATGTGTGTATGTATATATCTATATATATCTACATGGTAGTGAAATACAGACAGAGCAGAAGAAAAGATATTTGTTTCAATTATTTTGCCAAGCTCTGGTCGTGTAATCCTTAAACAGGCACATGCAAGTACGCACACACATAAGCACGCACACACACAGTTGGTGGAGTTAGTGGAGAAGGAGGAGGAGATGGAGGAGGAGGAAGATGTGGTGGCTCGCTAGAGTTGCGCAGAATGAATTTACGTAAGTGCGCATGCGTGTGTTCGTACGTCTGTTTTTTTTTTTATTTCACAATTTTGTTAGGTAATCCTCGATATCTCGACCTTTGTCACCACGGTTGTGTCTCTTCATACTATTGAGTTGGGTCAAGGCATCGAAAAATGCCGAACAGAGCACAGGGATTACTTGGAGTCGTACAAGACACAAGTTTCTTGTTCGAACAGAGGACTGACCGGAATGGGAGCAAAGTGGGCACAAGGATTGAAAAGAAATAAGAGATAAAGTATTTAAGATGGCCGCATTAACGTCTTTGCAAACACGAAGGGTTGTCATAACTGATGAGTCTATCAGTAGATAAGATAGGGAAGGTTACAGATGGTCTAGTACCAGCCGTCCAGAACTGGGATTTTTTTTTTTAGATGATTCGAAAGATGACTTATACATACAGGACGTGTGTATGAGTTTAGATTCACGTTGTTCATCCAGCCCACTTTCATATAGTCTTCTTATATCTTGTATATTTATATATCGAGTTCTTTGGGACCGATCATAGACTTGTGGTTGCACCACTCAGGTAGCGTGTCAAGTCTAGGAGAATCCCGTTGTGTAACCCATCATGGTTTTATCTGCAGAAGCTTGGGATGATGCGCGTGCCACAGGGATGTTCGCTGGCCAAAATGTTTAGATTTCTTTTTCTTTTCTTTCTTTGAAGAGAAATCACGATTGGAGACTGTTTGAGGCTGCAAGGTGGCGAGATCGTAGCAAGGGGATACTACATTATATTTCCATGTATATTTGTGTGTGTGTGTGTGTGTGTGTGTGTGTGTGTGTATGATTTCGTGCGTGTGGGTGTATGTATATGTCTATGTATATATACATATGTTTGCGTGCATATGTGTATGCATGCGTATGTACACAGCTCCATATATTTTACAATACGTATATATTATTCCTGGTGAAGTGTAATGTTATCGTAACTATTGTCGATGTTGAATTTGGTAGGCTAAAATATATATGTAATTAATTATGAAAAGGTAATTGCCTTATGCAAGGAAGACGTTCACATAAGTGTGGAACTTCTATCACGACAAAAACGATAAGACATCGGTTGTCAGTACGCATGTATAGTACAAGAGATTAAACTTCAAACAGGTCACCTACTGGAAGTAGCTGAAAAGAAACTGAAGATGAGCTAATCCTTTACAGATGAGAGCGGGGGAGGCGGGGGGGGGGTATTTGGGCGTAAAGGCAAGAACGGATGCTCAAAGTCCAGGAAGAGGAAGGGTGATGTCACTGGGATGAAAGTTAGGCTGGAGGAGGGGGAGCACTTGAGAAGGAAGGTCGGGAGGGTTTAATTAAAAAAAGATGAGGAACTATGGCATCCTGAGAATAAAGGACGGTGTGGCGAGGAGGGCTAATGAAAGACTGTGGCTTGCTTAAAATTTAGGGAGAGTAGGGGGAGATGTTGATGGGTTTTTTTTTGTAGTTTTAGTGAAAAAAAGAAAGTTGGTCAAAGTGGCGGCGGCGTAGAGACGGAAGGGAAGAAAAAGAGTAAATGATTTTGGATATTTTGTCAAGGTCGGGAGCTCAAGACCTCAAACACGCACGCGCACGAACGCACACACTCGCGCGCAGTGATTAACTGCCATCATCCTTGTTTATAGTTACACGTGTTTCGTTTCTTTTCGGTTTTTATTTTCATCTCTCCATTCACTTACGTGCGGAGGATGCTGGAGGTATGTGTTGCACAAGGTCGGAACGGAACTGTTCCTGTGGATGTGGTCGGGGGTCCCCGTCACTATTCCAGGTTCCCTGCGGCCTTCGGGGGAGGAGTGATGGAGCGCGCTGGAGTTGCTGGTTCGGGTTTTACGTAAATGCGCGCGCGCGTTTGTGTGTACGTATATCTGTGATGGTTAGTGCACGTGTTTATCCACATGGGTTTCTCGGATGGGATTCGGCCCTTCCATGTGTGTCTTCTGTCCGTGTATGTGGGTGATTTTGTGCGTGTTTTGTTTTTGTGTGCGCATGTGTGTTTTCGCGTGTTTTTGGTTGCATGTGCTTGTGCGTGTTGTGTGTGTGTGTTCGTTTGTGTATGTGTGTCTTTGTGTGTGTTTTATGTGTGCTTGTATTTGTGGTTATGTTTTGGGCATGTGTGTTCGTGCATGGTTTTGTTTGTATGAATGCGTGCTTTTGAGTGTGTGTGTTTTTTGTGTTTCTATGCGTGTGTGTTTGTGCGTGTTTTACCCATTCAATGCGGAGGGGTTGCCAAGGAGATGGATAAGATAGTGTGGCGGAAGTCGTCCGACAGGAAGAATTGCAACCCGATACTAATCAGACAGGATGATTTCGTAATTTAATAAAATAATCTAGCGAAGGTCCGGAAATAATAAAAACACTCCTAGTAGTTAAGATATAATGGGCTTTGGGAAATATTTATACGCTAAGACTGTGTCTAAGATTTGTATAGTTTCCTTTAGCGGAAAAGTAAATTAAGTTGTTGGGTTCTGTAACCATACGTAAAACAGTTTTTATAATAGGCGACGGTATTCCCATATGAATAAAATCATCTGGCGACAGAAAAGTAAAAGGTCCAAAAGTCGTCTCGTTGTCCAAAATGTGTATGTGCGTGCACGCGCGCGCGCGCGCGCGTGTGTATACACTTCCACATGTCTGTTGGCGGTTCGGGTAAATTTGATCACGGGGTACTTTGGATCTTATGTGTGTGTCGGCCTTTGATCGAAGGCTCAAGAATTAACTTAATTTTTCCGTGTATAGTAAACGTAATATCCTAAAACTACGCCACTTACCCCCCCCCCATCCTCCTGATCTTGGATATTCTTGAGATCAATACCTGCTCAACACCGTCCATGAGATGTTCTCATGATCCGTTACGCGGCAGATTGAAACGAGCGACGACGTTGACGTCATGTCGTCGATGTTTCCCCCGCTTCCTCGCCACAACTAAGCCGCTCTTGTGGGAAATCGGCTTTTCTCTTTCGCACTTCCACCATTTTCATTACCGACAGTAAATCAGACCAATAGCTTTAAATCCCTTTATCATTAACCCTTCTTCGCTGGGAATAATTCACCGGGATTAAAAAAATAGAAATAAGCTTTTTATTTCGACCCGACTTTTCTGTCACCCTTCTTGGCGAATACCACCGCTTCTAATTCATTAATAAGGAGATCTTGCGACGCCGCCACAAAGGGAAATGAACTCTCGTGGGAGAAGCCTTAATAACCCCTTCCTTCATCACGCTTGGCGTACTTTATAGTCTTTGTTCTGGCCACAGTCCATAAATCCGCCCACACGCGCTCTGGGCTCGAGTTGATAGCGCCCGACGAAGGCGAAAGCGAACATCAGCGTCGAGAAAGAACTGTTGGTATTATGAAACTCAAGATAAGGACCGTTATCTGACACAGATTTTGTATTTATATATAACCGCGAGCGCACACTCGTATGCGTACACAAATGTACACACGCACACAAATGTACACACGCACACAAATGTACACACGCGCACAAATGTACACACGCGCACATGCGTACACGTACACACACATGTACACACTCACATGCACACACACATGTACACACGAACACATGCGTACACGTACACACACATGTACACAAATGTACAGACATACATATACATGTACGCACACACACACACACACACACACACACACACACACACACACACACACACACACACACACACACACCTTCCCCATGCTCAAGGGAGACAGTATCGGCTTGCAGTGATAGTACACGTTTCAAGCTAGGTTCGAAATCTGACTTCCCACTCCATCAGCAAGCGGTGTGTGTGTGTGTATTCACCTTGGTCTTTGGATCACGTGTTGGACTCGTGATCGACAGCTATTTCCCTCCCGGAAGAGAGCTCAGAGCTCGTATGACCGATCTATGGGTATGCTATGACCTTGCACACACACTGTGTGTGTGTGCGTGTGTACAGATTTATGTATGCAAAAATTAAGTGAAATATACAGGATATGTATGTAAACATGCACCCAGCATTTCATTCCGAAACTCGTTCCAAGGCTTGACGTTGACTCGATTACCGTTAGCGCTTTCCCTTCTTGAGTCGTGCCAACACACGTCCCGTTTTCTTCGTGTGATCGAGTAGGAGAGGAGAGTGTGGGCGAAGAGACAATTACACCGCAGGCTCCGGGGTGGAGCGAGCTAATCACCCCCAAGTTGTGAAAGAGATCTCCAAGGAGATGTGGCGATCATGTATGTTGTATCACACAGCCCGTGACCGTGCACCTAGACCGTAAAACGACCAAGGCCATTTTATATATCTCGCAAATCAGTAGCGACCACGATTGGTGTGGTTGGAGGAAACAAAGCGATAAGGCCTCTTCGGGCCACCCAAGGAGCAATCAGAATTCGGGCTTATCGTTATGATGATGGATCGTTTTCGGGCACTATCGTTCAGTGTACAGATGGGGGAGTAAGTAGGGGTGTATGGATGGAGGTGTCTCCATTGTTGTCGCACAATGGGTCCAGCCCCCCCTACCCCACCCTTTTCTCTCTTTTCATTCCCCCTCCTTGCTCTTTATCTATGTCTTCCCCCCCCCCCTCTCTCTCTCTCTCTCTCTCTCTCTCTCTCTCTCTCTCTCTCTCTCTCTCTCTCTCTCTCTCTCTCTCTCTCTCTCTCTCTCTCTCTCTCTCTCTCTCTCTCTCCTCTTTCTCTCTCCTTTCTTCTACCCAGTGTCCATCCCTCCTCCTCCTCCCCGCCTCTTTCTGTCACGATTACCTTTCTCTTTCCTTTTGTCTCGCTCTACTTTCCTTCCTCCCTTTCTCCTTTCCTTCTCCCTTCTTTCCTTTCCTTCTTCCCTCTCTCCTTTCTTTCTTCCATCTCCTTTCCTTCCTTCTTCCCTTTCCTTCTTCCTTCTCTCCTTTCCTTCTTCCATCTCCTTTCCTTCCTTCCTCCTTCCTCCCTCTCTCCTTCCTCCCTCTCTCCTTCCTCCCTCTCTCCTTCCCTCTTTCCTTTCTATGCTCTCCCTCCCTCCTTTTCCTTTCTGAGCCCCGCCTTTTCTCTCTCCTCCCCCCTTTCATTCTCACCTCTTCTTCCTCCTTTCCCTCCTTTTCTCCCTTTTCTCCCTCTGTCCCCTCTCTCCCCTTTCTCCCTTCTCTCTCCTCTCTCTCCTCTCCCCCCTTTCTCTTCTTCTCTTTCTCTTTCTCTCCTCTCCTCTCGCCCATTTTTCTTTTCCTAGTTCTGTCTCCATCCCAGCCGAATTCTGTCCATTTCTTCTCCATCTCTCCTCCTCCTCCTCCTCCTCCTCCTCCTCCTCCTCCTCCTCCTCCTCCTCCTGTGCCCCCTTTTCTCCTCTCCCGCTTTGTTTCCTTTACTTCTCTCTCCCCCCCCCAACCCTTTCCTCCAATTCTTTATTTGCTTTCCGGCCCTCCTTTCTTTTCTTGTCTTCTCTTTCTAACGTCCTTCTGCTCACTCTCGTGTCCTGACTGCCACTACTGCTCCTCTCTTCTCACTGCCCTCCTTTCTCTCCTCTCCCTCCTCTCCCTCCTCTCCTCTTCCCCCTCCTCTCCTCTCCCTCCTCTCCTTTCCCTCCTCTCCTCTCCCTCCGCTTCCTCCACTGCCTTCCCTCCTCTCCCCCCTCCTCTCTTCCCTCCTCTCTCCCCTCCTCTCTTCCCTCCTCTCTTCCCTCCTCTCTCCCCTCCTCTCTCCCCTCCTCTCTCCCCTCCTCTCTCCCCTCCTCTCTTCCCTCCTCTCTCCCCTCCTCTCTCCCCTCCTCTCTCGTCTCCTCTCTCGTCTCCTCTGTTTCTTTTCTGCTTCCCCTCAGTTTCCCTCCCCTGCCCCCGTCACTCCTTTCCCCACCCTCATTTCCTTTCCTCTCTCTCCTCTCCTTTCTTCCCTCTCCTCTCCTCTCTCTTCCTCTCTCTCATCTATTATCTCCTCTCCCCAGTTTCTTCTTTACCTCATTTTCTCCTTTTTTGTCTCCTTTTCTCTCTCATCTCTCCTGTCTCTATTTCTATCTCCTCTCTTCTCTCTCCTTTCCTCTCATCTCATCTCTCTCCTCTCGTCTCTCTCTCGTCTCTCTCTCCTCTGTCTCTCTCTACTCTGCCTCTCTCCTCTGTCTCTCTCCTGTCTCACTCCTCTGCCTCTTCTCTGTCTCTCTCTCCTATCTCTCCTCTCCTCTTTTTCCTCTCTCCCCTTTCTCCTCTTTCCTCTCTTTCCTCTTTCTCATCTATCCCCCTTCTCATCTGCCCCTATCTCTCTCTCTCTCTCTCTCTCTCTCTCTCTCTCTCTCTCTCTCTCTCTCTCTCTCTCTCTCTCTTTCTCTCTCTCCCCCTCTCTTTCTTTCCGCTCTTCTCCTCTCTTCCCCCTCTCCTCTCTTCCCCCTCTCCTCTCTTCCCCCTCTCCTCTCTTCCCCCCTCCTCTCTTCCCCCTCTCTCTCTTTTCCCCATCTCTCTTCCTCCTCTCTCTCTCTTCCCCCTCTCTCTCTTCCCCTCTCTCTTCCTCCCTCTCTCTTCCCCCCTCTCTCTTCCCCTTCTCTCTTCCCCCTCTCTTTCCCCCTCTCTCTTCTCCCCTCTTTCTTTTCCCCTCTCTCCTCTACTCTCTCTCCTTTCTCTCCCCCACTCTCTCCGGTCCTCTCGTCTCCTCTCTTCCCCCCCCCTCTCTCTCTCTCTCTCTCTCTCTCTCTCTCTCTCTCTCTCTCTCTCTCTCTCTCTCTCTCTCTCTCTCTCTCTCTCTCTCTCTCTCTCTCTTTCTCTCTCTCTCTCTCTCCCCCCTCTCTTTCTTTCCGCTCCTCTCTTCCCCCTCTCCTCTCTTCCCCCCTCTCCTCTCTTCCCCCCTCTCCTCTCTTCCCCCCTCTCCTCTCTTCCCCCCTCTCCTCTCTTCCCCCCTCTCTCTCTTCCCCCCCTCTCTCTCTCTCTCTCTCTCTCTCTCTCTCTCTCTCTCTCTCTCTCTCTCTCTCTCTCTCTCTCTCTCTCTCTCTCTCTCTCTCTCTCTCTCTCTCCCTCCGCTTCTCCCCTCTCTTCCCCCCGCTCTGTCTCTCCCCCTCTCTCCCCCTTTCCATATCTTTCTCCGCTCCTCTCCTGTCTCTCTCCCCCCGCCTCTCTCTCCCCCCGCCTCTCTCTCTCTCTCTCTCTCTCTCTCTCTCTCTCTCTCTCTCTCTCTCTCTCTCTCTCTCTCTCTCTCTCTCTCCCTCTCCCTCCGCTTCTCCCCTCTCTTCCCCCCGCTCTGTCTCTCCCCCTCTCTCCCCCTTTCCATCTCTTTCTCCGCTCCTCTCCTGTCTCTCTCCCCCCGCCTCTCTCTCTCTCTCTCTCTCTCTCTCTCTCTCTCTCTCTCTCTCTCTCTCTCTCTCTCTCTCTCTCTCTCTCTCTTTCTCTCTCTCGTTTCTCTTCCCTCCTCTCGCTTCTCTTCTCTTCTTACTCCTCTCTCCCCTCCTTTCTCTTCTCTCCTCTCCCTCCTTTCCTTCCTCCTCTCCCTTCTCCTTTTCTTCCTTCTCCCCTTCTTCTTCATCTTTCCCCTCCCCTTCCCCTTCCCTTCTTTTCTTCAGTGTCCCTCTTACTTCTTTGCTTTCTTCTGTGTCCTTCCCTTCCGCTGTCTGCTTCCATCTCTTCTGTTTCCCATTTTTCTCTTTTCTCTCGCTCTCCCTCTCCCGCTCTATCTTTTTCGCCCCCCTCCCCCCACCATCTCTCCATCCTTTCTCTCGTTCTTTTCCCCATTTTTCTGTCCATGTTTACTCCTCTTCCCCTCTTCCTATTTTCCTTTTCTTTCTCCAGATTCTCCTTTCCCCCTTTCTTTCCTCCCTTTCTTCCTCTTCCTGTCCTCCTCCTTTTTCTCCTCCCTTCGCTCCTTCCACTCCTCAATCCTCGTCCTTTTCCTCCTCATCTCTCACCTTCTCCTCCTCCTGGACTTCTCTGTTCACATCTTTCTTCCTTTTCTTCTTTTCTTCCCAGCCCCTTCTTTGCTCCAACTTGTCATTTTTTTATTCTGTCTTTTCCCTGCAATTGACCCCCCCCCCCAAACCCTCTGCCCGGCCTTCTCTCTCCAACTCTGCCTCGTCTCCTTCCCTCCCCGTCTTCTCTTCTTCCCTATCTTCCCCCCGTCTCTTCTGTTGCTGTCCTCTTGACTCCGCTTCCCTCTGCTTCCTTCCATTTCGTTCCCCTTCCCTCCTTTCTCCTTCTCTTCGCTTTACTCCTCTCCCTTCCCCTCCCCTCCCGTCCTAATGTCTGTGAACCTCATTTGTTCCCTTAAGCCGCCTTTGTCTGTCTCAACTTCTTGTTTCTTCTCCCACATTTTCCTTCCCTTTCCTTCCTTCTTCCTTCATTTCCCTTCCTCCCTCCCCGCTTCCAAAATCCCACCACCCTTCCGACCCTCCCTCCCTCCGTCCTCTCCTTTCTCCCGTCGTACCATTTTACTTCGACCAAGAGCCTTGTCCTCGAAGGACCAGCTGTTGCTCATCCTTCTGCTCCAGGTCCCCGTCAAGTGTGACCGCCCCTCTCACTCATGGGGCTAACTGCGCTTGTCGTCCCTCCTCTTTATCTGCGGCGCTGCGTGAGGGCACTTAGGTCGCGCGATAAACGCGCGATACGGCAGACCCCGACTCCCAGAGTGATTGGCGGCTTAAGGAGGCCGTCTAGATGACAGCTTGGATTGTTGGCCTGATGGAAGCGCCGTGTTTGGCCATGTCTGGACACAGACGGACGCACGCGCGAACACACACACACACACACACACACACACACACACACACACACACACACACACACACACACACACACACACACACACACACACACACACACACACACACACACACACACATACACACCGCAAGTGATCATGTTTAAGACTGTTGGAAGTATATGAAAACTGGTGTGTGTGTGTGTGTGTGTCTGTGTGTGTGTGAAAGTAAGTTTGTGTGAGTGTGTGTGTGTGCGTGAGTGAGAGAGACTGAGAGAGAGTTTGTGTGTGTGTGTGTGTGTGTGAGTGAGAGAGACCGAGAGAGAGTTTGTGTGTGTGTGTGTGTGTGTGTGTGTGTGTGTGTGTGTGTGTGTGTGTGTGTGTATGTGTGTGTGTGTGTGTGTGTGTGTTAACCTGACCTAGCTTAACTTGACCAAACCAAACGAGAACTAAACTAACCTGACATAGCCTAACCTGACCCAACCTGACTTGACTTAGTTTCGCTCTTAATCTAAACTAACACCTAACCCAACCTAACCGAGCCTAAATCTAGCCTGATCTCACATAACGCTCTCTCTACTCCATAAGACCCAAACCTAGTTCTCCTGTCTAAGGCTAACCCGCTCTGGGATATACTCTTCCCCACCGGAGACTCCCCTCTATATTTGTATTTATTTTCGAACGGCTGCAGAATTTATGTTAAACGGAAGTGGCTGTTGACATAGTACCAGTTAGGGACTAAAGTTTTGATACTGCAAGAGCGCCTTGATGGGTGTAAAACTTCGAGAAACCTTCACACCGGTTTTCAATATCACGCGATTATGTTTTGCAAGATGTCTGGGCTTCCTCTGGCCAACCGTGGGCCGCTCCCCGCCCCGCCCCGCCCCGCCGGATCCCCTGGATTGGTTTTCGACTTCCATCCTCCTCCTCCTCCGATTCCCGTTCTGGACCTCAAGTTGCCGCTGACGTCCGGATTTGCCGATAGTGACGTCATGTCGTCGGGTATTTTGGTTTAGTTGTCGAGGGTCATTTTGAGTTCTCGAAGTCGATTTAATGTTTTTTTTTTCTTCCAGATTTAGATTCTAGTATTTAGGAACAGGTGTCCACACGTATGTTGATGTTAGAGAAAAAGAATTAGGGGAGAGTGAATAGAAGATACTTAGTAGATACATATGAGAGGAACGAAGAAAGAAGGGGAAAGAGGGAAAGAAATGGGAGGTAGGAGAGGAGCAGAGAGACGTACTTGTAAGAATAAGAAAGAGAACGGAAGAATGAGAGAGAGGA
>NC_134777.1:118343730-118353730 GCF_046742065.1 Oratosquilla oratoria | reverse complement strand
TGTAAGATTGATATAAACTGTAAATGTGCAACAATCAATGTAATTCAGACTAGTATCATAAATGTCTATTGTATCTTTAAAACAGAAATACCAGAAGATGTCTTATTAGAGACGAAACGTCGTGTAATAAAATGGAAAAGTGTAAGGAATTGGTCTATGCCCACCCTATCCAAGGGAAGAATATAATTAGAAAATAGAAAATACAAGAAAGAAAATCAACAACTTCCAGAATGCTGTCGTATTCAATCAAACATGTTTAAAAAGAGAACCTGCTCCAAAATACACAAATATATATATATATATATATATATATATATATATATATATATATATATTTATATTCATATATATATACATATATATATATTCATATATATATATATATATATACATATATATATATATTTATATATTTCTAAACAGAAATGTAGTAGCACATTTGTAAATGACACACAGGAACCCACAGTCGGAGAAAGAATAAACTTCGAATAAAGAAGAATCCTATATTTCGGCTATCAACTGTAGCCCTCTTCAGGAAAGTACATAAGATAGAGAACAGAGGGGACTTATAAACTACAGTAAGAAGAGATGTGGACAGTTGACCTCATTCAGGCGCGGGGCAAACTGGGGTGGCGGAGGAGGGAGGGGGTGAGGAGAGGGGGGATGTAACGTCCGCACCAGCTTGCTTACTGCTGCGCGTGAGATGATGTCAGGTATCCACTGCCCTTTAGAAATATTAATATTAGGGCATTCCTCAATTAATGCTGATTCGACTATTTTCCTCCTGAAACCGCAGTGGGACTTGAACACTAATCTGGCCTTACCCCAGTCGAAAGAATGATTCTTATTTTTGACATGAAGAAATACAGCAGAATTTTCTTGCCCATACCTAATTGACCTTTTATGTTCTGCCAATCTAGTGTTCAAGTCTCTCCCGGTTTGACCCAAGTAAACCAAATCACAATCTTTGCAAGGCAAACAATAAACACCAGGTGACTCAACTTCCTTCGGTTTTTGTTGAACGTTCACAATTTGCTTACGCACGGTGTTAGGATAGTGATAGGCAATAGTGAGACGTTCACGAGGAAACAATTTAGTAGAACAACTGATGGTATTATTGAATGGAATTTTTAAAATTTCCTTAAAGGAGCGGTGAAAACTTGAGGGGACGGAAGTTTTAAAATGGTTGGCCCTAGCCTTATATATATATAATGTATATATATATACATATATATATATATATATATATATATATATATATATATATATATGTATATATATATGTGTGTGTGTGTGTGTGTTTGTGTGTGTGTGTGTGTGTGCGTATATGTATGTATATATACAAATATATTTATGTACCTGTTTATATATACGTATATGTATGCAAACATATATATATGTATATATATATATGTGTGTGTGTGTGTGTAATGTATATAGATGGATAGGTAGAGACAGAGGGAAGCAGTATGATATTAATGTATTTTGTTTAGAGATTGTTTGATATTGCAATACCTTCTTAGGTTTAATTTTCGTGGAAATCAGCGTTTTTTTATGATAGTGGTGAAATAGAAGACGAGTCTTTGTTTAGAATAAAGATTAATTTTATAATTAATCTGAAGGTTATAACAGTTTTGAATACCGTAACTACGTTGATGGGGGCTCAGTTTTGAAGGGCGAATGAAGGCTGTCACTAGCTTTGGCTGTCCGAGCACATAGGGCAAAGGTGTTGATTCAGTCGTAACACTGTGTGCAACACCATCTCTCCCGCACAGTACCGAATTTTGCTTAAAAACAAGTAAGGTTTTTACAGGATTGCCTCGTAACGGCATCATCTTCGTTGTAACAACGAAATCGCCAAGGGCTGGGTCACCCTCGAGGCAAGTGGAGGAGGAGGAGGAGGAGGAGGAGGAGGGGGCTGACGAGAGTGCTCCTTTAGTGATCTGGGCTCGGTCTCGGGCTGGGCTGGTCTCGAGGCGGCGGGAGCCGAGGCGTGTTTTGTCTGGTTCGTGGGGTGGGGGAGGCGGTGGTGGCGGTTGGGGTGGGAGTAGGGGGTGGGGGGGTCGACGATCCAGGCAGAGTCGTGATCCCTGTCAGCATCGTGACCTCGACCCAGTTTTTGGGATGACCTACCTTCCCCTCCCCTCCTCTCCCTTCCCTTCCTCTCCGTGCCTCCTAGCATTGACTCCCATCCCTCCCCCGCCAGCCCCTTTCGCTCTTACTATCTCTCTCTGCTTCTCTTTGGTTGTCTCTTTTGTCTTTCCCTCTCTCTCTCTCTCTCTCTCTCTCTCTCTCTCTCTCTCTCTCTCTCTCTCTCTCTCTCTCTCTCTCTCTCTCTCTCTCTCTCTCTCTCTCTCTCTCTCTCTCTCTCTCTCTCTCTCTCTCTCTCTCTCTCTCTGTCTCTCTCTCTCTCTCTCTCTCACTTTATCTCTCCCTGTCTCTTTTCCAGACTCTTTTGCTGTCTCTCCCTCTTGCTATCTCCCTCAATATTTCTCTATCTCTTCCTCTCTTTCCCTTTTCCCCTCTCTCCCTCTTCCCCTCTCTCCCACTTCCCTCCTCTCTCTTCCCTCCTTTCTCTCCCCTCCTTTCTCTCCCTCCTCCCACTTCTCTCCCGTCTCTCTCCCGTCTTCTGTCTCTCCCCTCTCTCTCCCCTCTCTCTCCCGTCTCGCTCTCGTCTCTCTCCCGTCTTCCGTCTCTCCCCTCTCTCTCCTCTCTCTCCCGTCTCTCCCCATCTCTCTCTCTCTCTCTCTCTCTCTCTCTCTCTCTCTCTCTCTCTCTCTCTCTCTCTCTCTCTCTCTCTCTCTCTCTCTCTCTCTCTCTCTCTCTCTCTCTCTCTCTCCCTTCTCTCTTCCTCTCACCTCTCACTCCACTTTCCCCTCCCCCTTGTTCCTCTCCACGCTATGATCGGCCTTGCACACAATCTCACCGAGGCATTTGCAATATACAAATACACATATGCATATAATTATATATACATACATGCATATATGTACATGTATATATATATATATATATATATATATATGTATATATATATATATTGTGTGTGTGTGTGTGCGTACGTACGTACCTTTCCCGTAAGGAAAGAAAATCAAAGACTAGTATTTTTAGTCACCTACGAAATGTCGTGTCGTGTCAACCAAAGTGGACAGTGAAAAATGTCTTGTTGGTAAACCTGTTTCTCGTCTTGGTGTTTTATTCAGAGTTGAAATAGTTCAAATCAGTCTCGATTATCTTTTAACATTTTCTGAAAATGTCACACTGCTTCTGTGCCTGGCAAGTGGCATGTTTGGTCCGTGGATGCGAATCTAATGGTGATGCACAGTCAGCCTAAGTCTTCCCTACGCTGATTTTAAGACAAGAGGGAAATAAATGCACGTGACGGACTGTGAGGGGCAGGAAGAAAGAAGTTAATGAAATTCAGCTTGGCCGCAAGCTCACCCGACATGCTTGCGAATCAAGATGACATTAGTGGTTTGGGCAGATCGAGGCAAACAGATTTTTTGAGATTTTTTTTTTCTTTTCTTTTTGGGTCTTCGTCCGACCAGTGACGTGGAAGAACCTCCCATCCCCCCCACGTTCCCCCTCGGTGGCCCCCTCCGATCCCCTCCCCTCCCCTCCCTCCAGCTGAATGGCACTGTTTTAGACTATAGCAATAAGCAGGTAAATAAACAAATGGAGAGAGAAGGGTTTGTCATAGAATTTGTAAAAGAAAAAAGTACGACAATAAAACGGGGGATTCTGAGTGATTTGGTCCGTTGGGATCTAAAAATAAATAAGTGAATAAATAAATAAATAAATAAATTTCATAAAGTGCAGTCATTATCCCCAAACGGGAGTGTCTGTTTGGATATTTATTCCTCCCGCTCGTGTCACCCCCCCCCCCCAGCCCCACACACTCCATCGGGATCTTCCCCATTCTGCCATCTGTCTTATCAGGGACTGAACTGCGCATCCCGTGATCCCAACTCGAGAAACATTTCAACTTTTGACACTTTTTATTCGCTTCCTGGGTGTCGCGTCGAAGCGGCCGGGGGTCGGGGGTGGGGTGGGGTGGGGATTTCGAAGTACCTCAACAGCTTAAGGTCCCTTCCAGGCAGCTCCCCGGTCACACTTTCTTTCCTTCTGGAAATAAAGTCTGTGTCTATCCGTTTTGTGGGTCTGTGCTTGTTGTGTGTTTATCTTGTTTATTTGTCGGTCTGTCTCTGTCGGTTTGTCTTTATCTGTCCGCCTTTTTGTCTGTCTCTTTGTCCATCTCTCTTTTTGTCTCGGCTTGTCTCTGTTTGTCTCTCTCTTTGCCTGTCGTTGTTTCTCTCTCTGTCCTATTGGCCTGGTTAAGGTAAACACGCGAAGCCTGTTGGTCCTGTGTGCAGCAGCGCGGACGGGCGCGCGTGGCGGATGGGCGGGTGGGCATGTGTCTGCCACGACGAGGCGAGGACGACGAGGCGACCCGATCCCGCGGCGCTGTCCGTCGCCGGGGCCCCTTACTACTTCACAAATTTCGCCGCGCATCCGGTGCGTTCGGAGTGTGTACATACCGGATATTGCAATACCCTCCGGATATGGCATACATTCGCTGCGCTGCCCCTTCCCGGAATTTCAGGCTTCAAAACTCTTTGAACTCGTACCAATTTGCGTCGGATCTTCTCGATTTTTTTTTTTTTTTTTCAAACGTCGGTCAAGTCTACGTCGTCCATCGGCTACTAGACCGTAACGAGCGAAGATGGGCGAAAATTATTGGTTCCAAGGTCCGAGTGACGAACAAAAAGATGGTTTATCATCGAAGGAGGACTGCTTTTGTATGTAGAATCCTTGGTATTGTTTGAAGATTCAAGTTAGTAGATCGAGACTACTACCAAGCAAGAGTGTTGTAGTCGTAGATGTCCGACTACAACATTTGATGGAAAATGATACTCTGCGGTCTCTTGAAGGCAGAATATTTAATCAATTTTTTCTACACTGCCCTACACTCTAGGATCTACCAGTCGGTGGCAGTCGAAATGGTGTCAAGTGAATAATAATAATAAAAAAAAAAGTAAGGTTTCAAATTGAACAGTAGACTTCCAATTGTTAGAGTTTTTTTTTTTTTTTTTTAATGTTTTACGAATTTCTTCGTCCGTTGCCATATTAACATACAGAATTGGAAAAGACCTCAATTAGTATTTACATTGAGCTGTTTTTTTTCTGGTGAACAAGACTGCAAATAATATCTATCCCCTGTTTGGCTGTCCAAATAATAATAATTATAAAATGCAAACCTTTCGGAGATGGTTTATACCACACAACAGTTCTATGAACATTTTGCTGCGGATTTGAATTTCTGTTCACATATACTCCACAATTTCCTCGTTTATGTACCACACTTGTCACCTACCCCCGAAATGTGTGTACGCATTTGCAAGCAGTACACTTTCCCCAGGTATATATTTCAGATGCATACTAAATGTTGCGACCTGTACGGTAGCAAGTGGAGCAGCAGGAAGCTGCAAAGACACTGCATAGCCAATATCAACTTTGACTCCTAAAGTTTTCTCTTGAATCCACGTCGTGATCTCAGCAGGCCCTGCTCCCCCCTCCCCTCTACTCTCTCTCTCTCTCTCTCTCTCTCTCTCTCTCTCTCTCTCTCTCTCTCTCTCTCTCTCTCTCTCTCTCTCTCTCTCTCTCTCTCTCTCTCTCTCTCTCTCTCTCTCTCTCTCTCTCTCTCTCTCTCTCTCTCTCTCTCTCTCTCTCTCTCTCTCTCTCTCTCTCTCTCTCTCTCTCTCTCTCTCTCTCTCTCTCTCTCTCTCTCTATCTCCCTCACACACACACACACACACACACACACACACACACACACACACACACACACACACACACACACACACACACACACACTCATATTCTATCTCCCTTTTTCCGCTTCACTCCCTTATATAACAATATCTTAACACTAAATCCTGGCCAACAAATCCCCAATACCCCCTCTCTCTCTCTCTCTCTCTCTCTCTCTCTCTCTCTCTCTCTCTCTCTCTCTCTCTCTCTCTCTCTCTCTCTCTCTCTCACTCACTCACTCACTCTCATATTCTTTCTCTCTTTTTCCTTTTCACTCCCATATACAACAATATCTTAACACTAAATCCTGGCCAACAAATCTCCAATACTTCTGTCATTTTTCCACAACATCTTAAAAATGGGGCTCGTAACCAAAGTGTAACCATTCTCTTGTAGCTAGACCAACACGTGAATGACGACGTCGGCGTATGATCGTCCACAAGGTCATAGGTCTTTTAAATGAGGCCCAGAACAACCAACCCTTTCTTCCTCACTATGACGTCTGGTTAAAACCTTTAATGTATAATGCTAAAATTGTAACAAATATTTGGAAGAAATGTATATATTTGTAGTTTATGGTGGAATGATTAGAGAGATTCTTTTTTTAATCCCTCTCAAATGAGAAAAAAGATAAATAAGAACCTACGTAGACATTTATTGTAGAAGAAAAAAACTTGTCTATCGGCTACAAGTGCCAGTCATTGTGACCAGAGTGTACAGTCATGGCCAGTTTTGTACTATCAACGTGGTAAGGAGATTGGTTCTCGCTTCTCACACTCCTAGGAATAGTGAAGAATACTTTCACCATCACGGGGCCCCTCACCACAATTCTGACAATCCACATAAAGTGTGTATATATGTATGTATGTATGTAGTGAGATTGAGATAGCTTATATGAATAAAAACATACTAATGTACGTGCAAGTGTATACAGTATGTGGGTGTGCATATTTGTACGGCTCAGATAGGTAGTGTAGGTATGAATTTTTTCGTATATAAAAAATAGATACTTATTTAATTACCTGAATTATAATAAATGTTTTATTTTCCAGGTCAGTATGGAACACATTGCAGTAATGGACGCCTTCGTAAGTTGGCCTATGGTATTGTTCTCCTTTTCAGTAAAAACAAATGTTCATTACTTCTTCCTGCAGGAAGTATTGTTATATGTGGGCGTGGGTGTGGATTTTGATGTGTCCGCGCACTGGTCAGCTATTATTCTTGAATCCGTTGTCACATTGTTTCTGTTCGTAGAGTGATTAGGATGAAAGTCTTAACCGGCTAGAATTGAAGACATTTCTAATGATAAATTTTCAATCTGCTTATGGGACAAATATTGCCGACATTTATTTTTTTTATTCGTTTATGTGTTTATTTATCTATTTACTTGTTTATTTTTGAGATTGGTGGAAGGGAGTGGAATGGGTGGGAGTAGGTGCTTACCTTTGAATTCACTGCCTCCTTTATAGATTTATTTATCTATTTATTCATTTATTTGTTTATTTTTGGCAACACACACACGTAGTTTTATCAGTGCCTGCATGCACAAGCACGCATATTCTGTCAAGAACAATCTCACTGTTCACTCGCCAGCTTTGCACGCGCGTGCAGTCTCCCAGCGCACATGTTCAAAGAGAACATATTCCTGGTATCCACAAGTCCCTTCGTCCGTCAATGATGCAAATTGTCCCCCACACACACACGATGATATCTTTGGTCACACGGGCCATTTGCACTCTGGTGCCCTTAGCCTCCTGTGTCCACTTATCCTTGTATGCCTTTAAGCTTCCGATTGACAGCCCTGAGTAGAAACTTTGAGCAGAAAGTGGAAAATGTCCTCAGCAACAAATTCCTCCAAAGAATGTTGAAAGTCAGGCCAACTAACGCACACTGACACATGAACACACACACACACACACACACACACACACACACACACACACACACACACACACACACACACACACACACACACACACACACACACACACACACACACACAAACAAACAAACACACGGAGTAGGGGTGTTTGCGTGTGTGTAAGGTCACAGCATTACCCATAGATCGGTCATGTATGAGCTCTGAGGTATCTTCCGGTGAATTACACACACACACACACACACACACACACACACACACACACACACACACACACACACACACACACACACACACACACACACACACACACACACACACAAACACACGGGGAGTAGGGGTGTTTGCGTGTGTGTAAGGTCACAGGATTACCCATAGATCAGTCATGTATGAGCTCTGAGGTCTCTTCCGGTGAATTACACACACATACACACACACACACACACACACACACACACACACACACACACACACACACACACACACACACACACACACACACACACACACACACACATACACACACAAAAGCAGGCAACCCGACTCGATCAGTATATAAAATCCTGCCAGGGCACAATTCTCGTCGTTCTTCTGTAACGAAGAACTATTTTCAGGCATATTGTGTCATCCAACACAGCGCACAATAATCTCTTCATCGGTCACAAGGACTCTCCGCCGTGCATAAGCTCTCTTCAGTTTGAACGAACTCTTCAGGCCTTCCTAAGACAGCGCAAGTCTCTCTCGTATACAAGTATCGCCTCCACGCGCAATCGTGCTTTGCAGTGCACGGGATGTTGTTAATGAATCGCCACAACCAATAAGAACGCAAAGATATAATACGTAGAGGGCGCGAGCACGCGCGCACACACACACACACACACACACACACACACACACACACACACACACACACACACACACACACACACACACACACACACACACACACACACACACACACACACACACACACACACAACTCGTGGCGCAGTTGGTAGAGTTCCCGGCTGCCACTTCTCGTCGTTCTTCTGTAACGAAGAACTATTTTCAGGCATATTGTGTCATCCAACACTGCGCACAATAATCTCTTCATCGGTCACAAGGACTCTCCGCCGTGCATAAGCTCTCTTCAGTTGTGTGTGTGTGTCCGTGTAAAGTCACAGCATTACCCATAGATCGGTCATACGAGCTCTGAGCTCTCATCCGTGAGGTTGATAAATGTCGATCACGAGGCCAACATGTGATCCTAAACCATGGTAAATCACACACACACACACACACACACACACACACACACACACACACACACACACACACACACACACACACACACACACACACACACACACACACACACGTATGCGCCAAGAAATGGGTTCCTCGTAGAAAGAAAAGATTTGAATGATATTCTCATGAGTTCTGTTTTTACAACTTTCCCACGCTTGAATGCTACCCCTCACGGTTACTCAAAAACTACTCAGTGTGCATACAAATCACATTAATATGTGTATTCGGTAACGCATGTACACAGGCATGTACACATACTCGAGGAAAGATGCGTACACTCACGCACACGGACCGAAGCGAGTCGACTATCCTGCCGAATAAGAACATAAGAATGAAGGAGACTACAAGAGACCATAAAGCCTACACTAGGCAGTTCCTTGTCCATTACTAGCTTCACAGGTATAAACTTGACCCCACCCCACCCCAAGATAATGGCGACACTTCCGGTGCTGGTGACAAAGAGACCTTAACCTAGGTGTACACAAAAGTTCCGACGGATAATATTTCATGATTTTGTTGGTAGACATTGCCGCTCAGCGCCATTTTTTTTCTTAGTGTCATTATCATTATATATTACTATTACTATCACTTTTACTATTACTGTTACTGTTGTTCTTGTTAGTAGTAGTATTTTATTATGACTTTTATTATTACTGTCAATATTACTATTGTTATTACTATTACTATTATTCCTGTTTTTATTTCTGAGGATCCCGAAGGGTATCTACTTCGGAATGTGTAGGTGCAGCCTATAAGCAAATATTAACTTCTCTAAATTGGTGTAATCAAAGTGGGATAAAGAAAAGGATACCATTAACGCAATATAAAGATAACATTAACGCAACGGTAGATGGTAAACGCCAACTTGCTTTTCAAGAAAATAACTAAAAGAAACGAGACTGAGACGAAGAGTTTCGAGGGCGTCTTCAGTAGACGTTTGATTAAAGTGACTCCTGCTTGAAGGTAAGGCAATGTGATTTTGAAGAATATACTAGAGGCTTCTACCCGCCATCAAGAGAACTT
>NC_134777.1:118331230-118341230 GCF_046742065.1 Oratosquilla oratoria | reverse complement strand
CTTGGTGAGGAATAGTTGAAAAAATAAACGTTGAAACTGAATACTAGGTCAAAAAGGGAGTTGCCTCATCGGTCTGGGATTTGAACCTTCTAAATGTGAGTAAACAATATCACAATTAGGAGTTTGTGTGCATGTTTCTCAAGCAATATGAACGTTTCTGTATATTTTAGACCTGTCAGATGTCACGTTTCGTAACAATGATGTTTCCAAATCGTTCCCATTGTGTCACGTAGTGTACTAATTTTGTAAATTCAACAAAAAATGGTAATTATATAACGTAACTAGTATGGTCACAGACAACTAAAAAATGAAGAATTATGAACGCTTTTGATGATTAAATTCAAATCTCATAAGAGTGCGATGTTTATGAGTCATAGGTTATTCATGCCCAAAATGAAATCGTCAGACGTCACGGGAGTGACAGTAACAGTAAGTCGACCTTTCATTACCCATCCTCACGCCCACACACTCCACCCACCCACACACTCCACCCACACACTCCACCCACCCACACACTCCACCCACCCTTTGCCACCCACCCCACCCACACACTCCACCCACCCTTTGCCACCCACCCTTTGCCACCCACCCCACCCACACACTCCACTCACCCTTCCTTTCGCGTCTTCTCTACACGCAGTCTCCAGTTCTCACCTCCTCGCATATTCAGAATGTCTTCGCGCATTCCTCCTCCACATAAACCCAATCTCTCGCCGGCGCCACTCCCAAGCATGATCAATCTCCTCACCTTTCTCCCTCTCTCCTTCGCTCGCTCTCTCTATCTATCTTCGCGTGTCTGTTACACACACGCGCGAGCGAGTACACACACACACACACACACACACACACACACACACACACACACACACACACACACACACACACACACACACACACACACACACACACACATTTGTCGGTTGGCACTCCTGAATTTAATGCTGACTTGATGGAAATGTACTTACACCATAACAAGCTGACGTCGGGGAACCAGATAGTTTCTGTCGTACATCCCCAGTGAGCTGGTAGCGTTGTGGCTCGCGTTGGTTTAGTGTCGCACGTCCTAGAGTTCGAGTCCCTTAAGCAGAGCTGTTTAATCAAAATGTCCTCTATGCAGGAATATATATATATATATATATATATATATATATATATATATATATATATATTGTGTGTGTGTGTGTGTGTGTGCCGAAAAAACACAAGGAAAATAACAAATGAGACAGAGCGCTTTCGTCTCATTTCTGTTATTTTCCTTGTGATTTTTCAGCATAATTAGAATCACGCGTTCAATTGATTTCTTCTGCTTCTGAGTGTGAGTCTATTAAAACCTAAATGTCGATTTATATAGCGAAGCAGTCGTGCCTTCGTGATGGAGACGGACATAAAGGCCAGGGGCAGTCGTGGGAGCTGTCTCGCCACAACGCGACGCAGCTTCAGACGTTTAGGAAAATGTCAGACCGCTCTAAGACCGGACGAGGAGCGGATGGACCACAGCCTGAAAGGGACCTCTGTCGACCGGGACCCCGGGGTGCACCGCTACAACAGAACCCCAAGGCTACCTGGAGACCGCCTCAGGAGAAGAGAGAAAAATGCACTGACTAATTGTGGAAATGTGGCAATTGTTCATTTCTGATCGGCGGGTAGCCATGTTTTGTTAGAACAGAAATGAATAAATAAGAATGATTAAATCGGTAAATAATTTTACCGTGGCCATAGCGTTTTCTAGCCTCCTAAATATTATACAAGAACAGTTATTGATAGTCCTAGTCTTAAAAAAAAAATAAAAAACTACAAGTAACAGTTTTATAAAACTACGCACACAGTGTAATCATGGATATATGAGTATGTATCCTTTATCAACCAGTCAGGAAATTATTATGACGAAGAAGCTAATTTGACTCTCGTGAAAAGAAAGGTGATCAAAGTTAGCTCTAACTTTCGCCCGATAAGTCTGACATCCATAATTGCCAAATTGATTGGATTAATAATTAGAGATGAAGTAATGGACTGGCCCCGAGGATAACAAACACGCTGTAGGGTGCCAGCGCTGCTTAACTGATTTGTTGAGCCTTCTTCATCGATTTGTTTCTGTCATTCGACCGGGAAGGATAATTGGATTTGATTCGCCTTCCCAGACATCTTTAGGGACTTAGCGGATTATAAAAAAAAAAAAAAAAAAAAAAGGGAGAGAGAGAGACGGGCTAAAAAGGCAAAGAAGGTGAATATGCCACTGGGATAGTTTATGTAACTGATAAGAGAGTTGTTTAGTTGTGGATTAAGCAAGCACGTCACAGCTATAATGTATATAAGATTTTTTTCTTTCTTTTTGTCTATTACCAAGAAAAAATTAAACGGACGGATTCTGGGGGATCCCCCCCCCCAAAAAAAAAAAAAGAAATACGATCAAGACTTTTTTCGCCTTTAGATTGACAGCAGACAAGAGCTAAAGGGTTAATGAAACCCGTCACTATTTCTATATCAAAGGTATTGTGTTAACAACCATCGCTTCTATCCTTTAGGGGACAATATCGCACCAAAGAGGAGGTGGAGTCGTAAGGGGTAAAGAGATTTAAGGAGTATGGAACTGAGGGAAAAGCGATGAGCGTTTTTTTTTTTTCCCTCTCCTCTTCATGAACGACCTCACAATATCGAACTAACTCTGATAAGTTGTTTCATTTAAGCCCTGAATATATTTTTTGATACTGAAAGGGTCGAAACCACACCAGGAACGACCCCTGAATCGTTTTTCAGCCAGAACGAAGTCGACGAAGTGCGTCAACTTGTCGAAGGGGTTCAGGTCGAACTCGGACAGTTCCTCGAGAAAACACACTTAGTTTGGAGAGAGGAACTTGTGTGACACGTGACTGTCAGTTTCGGGAGTTGGATCCTCGGGGTTGAGGCGGAAACTCTCGCGTTTCACAGGTGGACGCTTGGCCGTGGTCACTCTTGAAGACGCCTCGAGTTCGAGAATAGTCTCGAAGTGTGAGAGTGACACCTTTCCATTGGTTTAGATCGGTACATCCATCATATATTCCTTACTATTTACTGTAAATTTCTTCTTCGATTCTATTATGGATTTTTATTCCGGGAGTGAAATACAGGATCTTGGACCCGCCCGGTCCAACTTAAGAAAAGAAAAAAAAAAAAAAAAATGGAAGATGGAATTTCTACACTTTGACACAAATCTTAGATCCCAGTAATTTTAGTGAATGCAACTCTTGCACCAGAGGACCCATCCTGGGTAATGATCATTCTAACCCAGTATTGCCATTCAGTGAGAGTGAAACCTCTTCATTCGTAATTCTTCAACATAAAGTTAAAATCACTCACAGACACCAAAGTACAAACACAAATAGAATTACAAACAACTGCATACCATCAACTACATCAGTACCACAAGGAACCCGAATTCCAACCACCCTCTGACTTGACAAGCCACATTTGTCGGGTAACTGAACTTGTATCACCTCGTATGAAGACACAGAACTAGTAGATCAACGAGGAAATGAAGTCTTGTTCCAACGCTTGAACATGCAAAATACCAGCACTCTCCACAAGGCAACCCCACAACAAAATCAACAGTCAACCTCCTCAGACATTCCAATGTGCTCACCCTCGCTTCATCCGCAAAGACAGGAATTCATGCCCTCCGACTATTTCCCGATAACGACCACCATAGAACTTGAGGGAAAAAAAAAAACACGAAAAAGACTTGTATAAGGCAGAACAAAGCAAAATGACCAGAATACACATAAGAAATAGAAAAGTATTTAAAAACTTCTGCCAAATTCGTTTCCAGTCCATAGAAACGCCATACTAAATGCAAGTAAAAAACATATTCCTTGACTCTAGGGATTAGAGGCTTACAGAATATAACCCAAAGTTCATATCAGAGATAGCCTACCTGATAAAAAAGGAGTAAAAACGGAAAAAGGGCTATGAAAAAGAAAGTAAAAGTTTCGGTAAAAATATATTAACGACAAAAAGGGAAAATATATATAGGTTTCTTGAATAAGAAGACAGGTGAAGGCATATGGAATACAGTAAAAATATAAACTATTTATAAAACACATGTATAAAAAGAATCTTTCAACCAATCAGGAAGCAGTTAGTGTAATACAAAACAAAAGTATTTACCAAAACAATAATGCAATGTAAGGAAACAAAGATTCATGAAATTTTTCAAACCCTCAACACCAGAATACTAGAAACTAAAAACGATACGCAAGATAAACCTTGACACAGAAAGTACCCCCACCCTCTCTAGTAAAGTCATAGAAAAAGCCATTAAGAAACCTGAAAAAAACTTACACGCAGAAGGCCCAGACATGATATCTAACTACCCCGTGAAACATCTGCTCCCCGTAGCAATAAAAGCCCAGACAGATCCCCAACCGTTCCAGCGCGCGCAGTGGCATCCCAGCAATCTGGAAAAGAGCACATATAATCCTTATCCTAAACCTAAACAAACCGCCAAAGAACCCAGCGTCCTGCAAACCCATCTCTCTCCTCTTGTTAATCCTAAACACACAGCCAGAGAACCCATTTCTCTCTAACATATCTAAGCTGATGAAAAGATTGATCCTAGAGAGAACTGCAAAACGTATATCCACCTCGCCAAACCAGCGTGGAATCAAAGGAACACCATTCCACCAGCACTCTTGACTTGTTTGCTGCAGGTCTCGCTTGTTCCAAGAATACCCAGGCTGGATGACGTGTACAGTGATGAGACATCCCTGTCTATTAACAGGCCTACACAACCCATAACTAGTGACCTACCTCACTAGTTGCCAATTTTGACAACTTAGGCTTGTTAACTTAGGAAATAGTAATACTAATAACCAACATTCTGCTCACAAACATCGCCCAACAAATACTCGAAGGCATCAACAAGAAAGCGCCACCTGGCAGCAGTAATAGTAGCAATAGATTTGAACAAGGCTTATGACACTGCCCCCTGACGCACGCTATCAAAAAAGATAGTAGAAGTAGAAATACACAGCAGTGATAAGAGATGGTGGACAAGTTTCCTCCCAGGCAGGAAATATAGAGCATCTGGGAACAATTATAGGGGCCCGAATGACTATTCTGCGGGGTCCCGCAAAGAGCAATACTGTCACCAACGCGATTTAACTCGTTCACACACGAACTCCCCGCTCCAAGCCTGGAGCACAGCACCGAAGTGGTCACATTCGCAGACGATTGAACTGTAACAGTACAACACCGTAATGGCAGGAAAAAACTCACTTGTATTGATAAGCTGGAACAATGGCTGACACAAAACAGAATGTCAAAAATCCCCGTAAATAATAAGATTTCTCCTTGACTTATATATATATATATATATATATATATATATATATATATATATATATATATATATATATATATATATATATATATATATATATATATATATATATATATATATATATATATATAACCATGAATCAAAGAAATGTCCATTAATCTGATTATATGATCAACCTTTCCTACTGGGAAAAAATAAAGTGAAGAAACAGTTGCAGGATTTGAAACGCTGTAAGAAACACTGGTCACTTTATATAAACAACTTGTAAGAACAACACTTTGCTGTGAATCCACAACATGGCATCCAGTAACTAATGAACCAGAGACTCGCCACAAACAACACAAAGGAAAGCATTAAGAAAACAACGTGCTGCATCAAAATACAGAACATCTACCAGAATCCGGAACAGAGTTTGACTTAAGAGCCATCAAAACCACCCACATCTTCTTATCACATCACATGGTACAAACGTATCCCACCAAACACAGCATAAAAAACGGCAGTATTGTATTCAAACATCCACAATAACCCCCACACCCTCGTGTCACAATACGTCCATACAAAAGGGGCATGCATGCTTGAACGCCAGAACAAGCACCCCTAAAGAGACCAGCCCATTAGAGACTTCCCCCCCCCAGAAGTCCCCCCCAGCAAAGAAACCACTTCAAAGACAAGCAAGAATTGCACTCGCTGGCACGTCTGTGTTCAGGTCACCACCCAACACTAAAACATTCTCTTTTCTCCTCTCTCCCTCCCCTCTCCCTCCTCTCTCCCTCCCTCCTCTCTCCCTCCCTCCTCTCTCCCTCCCTTCCTCCCTTCTCTCTCCCTCCCTTCTATATCCCTCCCTCCTCTCTCCCTCTCTTCTCTCTCTCCCTCCTCTCTCCCTCCCTTCTCTCCCCTTTCTCACTTTTCTCCCCACTCTGCCCAATCTCCTCCCCACTCTCCCCAGTCTCCTCCCCACTCTCCCCTTTCTCCCCACTCTCCCCTCTCTCCTCCCCACTCTCTCCTCCCCACTCTCCCCTCTCTCCTCCCCACTCTCTCCTCTCCCCTCTCTCCTCCCCACTCTCCCTCTCCCCTCCCCACTCTCCCCTCTCTCCTCCCCACTCTCCCTCTCCCCTCCCCACTCCCCCTCTCTCCTCCCCCTCTCCCCCCACTCTCCCCTCTCCTCCCCACTCTCCCCTCTCCTCCCCACTCTCCCCTCTCTCCTCCCCCTCCCCATTCTCCCCTCTCTCCTCCCCACTCTCCCCTCTCTTCTACTCACTCTCCCTCTCCCCACTCTACCCACTCTCCCTCTCCCCACTCTCCCTCTCCCCACTCTCCCTCTCCCCACTCTGCTTCTCCTCACTCTCCTTCTTCTCACTCCCCTTCTTCCCATTCTCCCCTCTCTACTCTACACACTCATCCCCACTCTCCTCCCCGCTCTCCTCCCCTCTCTCCCTTCTCTCCTTCCCACTCTCTTTCCCACTCTCTTTCCCACTCTCCTCTCTCTCCTCCCCACTCTCCCCTCTCTCCTCTCTCTCCTCCCCACTCTCCCGCCTTTCTTTTTTCACTCTTTCCCCACTCTTTCTCCACTTTCCTTTTCCACTCTTTCCCCACTCTTCCTCTCCGGTCTCTCTCTCTCTCTCTCTCTCTCTCTCTCTCTCTCTCTCTCTCTCTCTCTCTCTCTCTCTCTCTCTCTCTCTCTCTCTCTTTCTCTCTTTCTCTCTCTCTCTTTCTCTCTTTCTCTCTCTCTCTCTCTCTGTGTCTCTTTGTCTGTCTCCCCATATCTGTCTGCCAGTCTCTCTTTCTCTATCTTTTTCTATCTCTCTATCTGTCTTTCTTTACCTATCTGTCTCTCCTTTTCTCTACCTCTATCTGTCTCTCCATATCTGTTTCTTTCTGTCTCTGTCTATCTGTCACTGTGTCTGTTTATTTGTGTGTTTCTGTGTTTGTATGTTTGCATCTGTATCTGTCTGTCTCTGGCTCTCCGTGTCTGCCTCTGTTTCTGTGTCTGTCTCTCTCTGTGTCTATTACCTCTATCTCTCTCTTTCGCCATCTGTGTCTGTCTATTTTTCTGGCTCTATTTCTTTGTCTTTGTAACTGTCTTCATGCTTATATCTGTCTCCGCCTCTGGCTCTGTCTCTTTCTCTCTCCCACTGTTCTGTGACTCCCCATCTCTCCCTCCAGCTCCTCCTCCTCCTCCTCCTCCTCCTGCGCCCGTCCCAGTTCGTCGACTGCCATCTGCCATTCGTGTTGTCCCTGCTCTGTCCGTTATTACGCTCCCTTTGCCTCTGTGAGGATACTTAATTGCTGGAATACGAAAAAAAAAAAAAAAAAACTAAGAGGCAGAGGAAAGTGAAAATGAACAGTGACGAGGAGATGGGGAAGGGAGATCGAGGAGGAGGAGGAGGTGGAGTAAGAGATGGAGGTGGTGGTGGAGTAGGAGATGGAGGTGGTGGAAGTGGAGGAGGAGTACCTAGTGGGATCAATATCCAGCTGAGGAAGGACCACACCTCGTCCGTACATGTCCCTCCTCCTCTCCCTCCTCCTTACCCTCCTAGTCCTCCACCTCGTCCTCCTCCTCCTACTCCTCCTCCTCCTCCTCCTCCTCCTCCTTGTCTTCCTCTCCCCCCCCCCGTGTCCCTTTTTCCCCTCGTCCTCCTCATTTCCCTTGTTCTACCTTTTGTCTTCTTCCTTCTTGTCCTCTTTTCTCACGCCTTCTTCCCTGCAGTTTTCTTCGCTCTCGTCCTCCTCCCTCTCGTCCTCCTCTTACTCGTCCTCTTTCATGTCCTTTTCCACGTCCTCTTCATCGTCTTCGTCCTCTTCTTCATCGTCTTCGTCCTCTTCATCGTCTTCGTCCTCTTCCTCGTTCTCTTCCACGTCCTCTTCCTCTTCCTCGTCTTCTTCCTCGTCCTCTTCCTCTTCCTCCTGTTCTTCGTCCTCCTCCTCTTCGCCCTCTTGCTCTTCTTCGTCCTCGTGCTCTTCTTCGTCCTCATGCTCTTCTTCGTCCTCATGCTCTTCTTCGTCCTCATGCTCTTCTTCATCCTCCTACTCTTCTTCGTCCTCATGCTCTTCTTCGTCCTCATGTTCTTCTTCGTCCTCATGCTCTTCTTCGTCCTCATGCTCTTCTTCGTCCTTCTGCTCTTCGTCCTCTTCCTCCCTTTTCTTCCTCCTGCTCCTCGTCCTCGTCCTCCCGTTTCCTTCTCCTGCTCTTCGTCCTCCTCCTCCCTTTTCCTCCTCCCTTTTCCTCCTCAATCTGCATCCTCTTCCATCTTCCTTCTCTCCTCTTCCACCTCCCCCCGTCTTCGACCCCCCGACCTCGATCCCTGTCCTCTTCCACATCTCCTCTTCCCCACCTCCTCCTCCCCACCTCCTCTTCGCCACCTCCTCTTCCCCGTCCTCCTCCTCACCTCCTCTTCCCCACCTCCTCTTCGCCACCTCCTCTTCCCCGTCGTCCTCCTCCTCACCTCCTCTTCCCCGTCCTCCTCCTCACATCCTCTTCCCCGTCCTCCTCCCCACCTCCTCTTCCCCGTCCTCTCCCTCCTCCTCGGCCCCCGTCCTCACTCCATCATCCTTCTCCCACCTCTTCATCCTTCCCCCCACCTCCTCATCCTTTCCACCACCTCCTCGTCCCTCGTCATCCCCTCCCTCCCCCCCACGACCTCCTCCCTCTCTTAGCCTTTCCCGTTGCGTTCTCCTCTTTCTCGTCCTCCTTCCCATCCTCCCCCTCTCCTTCGTCCTCCTTCTCTTCGTCCTCCTCTTCCTCGTATTCCTCTCCTCTCAACCTCCTTCCCAGCCTCTCTCACCTCTCAATCTCCTCCTCCTCCCCCACTCTCCTCCTCCACCACCCTCCCTCCCCTCTTCCTCCTATTGCCCCTTCACTCCTCATGTCCATCCTCCCCCTGGTCTTCCCCATGGTCCTCCTCCCCCAAGAGTTCCTCCTCCTCTTCCTCCTCCTCTTCCTCCTCCTCTTCCTCCTCCACCACCACGCCCTCCTTCCAAGCGTTCTTCTTTCCCAGGTCCTTCTCCACCCACGACCTCCTCTCCCATGCCCTTCCCTAAACGTCCGCTTCCCCCCCCCACACGCTTTCGTCCTCTAAACGTCTTCTTCCCCCCCCCACACACGCTTTCGTCCTCTATACGTCTTCTTCCCCCCATGACGTTTTCCTCTCCCCCTTTCCCCTCCCTCGTTCCCTCCCCAACATTCACCTTCCTCTTTGCCCCCCCTCCCTCCTGTGTCCTCCCCAGCTTCTCTTCTTCCTCTCTCCCCCTCATCTCCCTTGGTTGTCTTCCCACCTTGTCCTCCTCCATCCCCTCCCCCTCTCGCCTCCTCTACCCGTGCCCTCTTCCTCCACCCTGTCCTCCTCTTCCTTGCCCTCTCTCACCTGCCCCCGTTCCCCTTCCCCTTGCTTTCCCCTCACTCTGCCCTTCCCGCCCCTTCCCTCTTCCACTCCCTGCAAGTCGTTCCCCTCACTTCTCGGTCCTCTTTTCCCCTCACCTTGTTCGTATCTTGCTAATCTTCTCTTGTCTTTCTCTACTTCCCCTTTTTCCTCCTGGTCTTCCTCTTCATTTCTCTCCTCCTCCTCCTCCTTTTTCTTCTTTCTCCATTTCTTAGCCCTCTTCGTCTTCCATCTTTTCTAACCCTCCTTCTTCTACCCTCCTCGTTTGCTCTCCTCCTCCTCCTCCTCCTCCCACCCCTCCTCCTCC
>NC_134777.1:118321230-118326230 GCF_046742065.1 Oratosquilla oratoria | reverse complement strand
CCTTCTCTCCCTCTCTCCCTCTCTCCTTCCCTCCCTACCCCCTACCCCCTCTCTCTCTTTCACTGCTATCACATTTTTTTCGCTGTGTTCGCATTTTTTTTAACTCTTGGTGCGGAATCATTTATATGTTTGCGCTCTTTGATTCACTCTTAGGCGCTCTCACCCAATCTCTTCTCGCCACTTTCCTTCTCGTAGCCGCTCTTTTCGAGGACTCTCTCTTTGTGGCAGCTCTTTGCCGGCCATCTCCTCTTACTGGCTCTCTACACTTTGACTCCCGTGCTAACATGCTCCCCATCTTTGTTGTTTGCGCTCTTATCGTAGGAAATTTTCACTGACGGCATCTCAAAATTTGCAACCTGTGAGTGAAATGTCTCTTTCCTTTCTTTCGCTCTCCTCGTTTTACTTTTCCTCCTCCTCCTCTTCTTCCTCCTCCTCTCTTCCTTCTCCTCCTCTTCCTCCTCCTCCTCTTCCTCCTCCTCCTCTTCCTCCTCTTCCTCCTCCTCCTCTCTCCTCCTTCACTTCTCACTCATCCTCCCCTTCCCTCATCCTCCTCTGTCTCCTAATCCCTTCTATCTGCCCATTCCCTCTTCACCTCTCCCATTCTCCTGTACCTTTCCTCCTCCTCCTCCTTCCTCCTTTCCCATCTTTCATCCCATTAGGAACAGGAACATTGCAGGCTGAAGAATAAGAATACAAATACGAAAAAAGGAATGCAAATAAGAATATAAGAAGACGAATAAAAAAACGAACGAGAATACGAAAAAGAAGACGAATAGGAACAAGAAGAAGAAGAAAAAAAATACAGTGAGACCAGAAGAGAATTCGAGAAGTTAATCAGATCAACCACGCGAAGGCACAGGATTGGTAGAGCACAAGAGCCTCCAGCAAAATATTTATTTATTTTTTTATTTTTGCAGGTTTATAAATAGCAGTAGGCGAATTAAACGCGGCATCACGCCCTTGACTGAAGAATATCTCTGGTTTGCTGCGGAGGGGAAAATGGCTTTAGTTACCAGCGCCAATTTCACTTCTGTTGACACACACACAAACGCACACACGCACACGCGCAGTCGCATTAACGCGTACACACACACACACACACACACACACACACACACACACACACACACACACACACACACACACACACACACACACACACACACACACACACACACACACACACACACACACGCACACACACACACACACACACACAATTACACTTATTATTTTACTCTCTCGCTTCTTCACCTCCACTCCAGCACTCTCACTCCCTCTCATTCTCCCACTTACTCCATGGAACTGATGGAGTGGTAGGATTTAGCTTCTCCTTCGGAAAAAGCCAAAAGCTTGCGTGAAGTTTAAAACGCGTAGCAGCGATCAGGAAGGCTGGAATAATGAGTTATGGAACATCAGTATAATTAGATCGACTGATTTAGCCCATGACCCTGTTTCTCACGTTACCATTATAAACACGTAATCAGAGACGTGTGGAAACGAATTCATTTGGTAAGGATTTGTCGCGATTAAAAGGAAGAAGAAAGAGGGTTACTGTCGTACGCCTGACGAAATATCATTGTCATCTTGATGACCATCGTTCACGACTTCGATGCTTAAGTCGGCAGTGTCAAGTCGCCATCCTTAAGTCCTGGACTACTTTGAGGCGACAAGATGTGAAGACGTGGATAGCATCGGTAGAGACCAGACTTGTCCTCTGCCTGCTGAGATGTGTTGTTCGGATGAAGTAACCCCATCTGTAGCAAAGACGTATATATGTATATATATATATATATATATATATATATATATATATATATATATATATATAATATAATTTTTTTTTAGAAGGTAGCTTTTGAGAGGTTCCTGTGGTCACCTCCTCCCCTAAACGAATCCCATCAGCTTTTTATTTATCTGTTTATCTATTTATTTATTCATATCTATTTTAGATGTGTGGTTCACACACATACATAGCCTAAGTCCACGACACGACCGAGGTCACACTGACGCACAAGGAGTGCTCTTGACTCCTCGTAGCGTCGGCAAAGCTGCAGACGCTTGGCTCCCTTCCCGTGTCCAAATGACTGGAACTTGTGGGTGGCACTTCGCATTTCTTCTTGTTTAAACTCAAGTCTATGTGAGGCGCGCCACGGTCTCGAGCTCGATGCTTCTTGCAGCGTCGTGCCGTGGACTGCGCTTCAGCATGAACACATCATGGGATGGAGCGAGGAGCTGAGGCGGTGAGTGGAGGGTGGCCATGCCGTCGGCAATGCCAATGGTGGTGGGAGTGTGTGCTAGTGGAGGTAGCGGTGAATGGTGGTGGTTGGTGGTGGTGGTGGCGATTTTTGGTGATGGCAGCCCAACCGCTGTGCTCGTTTTGGGTGGGTGGGGGGGGGAGGAGAGTCTTGGTTTGGGTGCCTGTGCCGGACAAGAGAGGCTTTTCTTGATCATAATTACGGTTATAATTATCATTATTATCATCATTATTAATAGTATAGCTGTCATCATTAGTATTATTGCCATTATTAGTAGCATTATCATTATTATTATTATTATTGTTTATTCGCTATTACTTTTTTTCTGTTTTGAGGTCACGGACAGAGAGAGGAAACGAACGGGTCACGACGCCCGGGAGAACGAGCTCAGAAAACGAGCCTCGCTTCTGCCCTGCTGCAGGAAGGAGGAAGGTGTTTAATCCAGAAGGCGGGAAGGAGCAACCAGATAAGGGTGGTCGTGGTGGGACGGGTCGTGGTGGTCGTGGTGGGACGGGTCGTGTGGTCGTGGTGGTTGCAGATCAGTGCCAGAGTGCCATTTCTCTTCTCGCCGTGCCAGACGCCCCGAAGGCAATTGTGAGGGTCTGTAGGAGCGTCACGGGGAGACCATGGAAATCAGAGGAAGGTGACTGATGATGTATACTGTGGGGAGGTGGACTGGGTCGCGGCGAGGAGAGGGAATGATGGATTGAGACGCGCCGGGCCTGATCCGGTGGCCGTCGAAGACAGGAAGTATGTCAGAGTCAGCTGATGAGGTGGAGGACTCTGCAAGCGGACAGAGTACAGGAAGGCTATCCTTAGGTCGAAGAACATGGACTTACTGCTGGAGACGAATCAAGATACTTGATAACCGGTCATGAACATGAGAAGAGAATAACAAGTGAGAACAGTCATGGAGGATCAAATTTGACTCGCAGGTTACCAAACCTTGTTTATACTGACAGTGGCAGCATAAATTTATAAAAAATAGTGAAAGTATTCTTACGCACGCACACACACACACACACACACACACACACACACACACACACACACACACACACACACACACACACACACACACACACACACACACACACACACACACACACACACACACACACACTAATTAGCTAATTGGCCTATTGGAAACTAACACATGTATTTTTATGTACACGTTAATCAACGACGTCGTGCCTGATGTAACCATGCAGAATTGCTCGCGCCAATGACCTAGAGTGACCTAGAACTTCGTCTTAGATTTAAAACGGTCAGTCTCGTTTAGGTGAGGGGAGGCATCAAGCAGTTATGCATACACTTAGAAAAATCATATTTCCATGTTTGATGACGTAAATGATATTTTGTTTTGCTTTCGTCATGTCAGCAAGGGAAACTGACGTTAGAGAGTAGCACAGGCAACTCAGCAGGGGTCAGAGGACGCCATGTTTGATATCCACCAGTAAATTTTTTCCCTCAGGAATTTTCCACCATTGACCCCACGCAGGTCCCTCGTAGGTGTTGGTAGCCCTGTCTATCAGCATGACCTCTCCACCTTCTAGGTCACGACTAGAGTAGTTGAAGGGGGAGGCACTGCGAATGTACATGAGGTAGTTTTCTCCATTCGAGAAATCTCTAAAATTCGGACGAAATGTTCCGAAATTTAACATATGCCGGAAACCAGAGTGTGTTTCTTATATTTTACTAAATTTGCGAGAGATGTTTTCCTTCTGATTAATTATTGGAGACTAAATTTAGAATTTTTTAATAGAAAGCTATCTCTCAATTCAGAAAAAGTAATATATACAGTATATAATATATATATGTATATATATGTATATACATATATATATATATGTATATATATACAGTACAGTATATATAATATATATATATATATATACAATATATATATATACAATATATATATATATATACATATATATATATATACAATATATATATATATATATACAATATATATATATATATATACAATATATATATATATATATATATTATAAACATATAATATACAATATATATATATATATATATATTTATGCATATATATATATACATAACATATATATATATATAAAAATATATATATATATATATATACAATATATATATATATATATATATATATATAAACATACCTTTTATATATTATACACACACCCCTATATATGTATATATATGTATATATATATATATATATATATATATATATGTATATATATATGTATATATATATGTATATATATGCATATATATATATATGTATATATATGTATATAAATATATATATATATGTATATGTATATATATGTATATGTATATATATATATAAATGTATATATAAAGATCAAGTATCTCGGAAATATTTGACCCTTTACCTGAGCGTATTAATAGACACCCTATAAACGCACTCCAGAAAAAAACAATCCCCCCTCCCCCCATAGATCCTGAAGTCGTTACAAAAACCATTAAGTCGTAGGCCAATCCTAAATCCACTAAACTCGGGCAGGTAATTCAAAAACTCATCAACTCCGAATGTAGGTCAAAGCTTAATCCCCCCAACTCTAAAGTTAAGCCAATGCTGGACCCATTAACTGCTAAGTGAAGTCAATATTAAATTCATTTCGGGAACTTAAGACGAAAAAGACGCAACATACGAGGTCCCAGTATTAGTAGCCCGTGGGCATGGCTGTCACGCGTACATACATAAATGCAATAAGATGC
>NC_134777.1:118283730-118298730 GCF_046742065.1 Oratosquilla oratoria | reverse complement strand
ATATCGCAAAGGTGTACTTCTAAAAATTTACCTATATCTATTTATGTATATATATATATATATATATATATATATATATATATATATGTATATGTATAATATATACATATATGTATATATATATATGTATGTGTGTGTGTGTGTGTGTGTGTGTGTGTGTATTTATTAGTAGAGTTTGATTTGTCTGGGATAAATCAAATATTAAGATCTCATATAATGATTCCGTCCATGCCGCTTCAAAATTACTACCCAGCAATCAAATTAAAATCACATTCAGTTACCCAAATAGCATTTTTGAAAAGTGATATGTTCCCATCACAGAACTCCAAAGAACGACAACTCCGGAGTATATAAACTACCATGTCTTGATTGCGACGAAGTGTACTGGAGACAAACGGGACGTGTCCTACCCACAAGAATAAAGGATCATAAAAAATTGTAAAATACGGACAAGAAAAATCGGCTGCATTCCTCCATTGAAGTCTCTTAGACCACCGAATAGATTGAAAGAATGCAGCCACAGTATATCATTCAAATTGTAGTTTCAAAAGAAAAGTTGTTAAATCTTTATTAAATAATTTCCTAATTACAACACATCAAAAGGTCAATGGTCACCAGATGCTATTACTAACTTGGCAGTAACCAAACTTGTCTTCAAGGAACAAAAAGTCCGACCCCATCAAGGACACGTGACGTAAGACTTGCCTAGTTCCCTTTTGTAGTATTTTCCTCGGTATATATGTTCTTGTTTTCCTATTCTATGAATGTACCTGCTGAAGAGGGTCACAGGTAGTGGTCGAAATATATGGTTTACTCTGTATCTCAGCTTATCTTTCTCTAAGAGAGAGTCTAAATTTTATTTTACTCGTGTGCTACTACATCTATGTAAATGAAGTTCTTTGCCGGTGGCCATGTACTGAGGATCTCGATGCTATTTTACATTCTCTTAATAATTTTGTTCTCTCCATTAATTTTACTGTAGAATTAGAAAATAATAATGAATTGCCCATTTCAAATTGCCTTATAGAGAAAATAATGATTTTAAATTGAGTGTTTATAGAAAGCCGACTAATATGTGTTCTTATGTTATTACTCGGCACACCATGATAAAGTAAAAAAAAAGATCTGTTTTTCCATGTTTTTACGTGCCTTGCGTATATCCAGCTCTGAATTAATTGATGATGAATTTGAGTCTATTGTTAATCTAGGTTTGGGATTAAAGTACCCTAGAACATTTTTAGATAATGCTTTCGCTTTAGCAAAAAGAACTTCCCATAGGATTCAACCCTCTCCCTCTTTTGACATTAAGAACCATTAGTAACAATCTTTCAATCTTTCTCAAGTTCCTCATCTACTTAAAACATGGAATATTAAAGTAGCTTTTAATAACCCATATATATATATGTATATACACACACATGTATATATATATATATATATATATATATATATTATATATATATATATATATATATATATATATACATACAAATACCGAAGGCTTTTTCCCCTTCATAAGGTAGGTAGCCAAAAAGAAGCATAAAAACCACTCCCGTCCATTCCATCCCTATCACACTCCACTCCCGTCCACCCTCTTCCCTCCCTCTTATCTTGGCACCTCCTGGATGACAGGCCATCCCTGCATCTCTTCGACTGCCCTGGGTCAGAAGCAGTGTCACAAGACACAGCACATCCACAGTAAGGCCGCTTCATTAAATCGGCGACCCCCCGTCTCAGTCCCCTTATGCAGAAAAAAAGAAGACGGGGAGAAATCCCTTCGGGCTGCGTCAATTTTTTCTCGCACATACTCCCTCATCCCCCATCCCCCCATCCATTCCACCGCATGGATCACAGCATCATCCATATACAACCATTCTCCATTCACCCCTGTCTTCTGTCCTCTCCCTTCCTTCCTCAACAGACATTCCCCTCTTTCTCAAAGCCCCTTTACTCCATACATCCATCTCATCCTAGGTCGCCCCCTCGTGTTCACTCCTTCCACCCCTCTTTTACTAGTCTTTCTTCACTCATTCTTTCCGTGTGTCCAAACCATCCCAATACTCCTTCATCCACCCTATCTTCCAACTCCCTCTCCACCCCCGTTCTCCTCCTCACCTCCTCATTTCTCATTCTATCCAGCCTAGTAACCCCTGTCATACTTCTTAGACACCTCATCTGAAACAGTCACTGCTGGGAATCGAAGAGACGTGTGGGATTCGAACCCAAACTAAATGAATACGAGGCCAGCACGCTTCCGATGATGACACCATCACACAACAATGATCTCAAACATTTATATATATATATATATATATATATATATATATATATATATGTATATATATAATCACATCTATACATATATACATATATACGTATAATATATATATATATATATATATATATAATGTATGTATATATGTATGTGTGTGATGTGCGTATGTATATTTATATATTTATATGTATATGTATGTACATAATATGTAGGGACTGGGGATAGGCTTTGGCATATGAATGAGTAGTGGGGTGCAGGAATGAATTTTTTCCGTGATACTGGTTATGGGTTGTGTGATGTACGATGGATTTGTGGGCAAGAGAGCTCATGCGCGAAATTGCATTCCTGCCATTCCCGTGTGATCTACAACAAGCATTTTGATTTCTGTGTGTAGATAAACGAGGGGTGTTGTTTTAGCACGGCCAGTTATTAGTCTTAAGTTTTTTTATATTTTGTGTTGTGGTGGTTTCCCTTTTATGTGTTCGTGTGCCTTGGGAAGGTTGGTTGTCTCTATGCATTTGGTTGTGGCGTGTGTGGATTGTTTGTGTGATATTGTGATTTTTATTTTTATTTGTTTCTATATTTTGTGGTCTGAACCGGTTTGAGGACTTTGAGGTTTTTGCCATTGCCAGTGATATTTTTCGTGTTCCTTGGTATCATGTTAATAGATTGAAAAAGTTGCAGGAGGTTTTCTTTCATACTTCCAACATTAGTCAAATAAATAAATAAATAAATAGATAAATAAAAAATAAGACATGCAAGAGACAGTTGCTCACCTCTCGTCGGGCCGCCACTTAACTCTAAATCAGTACCTACACAGAAAGTGCAGAACATGTAAAGTTCCACTGTCTTATACTCACAAAGTTCAGACATAAACCTATTACTTCTTTTGGCTGTTTTGTTGAAGAGCCCTAGTTCTACTATCCTCTTTGTGGTGTGATGGTGACATCATCGGAACCGTGCTGGCCTCGTGTTCATTTAGTTGTGGTTTCGAATCCCACACTTCGATTCCCAGCAGTGACTGTTGCCTGCTCCTACAGTCCTCGAAGCGCCTAAAGCGTGGCTCACACGAGCAATATTTCGGCATTAAATTCCCAAACAAAGCGGGAAAAGGCTACCGAGAAGCCGGGAACTTAGTGCCGAAATGTCATTCGTATGAACCGTGCTTGATAGGGCTAGACGGCCTCGGCCGCAACACTCAGCGCCTCCTGGCAAGGCTTATCAGTTATCCAAATTTAGAACTCTGGGATCGTGTTGTGTATTTTGCCCTCTTGAAGACCTTGAGGAACTGGGTCGGAACTGTCGACGACCTCGGTGCGCGTCGGAGCCAAAACCTACTTCGGGGACGGCCTCTGAACTCCTCGCCAGCACTCGGATCGTATACGTTCTACAGATTTATGGTGATAGGTACTCCTGAGTTTAAAGTCCTGATAGTGGTGTTCCGGCCCCCTTTCCCTACCCCCTGGTGGTAAGTGAAACTCTGTCCTCCTTAAGCAAAAGTTGGGATGGACAACGACGAAGTGTGAATATGCAGGAAAGGAGACGAGGTCCTTGGCGGTTGCGGGGAGTTTAAGAAGTATGGGGGAAGGTGCTACCATCAGTAGCACTAAGGGGTGTCTTAGCCGTCTGGTATGCCATCCCCAGCAATCTGGAATTGCCGAGTTTCGTATTAGTGTGGGTAATCGGCATGTTTGCAGTGACGTGGTGTCGCTCAGTATTTCTGGTCGTGTTTTGTCTCGTGAGCTTCAGCCTAAGAAGCGAGGTCATGTGCAAGGGACCCACCGTCATGAACAGTCAGGTTTTATGCTCAAGAATTCTGAAATTGACCCTGATAAGTATTTGTAAGAACTTCATTTCCAACACACTTTATGTGCACAATGTATAGTTTGGTGTTTTGTCTTCCAGGACAAATGATCGGGCTGAATTAACCATTCTGGATGGAGATCAAATAAGATTAGTTTCCCGTCATACGTCTCTAAGGCCTACCAGTACCCTCATCTCCACCATGAGGAGTTGCAGCCCTAAGTGGATGGCACTCTGTGAATTAAGCCGAATGACTTTGTCAATTTCTATTTTTCTACCACATTTTGTCTTAAGAAAATGTATCGGTTGGCGATTGCACCCCTCGTCAGGTGCACAGACACAGCCCCACCCTCGTATAATTTCTTTCAGGAGACATCTGTGACAGGGCATGAGGACCGTTGTCGGCCACAGTGGGGTCCAGAGAAACTCGAGGCATCATTGAAATTTGATAGTTTCTTTCCGTGTGCTTTTCACGTGCATGGATAGCTGTATCTAGGTTCCTATCCTAGTCCACAGCCACTTCATTGTCTACGCTCTTCATATATACATCTTCTTGGTGCCATTTTTCCCTGTTGCCCGCGTTCCTGATCACAGTCCATCCCCCCAACAACACCTTGACACTTTACTTTTCCGTGGCGTTGCTTCCATCGTCCCCAATTTGTTTCCATATAACAGCACTGAGGCTACCATATTCATCATCTCGCATTTGGAATTCAGGTACACCGCCCCAGAACTTCCCAAAAAGGTTTTGTTAGAAAGCTTGAAAAACTTCAATACAAAGTTAACGTTTCCCTCGCTGTCGTCGACTTCCTCTCTTGGTGATTCAGCATGGACTTAAAGAATGTGTGTGTGTGTGTGTGTGTGTGTGTGTGTGTGTGTGTGTGTGTGTGTGTGTGTGTGTGTGCGCGCGCGCGTGTGTGTGTGTGTGTGTGTGTGTGCGCGTGCGCACGTGCGGGTGTGTGTATATTTGTATGTGTACGTGTCAAGCTTTGTATATATGTTTTATGCACATGTATATGTACTGTATATAAATTTTTACCGGAGACATCGGTGAGCATTGATGGCGCAATCTTTCTGGAGATTGCGACTGAACTAGATATTAGCTGACCCAGATCCTGCATCAGGACTATTGATGTGTTGAGGATATTGGTTCTTGTTTTCACTACCTTTCTGGAGTTGTGAATTGTAGAAATGGTAGAGGCTACCTTCTACCAAGGGAGAGAAAATTAGCGTTGAAAAATTGGGGCGTGTTTGTGTGCGCGTGCGTGAATGCGCGCGAACGCGATTTTTGTTTATTCATTTATTTATTCAAATTTTTATTCATTTTTTTTTGTCACTTGGTGGTGTTGCTACGTTTTTTGAGGTGAATTATTTTTCATATTTCCTATCTTTAGTTACGTTAGTTCGTGGCATCACCCAAACGCGAGAAATATTTAACTTATGGATCTGATTAGGATTTTTGTTTTGCTAATTGAAAATTTATATTCCGACGGTTTTAATTTTAATTTGATTGTGACTGTAATTCCAGTCTCCGCCGGGTTTTAATGGCGGTATTGTGCATCTATATTATCGAGTTATTTTCCATATTTCGCAAAAGAAAAAGGAAATGAATGGCAATGTTGTCATGGTTGCCTTTCTCCGTGATTTATATTATTATTAATATTATTATTCTTTATTTTATTTTATTTTATTTTATTCCATTTATATTTTTTCCTTTTTTTAGGGACTATGACTACCCAGTTCTTATTAAACAAATATTTTTCCCTCTCTGTGATCTAACTATACACACACCAAATTCATCTAAACTCTGTCTTGGTTTGTTAATGTTTCATGATCTGTGTGGATAGTAAAAGAAGAATCATCCCCACTCCCATTTTGTTCAGAGTTTATATATATATATATATATATATATATATATGTGTGTGTGTGTGTGTGTGTGTGTGTGTGTGTGTGTGTGTGTGTGTGTGTGTGTGTGTGTGTGTGTCTTGGACATCAAACAACATGAAGAAAATGAAGATCTATACTCACAACGTAAGAACCCTCTCAGAAGACCACAGGCTGAAGAGTTTAATGGAAGAACTAGACAACATCAAGTGGGACATCGTAGGAGTGAAAGCGAAAGAAGAGCTGATACAATTACAAGATGGTTACCACCTGTTCTACTATAGAGGTAAGGACAAAGAAAGATCTAGTGAAGTAGGATTCTTGATAAACCGAAAGGTTGCTGGTAACATGGTCAAGTTCAGTAGTTTATCAGACAGGGTAGCTTGGATTGTGATTGGGCTGTGTAAAAGGTACACTCTAAAAATAGTTCAGGTTTATACACAAACTTCACAGAGTTCAAAGAAATTGAGTCCTATGATGATTCAAGTCAAGTAATGGATCAAGAAAAAAGTAAGTACACGTTGGTAATAGGTGACTTTAATGCTAAAGTGGGAAAGAAGATGAAAGATGAGTCGTGCATTGGGAAGTTTGGAGTAGGTGAAAGAAATGACAGAGGCGAGATGTTAGTCAATTTTGCAAAGAACTACAACATAAGGATAATGAACACTTTCTTCCAAAAGAGTGTAGGTCGTAAATGGACCTGGAGAAGTCCAAATGGAACAACAAAGAACGAAGTAGACTTCATATTAGGAGATGAGAGCAAGAGTGTTAGCAATGTTACGGTCATAAATAAATTCAACATAGTGACCATAGAATGGTAGGTTGCACAGCTAAATTAATTGTCAGAGCCGAGAGAAATAAACTAGTTTTAGAAAAGAAGATAAGCCTTGCAAAGGTTAAGGATAATAATAAGAAATTTCAGTTAGAAATTAAAAATAGATTCGAAGCTCTAAGAACTAACGAGGACACCGTCGAAGATATTAATTTGAATTTAGTGAATATCATTAGGGAATCGGCAGAAAAAGTAGGAAGTACAAAAATTATTAGAGAAAAGTTATACTCCAAAGCTGCAAATAACCTAATTAAAAGAGGAAGGACCATGCAGATAAAAGCAAGAGAGACGAAATAGAAAGAGTAGAACTAAACAAGCTTATCAAAGGCAGAGATCAGAGAAAAGAAAGTGAAACATGGATGAAATAGACGAAACTATTCGGAAAGGTAATAGTATTAAAGGGACCGAGCGCAGACATGCTTTAGGAAGACAGCAAATGATATGTTTGAAAGGTAAATATGGAGAGATCGTTAAATGCAGGGACAGAATGGTAAAACAAGTAGAAAACATTCTACCAAGAGTGCTCGTCGAAGACCATAGTTGAGAAAACGACAGAATATAATATACCTCTTTGTTTAGCTTTTGTAGATTACGAGAATGCCTTTGACTCGGTAGAACAAATAGCAATACTAAACTTGCTACGTAAGCAGGGTACAAACGAACAGATCGTAAGGGTTCAAGAAAAGATTTACGCGAAAGGTACCGCTGTAATTCGACTACATAAAGATAAGAAAATATCTAGATCGAGAAAGGAGTACGGCAAGGTGATACAAATTCACCCAAATTATTTACAGCCTGCTTAGAAGATATTTTCAAAAGGTTGAGATGGGAAGAGAAAGGTTTGAAGATAAATGGCGAATATTTGAACCACCTAAGATTTGCAGATGATATTATTCTTATTTCAGAAAGATCAGAAGATTTGTAAGATATGATGAGTGATCTGAAGAAGCAAAGTCTCAAAGTAGGTTTAAAAACGAATAAGAGTAAAACAAAAGTAATGTTCAACAAAGTTCAAAGTAAAGATATTATAATTGATGGTGAGATTGTTGAAGAAGTTGAAGAGTATAATTATTCAGGCCAGATGGTGAAAGTGACCAAAGATCATGATAATGAAATAAAAAGACGTATTATAATTGGTTGGAAAGTGTTTGGTAAGTATAATAAAATCCTGAGAGGCCTCTGTCTGAAACGTAATGTTTACAACCAATGCATTCTGTCAGCAGTAATCTACGGATGAGACTTGGAAACTAACGAAGGTGATGGAGACAAAGCTAAGGACTGCACACATGAGAATGGAGAGATCAGTGATGTGAATAACGCAGAGACCGAAAGAGAGCAATTTGGGTGAGAGAGCAGACTAGAGTGAGAGATAGTGTAGAGGCGGTGAAAGAGAGGAAGTGGAATTGGGCAGGTAAGTTAGTGCGAACGACTGACGAGCAATAGAGCAAGTGTGTAACTGAGTGGAAGCTGCGAGAGGGGAAAATGGAAGAGGGAGACCAGACAGAAGGTAGAGAGACGAGATAGAGAAATTTGCAGGAGTGACATGGCAGAGGTTGGCGCGGTCGTGTGAATTATGGAATGCTATGAAGGAGGCTTTTGTTCAGGATGGCTGATTTGATTGATTGATTGATTGATGTATATTTACACAAGCTACGTTCTAAGACCGAAGCTGTCCCTCTTGTTTCTGTCATCGCTTTAACCCTTTCGCTGTCTTGTCCTAAGCTGAATAAAATCGCATGACCTCAGCCAGAAGGAAAATTTGTAAAGTGCATGCAACACCTCGTGGGATTTTTCCTTCAAGAAACTAATTCCTTTAGCCTGAGAGAGTGACCATAGGAGCGAAGGACTCAAGGCAGAGGACACTAAGAGGTCGTTTTCGGTGTAGGGCTTCACAGTTTTAGATTTTGTGTCATAAGTTGTCCGGATTTGAATTGGTTTGACTGTGGCTCTAAGCCTTAGTGCCTGTGTGAGACGGGACGAGGTGTCAATGGGATGCGAGCTGGAAACGCTAAGACGTATTAGTGGGATCGCAGATTGGAAAGTCTGTGTCTGGACAGCGTAGCATAAAGTCAGGTGTTGTTTTGGTTTGACGTCTTGGGTTTAGGACGTGACGTTGTAGTAGTAGACGGTGAAAGGTGTTGGTGATAATTTTGTGTCAAAAGTTGGGATGGGAAGACGTTCTTCGAGTGTTGACAAACGCGACACCAAAGAGGTGGAGGAGGAGGTGGGGATCAGGCATGAAGTGTTGCGGAGTGATGGAGTGCTGGTGCTGGTAAAGGTGATGATGTGAGGCTGTGATAGCGGGAACGGTCGCGCTCTAACTTTGTGGTGGTTGTGATGAAGCGACGACAGTGGTGGTGATGAGGGATTTTTTTTTCTCCCTTTTTGGGGAGGGGATGGGAGGCTGCTGCTGCCTCTGTCGATGACAGACACTGTGTCCATCTGGCAACTGGTTATCCGTTACGGAAGCTTCCGAAAATGGTTTGACAGGTGGCACCGAACGCGGCCTTCGACATGGCAGCGGTGCCTGAGACGAAGGCGAAGATGGTGCCGGAGATGGCACTCCCTCATGGTTTGTTGTCGCCCCCTCCTCCTCCTCTTCCTCCTCCACCTCCTCCTCCTCCTCCTCCTCCTCCTCTCAGGCACCGCCGGTGCCGCTTCGCAGTGTCTGACGCTGCACTGCCTGCCTGCCTGCCTGCCTGGTCTCTTCATGGCACGCCCAGGCAATTGTTTTGCATTACACACTCTACTCTTTCTTTCTTCCCTCCCTCCCTCCCTCCCTCCCCTTTCGCTTGTCTCCGGCTTTCCCTCTTTCTGTCTCTTTTAATTCTGCTTTGTTGCACATTATGCCGTCTTCCCCCTGTTATTTCCTCCTCTCCTCATTCCTCCTCTTTGCTCTGTTTTCTCTCCCTGTGTTTCTTGTGTGCATAATTTGTTTGCATACGTTCGCGCCGTCGCGCGCGCGCGCACACGAGACATCTCGATGTTGAGGGGGAGGATCAGAATTGTCCGTAACTGGCACCGAAACTATCCAGGTGTTCCGGTCAGACACTGCGATGGAGGGCAAAGAATCAGTCAACGATTTACGGTTACCTGATGTCAAAAGAAGAATTGATTTCTCTCACAGACCCGCAGCTACCAAACTTACTCTTGTGTTAATCCCGCGTGTGACGATCGTTGCAAACCTCAGATATTGCGAAAACTGCATCGATGACTTCCTGTGATGTCACACACGACCGTGGGAGAGCGCCACAAGACTGTGGGCGAAATTTGGAGACGGAATGTCACTCTGTCTGAACAGCCTCTTTATCGACGGACACTCCAGTTTCTCCGTGAGGAAACTTTTGTCTGTATAATGGAATCGATTAGCGTTCGCCATAATAAATATTCATTGTGTCACAATGTCAAAGGGTGTAATCCATTAACTACCCAGCTCGATTTGTGTGCTTATTTTTTCTACCATCGGGTGATTTTATTCACTTGAAGAGTTGAGAGAAACTCCCAAAAGGTCAAAGCGAGGATACCCCCAATAGGTAAATAAAATCGTCTGGCGGCATTAGAACAAAATCAACAAAGTGTATCCCCATGGCGAACGAGATCATCTTTTTAGTGGCTCTGCAGCTTTTTAGTACTTATTTCTGTCAGTCGCCAGATAGTTTTATTCAGGCACCTTTGTTCGATGCACTGCTCGGCGTGTGTGGATCCCGCCAAGATTGTCAGCTCTTTCGTTGCTGTGGCTCTTCTTGAGCTGAATAAAATCGTCTGACGCCAGCCAGAATGAAAGCTGTAAATAGCACCACCTTTCTAAGGGGGGTTAAGGTGACACATCAGGTGAGTAGGGGGGGGAATGGGGGGAAGTCTCCCCATCGACCAGGAGTGCCCTTGATGTGGCAGAACCCAAGGCAAAGAGTGACAATACCACTGAACATTGGTAAGCACCTCCTGGTATAGGCTCCGCCCTTTGGTGAACTTCGTGTGGTTTTTGGAGGGACCGTCTCCCCCCCCCCCTTTCCCTGGAACATCGGTGGCGGACGCGTCAGACCAGTGGCATGCCTTATTGATTACGTAGGCGCGATTTTACCTGTCTGGGAGCAACCGCAAGTGTAAGAAGAATTTGTCTGAATCCCCCTCCCCCCTTTCCCCTTCTCTCCCCCCCCTCCCCCTTCTGAATCGGTGGCCTGCTCCCGCATTTAGATTCTATTGAGCCGGGGTGGCGGGTGAAAACGTCGCGGTCGCCACAAGCCACGGGTCCGGGGTGGGGGATGCGGGGGGAAGGGGGGAATGACGCAAAGATGAGGATGCGTGACGCTTCGCGATGAGATATAGATGGAGCGCTCCCTCTCCGCCCCCGCCGCACGTCAAAGGAACTCAATGTGTGACGTCATTTGGTCTCCCTCTGATCGGCACGATGACGTCACGTGCTGACCCCCCACCACCACTCCACACCCTTCACTTTGTATTCATTGTAGTGGTGACGTCACATCTCTGAAAACAATGGTGCGGCTTTGACTAATGACGGCATACTGTGACGTTTAACCCTTTGTGTTAGGATAGCGTGATTTATGGGTTTTGTTGTAGCGAGCGACAAGGTGCTGCGGCTCTGGCAGGTGACCGCTGGAATGAAGAGATTGTCTTACGAGGATCATTTTCAGAGCTCGAAAGTGACCCTCGAGGTCCACCTCTCACGTCGAAGCCCACCTCTCATGTCGAGGCCCTTTGACACATCTGGATCCGGATCGTGGCCCAGGAGGAGAATTCCTTCAGAAGAGGGCTTTCGAGGAGCATCTAAATAGCCGACGGGACATAAAAAAAATATGGCGCATGAAATGATCAGTGACTAAAAGAAAAACCGACATTTCTAATGACGGCCCGGCGATAAAAAGACAGAAAAGTTGATGCTCAACACGGTAAATAGACGAATACTGGGGTTGACGGACAGAATGACAGCCCGACGGACAGTTCGACAGATAGACAGGCCGACAAACGAAGAGAACGGAGCGATTGGACATACATTCTTTGTAAAGAGCACCTTTTTCTTCAAAGGCCAAGTCGGCTTGGCTCTCAAAGTTCGTCTTGAGTGACGGTAACATAATCTATAGGTGGACTTGGGTGTCTTCCAGAGGCACTCTCTGATCCTAACCAGTGCCTCCATCACGTGGCACTCGCCTGTAACATTTCCTGGCTCTTGGAAAAACAGTGGAATTTATGTAAAAGCTACTCGTGGCCTTGCATATCCTCACTGTTATTGTTTCATATCTTGCAATATGGATTAGTGGACGCAGGCACTGCACACGCTTTCTTCTAGTCCTCTGGGACTCTCGTGTATCCTTTGTAACCAGTCTGTCATGTTTTTCCTCGTCTCGTCAACATTTCACCCGATAGTCCATCCAATCTTGGTGTCTTTCCTACTTTTAGGTGTTTTCACTACCCTCTTCTCCTTTGTGTTTCTCCCTTTCAAGTTTCCAGCCCGCCCCCCGCCCCCTTCCCCTTCCCGTCCATCCTTAATGTTGTCTGTTTTGCTTCTTGTCTCTTTTGAGAGCTCACTAAATTGGCATAATGTTTTCTCCACGTTCTCTTAACCTGTTTGCCTCTATATCATTATTTTACCCTCCTTTCTTTCCTCACCTCCATCTCGATCTCTTCGAATTTCGTGGCTGCGTTCGCCTCGTGAATAATAACTGTCTCCACTAAAACAACTTTAACAGAACATCTGCACTCAAAACCAAAATCTTTCATGTGGAGCACCACATGAAAGTCGTGGGCGTAAAGTTCACTGTTAGAATCCTTGAATCCACCCACCCTTCACATCACACTTACAAACACAGCCCACCAAACGCAGGATGAAAATAACTCGACAGAGTCCTGTTGGAACAATGATAACAGCCTACACTCAGTACCCGCAACACTTCCATACAAAAATACACAGAGTGCATACACAGATCACAAAATTAACTCTACTCAAATCTTCAATTCACCAAACTCTCATAAACCATCTAATCAAAAACAGGCAAGAATAACACTACCATGCCACACTGAAGCCATGGAATACATTACACTACAATGCCCGAGCGGGTTAGAGCGTCGCTACTGGCGGCGGATGTCGAGATGACGTCAGTTCGAACTCTGCTACTAGCGAGTTGGGCCAAGGACATAGTTCATTAGATTCCACGCTACAAAGTCCTCTGTGAGGGGCACCGTCCTAGCTCCATGACAAGGGGAGTTTGTAGTATTAAACCAAATAACCACAATGTCCTTTACTCACTTGAGACCACTCCACAAGATCACTTTACTAAGTGACATGAGGGAAGGCGGAACCGGTGGCCGTGGCGCGTATCCTGGGGGCCGCGGGTATCCTGGAAGAGAACCTGAACACGGGCTTGATTGATTGATTCGGCTCATGCCAGAGTTCCTTTTCGTTTTCCTGAAAGCCTCCCAAACATTCACTCCAGGTCCCTCGGCTGCTTCCCATTTCTTTGTCCTCACTATTTTCTTTACTTTCATATTTTTCTCCTTGTATCTCCTTTTGACCTTCTCACATCCATTCGTGCATTTCTCTCTCTCTATCTCTGTCTCTCTCTTTTTCATCTCGTCCTGACATGTGCTTCTTTTTGCCATTACCCCCAAACTCCCTGGCACCACACTCTACTTCGGCACTTTTAAGGATTCTCTATTCTTCCATTCTTTTTCATTTCATCTTCTCTTTATTCCACCCCCACTATCCTTCCTCTATTTTCCCCTCGTAGACTACTTCTCAACCACATTTGTCTTTCTTTATTCTCTTTCTTTCTTTTCTTGTTTTCCATGTGGTTTTTGCCTTGGTCTTCACACCTCATGATTCGACACACTTCCTCTCAATCCTCTCAGGACATCACATTTAGCAGCTCCCCAACCAGTGGAGTCCAGCAGCTCCTTCGATCCATCTTTTCCCCCAGTCCAGGTGTATTTGTGCATCACATTCTTCTCAAATAGGCTGTTGCCCAATTCTGTCTCCCTTTCTGCACATTCCTGCACCATTCAACTTTTATTTACTTCCATTATTCTTCACCCCTCGCTCACCCATGATTTCTTCCATCATACTGTTCCCTGTTCTTGCCTTCATGCCCACAGTCATCACCACTTTGTCTTTCTCTCATCATCTCAACTTCCTTGTTCAACTTTTATCTCTTCCTGCTGTTTTCGTCTGTTGTCGGTGCGTGTAAACCCACCCACCATCTCGAGCCTTTTTACATTTATTTCCAACTTGGCCCAAATAATTTTTGGTCCCACATAACCATAAACCCCCTCAGATCACCCGTCTCCCTCGTCAACTTGATTACGTAAACCCCTTTGTTAGCATTTTCATTCTCTTCCATTTCTGTCCTTACTATGTACACATCCCGCACTTCTCTTCGATTCCCATCAGTGACTGTTGACTATCTACCCCCAGCAGTCCAAGCACATAAGGCAAAAGTGACTGCTTCTGCCACTGCTGCGCGACTCCTGGCGTAGACTCCTCATCTATGTACACAGTTCCCTCGTCACTTGTTTTTTTCTCCTGCCTTGCACGTATCATTACCTTTAATTAGGCTTCACTCCGCATAGTATGGACACCATCCTTCTCTTCAACATTTCCATGATTTCCTGTCCTTTCCCCCTTTCGTTACCTCTTTTTACATTCCATTCCCCTTAAACATATATTTCTCTCCTCTTCACGCCTGTCTCTTTCCGGTTTAAATATACATAAGTTGGTTAGTGACTGGATGCATTTCCTTTGCAATGAAGTAGTAATTGGTTTTAGAAAATGGGTAAAAGGAAGAAGAAAAAAGGTGGAAAAATGAACAGAAAATAGGTAAACGCCGAAGTGATTGAGGTACAGGCAAAGGATAAGGATAGAAAAAATATAAGTAAATTAAAGACGTAAGTTAAGGGGTGAGGGAGAAGGAAAAGAAAGTTGATGAAAGAGCAAGAAAGGATATGCAAGTTATAAATAGATTAAAAGTTATTCTGGTGTTGATTAAACAAAGCGGAACGTAAATGGGGGTTAATCATGGAAGTGAGGACTGGATGTGCTGAAGGGATAGACCGAGGCGGAAGAGGACATTTTGAGCATGTTTCCTTTACGACTGAAAGTCTGAAAATGGGGTAGATAGCAAATATATAGGGAAAAGGAAATGAGGGATGGAACATGGGAGAAATGTGTTGTTGTTGAAGGAGTTGAAAAGTCAGT
>NC_134777.1:118273730-118276230 GCF_046742065.1 Oratosquilla oratoria | reverse complement strand
AATTTCGATATCGCTGAGCTGCGAGTCACTACTCCAACTCTCGTGGGCGGGGAATTGGGTGTGTTTATGCGTGTAAGGTCACAGCATTACCCATAGGTCGGTCATGTATGAACTCTGAGCTCTTTTCCGGGAGGGAAATAGCTGTCGATCACGAGTCCAACACGTGATCCAAGACACACATATACACGCACACACACACACGCACACACACACACACACACACACACACACACACACACACACACACACACACACACACACACACACACACACACACGTATGCACGCTCACAGCTGCTGAGAACTGTAAAAGCAACATCTACCCAGAAGCATAGGTTGCAGCTACAAGACGACGTCTGGTCTGCAGTTTCTGGAAGCGTATAGCTTCGTGTGCAAAAGCTGTTTTACCAACAGCTGCAGAGAAGCAGTAGTTCAAGAAACGTCGAAGTGGACATTCCAACAGCAGAGACAAAGAGTGTATAGCGGGTATAAGGACGGCATTAGGACAAGTGCATAAAATGGTATACAATAGGGTCAAAGATGTATTTCGGTTGTGATGTAGTCGTTCATTGGATCTTTGTCATGTAACGGATGTAGAGGGAACATGTATCTGATGCAGTCGTGGACATATAACACGTGCATCAAGGTTGGAGCAGGTGTAAAAGGTGTCATACAGGTGTAGAAGCGGATATACACCAGACACAGAAGAGGCGTATACAAGTTGGCTCCAGAAGGGGATATATCACAAGTGCAGTGGTGCCCTGCTGAAGGTATACCCATGGCATTGTGGGTATATGCTAGGTGTACAGGGAACTTGGGACAGATGCCAAGGGGGCATAAAGCAGGTGCAAGGGGGGAGGGCATACAACAGGTGCAAAGAGGCAGGGCGAGACGTGGCGACCTCTACCCTTTTCCTCGACCCGTTGCTGCTAAATCCCATTTCGGCTTTAACGCGGGAACGACAGCAGCAGCAGCGGCGGCGGCAGCAGCAGCAGCAGCAGCAGCAGCAAGGAGCCCCAGCAGCAGCAAGTAACAGCAGCAGCTGCAAGGAGGAGAGCCACCTTCTGTCTCCTGTTGCTGCAGCAGGGGAGGAAGAGAGCCCATCAGCACTAGCACCAAGGAGAAAAGGGTGGCGGAACCCCCCTAGCGTTAGCGTCACGACCTACACCTCCATGGTCACCTCCGACATCACCACTGGCAACACCACCACCACAATCAATCGCATCACCGCCACCACAGCCAACATTACCGACGCTTCCACGAGGGGCGCCTCCACCGCTGCCACCACTATTACCACCACCACTTTTGGTTCCACTTCTAACACAGCCCCAGGATCCACCACCAGAGGCTCTACCACCACTACGCCGCAGTGTCCACCATCATTTGTTCCATCATTGCCCTTTACACCGCTGCCCACTCTCGCCAACCCCCCCCCCCCTCGGTACCGACTTCTGGCCCGGTTTCCCGTTACCAAAACCTCCTCTTGCCTCCAGTGTTGATTCCAGAACCACGACCGGTTCTGTCCGGTTTCTCGAGCACCAGTTCTGTCACCGGTGCACCGTCTGCCTGAAGATTCACAACCTCCCAGTGGTTCCATCGTTACAATATAACTTGACACCTTTATTTACCAGTACCAGTTGCACAACCTTAAGCTTTTTACTACATAGGCCAGAACCATCTTCACCAGTTCCACACCAGTATCAGTTTCACTACCGCGTTTTACTGCATACACCAGCACCATTTTCACCGGTTTCAGTAATATTGCTATCACCAACCCCACCATCACCGGTTAACTCCTCCGACTTTACCATTCCAGTTCCACAACCTCGGTTAGTTAAACGAGCTGCCTTCCTAGTGGCGGTTTCGTCGTCCTTACTTAAGCCAGTTCTGCCATATTCACCGGCACCTTCCATCTGCCCTGAATACGCAGACTCCTCCACATTAATTAATCCAGCTCCACTATCTTGGTTAATCCTCTTCCAACACCTTAGTAAAGCCGCTTCTGCCACCTTAGTTGTCGGTGCCAGCTTCTCTAGTTAAGTTAGTTAGATAAACCAGTTCTATCGCCTTAAATTAACCAGTGCCACCTTTTTAATTCAAACCTCCTTGTTTAGTTTAGTTAGTTCCATCGCCTTAAATAAACCAGTTCTCTCGCCTTAGATAAAACAGTCTCCACTTCTTTGATTCCGTTCCGCCTTCTTTAGTTAAGTTAGTTGTTTCATCTCTTTAATCACACAAGTGCCGCCATCGCCTTCATCAGGATCAGTCCCATCACGTTCAATATCAAGACCACAGCTGCAGCTGTTAGCGTCACCGGTTGTACCACCAGCCGTGCCATCACCAACGCAGTTTCCCCGCCGCTATCTGAAGCTTCATCAGTTGCACCAGAAGTTTCCATTTCATTGCAGTGACCACCATAGGTAGTACAGTTATCAGCAGTATTCCTACCAGAGGCCTACTATAGTTTCACGATCCCCACTTTAGTATGTACTTACCATCAC
>NC_134777.1:118261230-118263730 GCF_046742065.1 Oratosquilla oratoria | reverse complement strand
TCCTTCTTTTTTCCTCCCACTCGTCATCCTCCGTCTTCCTTCTCCTCTTCCTCGCCTTTTTTCTCCCCTTCTTCCTCCTCACCCTCATCCTCTACCTCCTCTTCCTCCTCATCGTCCTCTTTTTGCCCCTCCTCTTCCTCATTTTTAGCGTCTTCTTCCTCCTCCTACTTCATAATTGTCCTTCTCTTTCCCTCCACTTCCTACTCCACTTTATCTTCCTCTTCCTCCTTACAATACGATATTCCTTTGCCTCTTCTTCCCCCTCGCCCTCCTCTCCTTTCTCTTCTTCCTCCTCACAGTCCTCCTCGTCCTCCTCCTCTTCGCCCTCTTCTTCTTTCTCCTCTTCCTCTTCTTCCTCCTCACAGTCCTCCTCCTCCTCCTCCTCTCCCTCACCATACTCCTCCATCCTTCTCTGCCTCTTACTTCTCTTTCTATGTTCCACCTCACACACTTCCATTTTCCCCTCCCTCCTCCTTTTCTCCCTCCTGTTCCTCCTCAGACTCTATTCTCTTCTCCCTCCTTCAGTTCCTCTTGTTTCCTACCTTCTCTTCCTACACGCTTCTCCTGTCTCCTGTTTTTTCCCTCCTGCCTCTTACCTCCTGCCTTCTCACCCCCCCTCACCTCCACCCCGCTGCAACTCCGGAGGCCTGTCGTGATAGGGCCCGTAAACTCCGGCAGCACCAATGTTCTCTTGTTTTCCAGTTGAAGCGGGTCAGAGTTGGAGGCCGTCAATGTTTGCTATCGCGCGCGCCCCGCCCTTCTCCTTCGATTGTCCTCGTGGTTGTTTCCCCCACTGTGAGGTGCCTCACCTTCGCCACAAAGGGACTGGAAAAGTGATTCTAGTCATGCAGACCTTTTAAGTAATCCATCAATGCAAAGCGGGTGTCCCTCAGGTGAATAGAATCGCATGGCGACAGGTAGGAAATGTACAAGTATTATCCCCGATGTCTACGGTTTGGAGGACTCTTTTAACCAAAAGCGTCCGTTTGGTTATCGACAACGACATGACGTCATCATTTTTTCTTTCTTTCTTCTTCTTACATCACTTCTTTCAGTAGGGTAGCAATTCTTAGGCACTGCTTGTGTATTTGAAAAATTCCCATGAATAGAAAAAAATATCGAAAAGGAGAAAAATCCTCAATTAATAGATTGTAATTATTACATTGTTATCCATGGTACTTGTCTCGGAAACGTGCTCTGTCTTTCGTTTATCACACGACCTCCTCATCATGTTTTATGGCATTTACATTGATGTCACACGCACCCTTAGGATACTGTATCATTCCGTACGTTGTTTATCGCTTCTTCATGTTATTTTTTCATTGTCGAAAATTATTGGAAACAATATGTCATAATGTCGCCCGAGTTTGAATAGGATGGATATAAAATTCACAAGTAACGGTTCCATTCAGAGGTTATGGGGCTTTTTATTGGTGTTTGACTGATGTCGGAAGATTTTATTCAGGTGTGGGATAAACTTAGGAAATTTGTGATTCCGGCCAATTTTAGGGCCTCTTTATTGATTGATTTATGTATTTTGTTTCTTTCAAAAGTCTACCCTAAGATGAATGTCTTATAACACAAACGAGAAAGCACAGGAATGAATACGTTATTCCCATTGGTTTGGAATCCAGCCTTAATGGATCGATGCAGGACCGTGACCTATCCCATTGGGGGGGACGCTACAGCCTATGTACTTCATCACCGGGGCTTCATCCAGCTTTGTAAATTTGTTATGAGAGTATGAAACGCAGGTGAACTTTTGGGTATGGAAGTATATTGTTGGAATTGTAACTCCCCAGACCGGGAAATATTGCCACTGGAGAGGGCAGTCCAACGGGTGGGGGCCCCTACCCCACACCCACGCCCACGCCCACGCACGTCCCTTCCTCGAAAACCCATTCCATTACTCTGAAAAAGCCTTTGTGCAACTACTTCGATGCTGACCAAGCATCGTGACCTTTGTTCTTGTTGGTGAGGTTTGTTTGGTTGTTTGTGGTGGGGCTCAGTTGTAACACTAGAGCGACGGAGGGTGGAAGGTGAGGATCCTACGCCAAGAGACGCTGAGCAGCTGCTGCCGAAGCAGTCACCTTTGCCCTGTTATGCGCTTGGAGTGTTGACAGGCAGTCACTGTTGAGAATCGAAGAGGAGTGCGGGATTCGAATCCACAACTAAGGGAATGAGAGGCAGTTACGTTTCCGATTACACCACCAGGGTCTTATCTTGGGTCCTCCGCCCCAGATATATTGTGTTCGTGTCTGTGTGCTCCTCCAATACTGTGGAATCAGGGAAGACTGTGTGACTATATGTGGAGTAGAGTGGCAGTGTGGATTTGGGTCATCTAGCCCATGTATTAGGAGTTTTGTCTGCCTGTACTTTTGAAATGAAAACTCCTCTGCTTTTTTTACATGGAGGACCTTCCTTTTCCATTTCGAAATGTGGATATTTATTTGACCGAACTCTGTACTAAAAATCTCTAGCATTTCTTTCAAATTAGAGA
>NC_134777.1:118253730-118256230 GCF_046742065.1 Oratosquilla oratoria | reverse complement strand
TTTGTCATGAGAACTCAGAAAACTCCGCTCATAGGCTTTTCTCGTTGTGCAGCGAGAACTGTGTCCATATTTCGAATAAAAAAAAAATGGAGGTTGCTGCTGGAATCTTTGTATAGTTTGGGAAGGCTTAAACTTCATTAACGATGCAGTTAAGTCGAGCAACCTATCACGAAATGCCACTGAAAGTCTTTCAATGGAATTGGTAGAATTGTGCCCGTGTCACAACACACAAGCTGTAGACAAGGTCTTGCTGACCCGACTGTGCGGTAACAGGACTGGTCGCTTGAGTGTTGAAACTATATGATTAGACTGAATGAAGGTGTAGAGTCACTGTTCATAAAGGTCTCAGTGTAGTGTGCTAGGTGTCTCAAATCCCCCTTGCTTATGAGTGCAGCTGTTTAAATAATAATGATAGATAAAGATAAATAAAAAATTGTAATAAACAAATAAGGAAAACAAATAAAAATAAGTAAATGATTATAAACACAATGATTGATAATAAGTAAAACAAATAATTAGGAGAGAGGTCATATGGCTGGATGGGTCAGCAGTGGACGGGTGCGAATGACCTCGTTTAACCTCTTTTCTCGTCAAGATGAGAGGAGAAAAAGTAGAGAGCCTGCATGGAAAGAGAGAAGAGGGGAGGGGTTGTGAATAGGGGAGTGAATGAGGGATCGACTTTTGGAGAAAAAATGACGAAACCATCGAGGAAGTGAATTAAGGATGAAAACGATGAGGAGGAAGAAGGCAGTAAGGGGGCCAAGTGGATTATGTTGAGTAGGAACAAGAGAGAGGTCGGGGAGGAGGGGGGAGCGAGAAGGGAGATTGGGGGTCGGGTGGGGGTGAAGATCGTGAAGAGTAAAAGAAGTGGTAAATTGTGGGTAATGAAGTCCAGGGCGATGGGGGTAAGAGAGATAAATTGGTGGTCATATTGTCTTCTTTTCCTAATCTTCTTCTATCCTTGCGGCTGCCTCTCTCTGCTTGCTACTCCTTTACCTTCACCTACTTCTTTCGCTTCTGTTCTTCTTGTCTCCATTTCCTTTCCCTCCCCTCCACTCCTCTCCATTCTCCCCTCGCTTCCTTTACTCTCCCCTCCCTTCTTTTCCCCTCCCAACCCGTCCTTCCGTCTCCCCTCCCCTCACCTCACATCCTCTCCCCTCCCCCACTCGCCTCCCTTCCTTTCCCCCTCCCCCTCACCTCCCCTCTCATTTCATCTCCTCTTCCTTTCACTTGCTCCCCCCAAAGTCCTCCGCGTCCACCTACGCGTCTTCCTCCACGTCCTATTCCACCTCTGGGACGTCCTCCATCTTCTCCTCCACTATCATGTCCTTCTCTACGTCCTTCACGTAATCTTCCACGTCCTCCTCCTCCACTTATTCCTCCTCCACGTTGTCCTCTTCCACGTCCTCCTCCTCCTCTTCCTCCTCCTCCACATCCTCCTCCTCCTCCTCCCCTACATCTTTCTCCGCGTCTTCTTGTTCCACGTCCTCCTCCTCCACGGCCTCTTCCTCAACGTCCTCCTCCTCAACATCCTCCTCCTCCACGTCCTCCTCTACGTACTCCTGCTCCTCCTCCACGTCCACCTCTTCCACGTCCTCCTCCTCCTCAACATCCTCCTCCTCAACATTCTCTTCCTCCACGTTCTCCTCCTCAACGTCCTCTTCAACGTCAACATCCTCCTCAACACACTTCTCAACATCCTCTTCCTCCACGTCCTCCTCCTCCACGTCCACCTCTTCCACGTCCTCCTCCTCCTCCTCCTCCACCACCACATCCTTCTCCACGTCCTCTTGTTCTATGCCCTCCTCCTCCACGCCCTCATCCTCCATGCCCTCCTTCTCAACGTCCTCCTCTTCAACGTCCTCCTCCTGCTCCTCCTCCACGTCCTCTTCCTAAGATGCCCGTAATGATGCAGAGCACAGCGCGATGAGATAGTTTGTATTAATCGATTCTTAAATGAACAGACGGGAGGCTGCTGCTGGATTCAGCGGCTGGTGTGTTCCGATGGGCGTGGTCACATGCAAGCAGGCAGGCAGGCAGGCAAGCAAGCAGGCAGGCAGGCAGGCAGGCAAGCCTTTTGACTGCCTCCATCCCGGGAGGCTGTGACGTAGGCTGGGCCTGGCGTTGGGCTGCAGGCGGGGCGTGGAAGAATGTTGCTCCTGCCGCCGTCCTTGTCATCGTTCTCGCTTCTTTGTCCATCTGTGGATTTCATCGTCTTCCCGTTGCCAAGGTCGGGTTAGGTTAGGTCACTGTCTCTCTGAATCGAGGGATGGCTGGGTTAGTACGAAGTTGGAGAGGTTTGTTTTGTTCTTTGTAGAACTGACAGTATACAGGGCGTTACGTGTTGTATGACTTGGGAATGTCAAGAGTACTTTCATGTTGGAATATTTTATGTGTGTGTGTGTGTGTGTGTGTGTGTGTGTGTGTGTGTGTGTGTGTGTGTGTATGTGTGTGCGCGTGTGTGTGTAAAAGGAACGTCCAAAGCCAAACACGTCTTCAT
>NC_134777.1:118238730-118241230 GCF_046742065.1 Oratosquilla oratoria | reverse complement strand
CCCCTGCTTTGCAGTGCTGTATGACGTCATTGCAATGCTGAATGATGACGTCACCGCAGACTGTGCATGAGATGTTGTCATTGGCCCCTTGACGTGTTCCTCTCGCTTCTTATCATCCTGATAAAACGAACGACTCTGTCTCGTAAGTGTGAGAGTCGTATCGAAAGAAGAAGAAAAAGGCCCGTACAGACGCATGCTTGGTTGTTTGTCGGCACACACACACACACACACACACACACACACACACACACACACACACACACACACACACACACACACACACACACACACACACACACACACACACACACACACACACATACACACACACACGGGAGAATAAAAGGACATAAGAGAGACAGAGAGAGAGAGAGAGAGAGAGAGAGAGAGAGAGAGAGAGAGAGAGAGAGAGAGAGAGAGAGAGAGAGAGAGAGAGAGAGAGAGAGAGAGACAGGTGTGAAGATGTTGAATAAAATGAGGATACTATATACCATCGTTCATAGGTACCATAAAAATTTTAACGAATATTTGCACCTAATATTTGTTCCATCTCAGTACAGTATATCAGAAAAATGCTTTAACTTGATCTGCGAATGTTTGTTAATCGATTTATTTATATTTTATGGTGTTTGGGGGGTTTACGAAATAAAGTCTGGGTTTGAGGAAAGAAGAAAACAGGATTTGATGCACTTGCCGGGTGTCAAGATGGAAACACGTATGTTCTTTGCTTTGTTAGAAATGTTGGGGCGTCATTTTGGTTCCTTTTGGCACGGGAGGATCCATGAAGAAGTGGAATTGGAAGGAGAGAGAGAGAGAGACGGTCAATTGATCGGTCGGCCGATCTCCTTAGATCAACTCTGTACTTGTAGATCAACAAATTATGTGTATGTGTGTGTGTGTATGTGTGTGTGTGTGTGTGTGTGTGTGTGTGTGTGTATGTGTGTGTGTGTCTGTGTGTGTGTGTGTGTGTGTGTGTGTGTGTGTCTGTGTGTATGTGTTTGCGCCCACGTGCGCGGGGGAATGCATGGGCGTATCTTTGAATAAACGAGGCAATTTTTGCGTGGGTGGATTAATTTTTCAAGTTGTGCGTGGGTGGTGTGGATGTAAAACCGGTGTGTAGGTGGTGAGAGCACCGCGTGTGGGGGAGAGGGAGGGGAGGGGAGGGGGTAAGGCTTTTAACTATCATGATGAGCAACTTTATCTGTCTGAGATTTTAAGCGAGCGTTTAGTTTGTATAGTGTAAAGTGTGTGCGTGTGTGCAGTGTGTGTATAGTGTATGTGTGTACTAGTGTGTAATTTGTTTAGTGTGTTTAATGTGTGTATAGTATGTGTGTATGTGCGTTTATTTTTCCACGTGTATGTGTGTGTGTATCTATGTATGTGTGTGTGTATCTATGTATGTGTGTGTGTGTGTATGTATGTATTGTATGTATGTATGTATGTGTGTGTGAGAGAGAGAGAGAGAGCGAACGAGCGAGAGAGTGAGCACATAAGCAAGTTTAGACTTACTATGGCATTGTAATTATGGGACTTAAACGAAATGGAAGGGGAGAGGGACTGAAGTGGGCGAGAGAGGAAGGGAAAGGAAGATAAGGGAAGGGGATTTCGTGTTGCAGATGTAGAAAGGAGGAGGAGAAGGAGGAGGAGGAGGAGGAGGGGGGGCGAGGGACAGAGGGGCAGAGGAAAGAATAGCATATCAGTGTGAAAAATAAGAACGGAGGAGAAAAATGGCAGCACATCGGGGAGCATTTTAAGGAAAAGGGAAAGGGAGGCAAGTGGGAAGCGGAACTTATGACATTGCCTCGCCTCGCCTCGTTGGACGAACATCCCACTTCAATGCCAAGACGCTGCAAGGGCCCCCACCACATCCTCTGCCCACTCTCAAGTCCACTCTCATGTCTACTCTTATGTCTACTCTCATGTCTACTTTCATCCCCACTCGTATGCTCATACTCATGTCCGCTCCCATGCCCAATTTCATGACCACTGTCGTGCCTATTCTCATGACCATTCATGCTCATACTCATGCTCACTTTCATGGCCTTTCAAGCTCATGCTCATGTCCACTCCCATGCCCACTCTCATGCTCACTCCATACTCACTCTCATGCCCAACAAGCGCACTCCCATACCGTTTTAAGCGTCCCATACACAACCACTATTAATGACCCAATATATTGACTCTACAATTATCCCTCTCTACATGGCTCCATGAATAATATCCCTACACCATCAATAATATTATGCAAAACTGATTTGTTGAATCGGAGCCGCTTTGCATGGATTCCTCCCATACCCTTCACATGTGGTACCAGGATTTCCTCGCTGGCCCTGATGTCCTCTGCTTGGACCTACATGCCCCAGGGTCGCCGCCCCGTCCCCATCCTACTCTCCGTCATGCCACCCACGTCAACCCTCATGCCCTCTGCAAGCGCTCGCGCACACACACGCACGCGCGCACGCGCGCTCTTCATTTGTCGTGAAGGCCACGCCCATTTCCG
>NC_134777.1:118218730-118228730 GCF_046742065.1 Oratosquilla oratoria | reverse complement strand
ACGGCATGTCTGAACTATGCAGATATATCTGTCAATTATTCACTAAATTTCTGCACGCAGGAGTTCTGTTATAAATGATTTCCTCCAAAACGAGGCTATATCGATGTCACAACAACGAAAGATACATTTGCATAATAACGGGTCAAGCTTGGAGGTCGCCAAGAGTACATGGTTCTTTGACGACACGTCTTTCCTAGGCTTTCACTCCTTCCCCGCCTCTCCTCCTCCTCCTCCTCCCCTCCTCCTCCTCCCCTCCTCCTCCCTCTTCTCCTCCTCCCCTACCTCGCCCTCCTCCTCCTCCTCCTCCTCCTCCTCCCCCCCCCCCTCCCCCTCCCCTCCCCTTCTCTCCTCTCCTCTCATTTTCCTCCCCTCCTCGTCCTCCCCCTCCCCCTCCTCCTCCCGTCCTCCCCCTCCTCCTCCCGTCCTCCCCCTCCTCCTCCCGTCCTCCCCCTCCTCCTCCCGTCCTCCCCCTCCTCCTCCCGTCCTCCTTCCCCCACCTCTCCCTCCTCCCCTCCTCCTTTTACTCATCCCCTCGTCCTCCTCCTCCTACTCCTCCTTCTCCTCCCCCGTCAGCGTTTCGAGCTCCACCTCCACCTCCACCTTCACCCTTGTCCCGCCAGCATTTGTGTTGCTGCACTGGCACTTGGGACTTGGCCCCGGCCGTGGCCCTCCCGTCGTCTTCGAAGTCTCTCGTTCTCCTCGCTCGTCGACGTTCCGAGTTTACTTCTTCTTTCGTCGTTTCACATCCTCAGTGACCAAGTCTGTAACCACATCCTCTTACTCTTCCACCTTCCTCCTCTTTTCTCCTCCATCTTTTTTCTCCATCTTCTTTCTCCTCCCTCTCTTCTTCATCTTCATCGCCATCAACCTCCTCCTTCTCCTCCTCTTCATCATCATCGTCATCCACATCATCATCATGGCCATCCTCCTCCTCTTCCTCCTCCTCCTCTTCCTCTTAGTACTCCATTTACTCTTCTTCCTCTCTCTTCTCCGTCCTTCCTCCCTTCTCTTTTATCCCCCCTCCTTCCTCCTTCCTCCTTCCTCCTTCCTTCCTCCTTCCTACCCTCTCCCGTAGCCTTCTCCCTACTCCTTGTCCTGCTCCTCCTTGTCCTGTTCGTCTTTTCCTCCAGCATGTCCTATTATATGTATATGCACACATGTACACTTAAATTTTAATTTTAATTTTTTTTAAGTAGGGTAGAAGTAACCTTGAGGCTAAACTGTGTATTGTGCTTTGTTGGTTTGGCCACGTCATTGTGCTCTCCTCTTAACCCCCTCAGCGTCTCCAATGCAATTTTTTTATTTTTACCTGTAAACCTCAGAAAGGTTTGTGTCGTTCGTAATAACAAATTTATTGACATCAATTTCAGGATAATAGTCTTCTAAATTTGCGACGGCAGCGCGGTGAGGTTCTCTCTTCCTTCCTTGCATCCTCCCTCCCTCCCTCTCCCTCTCCCTCTCCCTTTCCCCTTCTCCTTCCTTCACCCCATGACCCCCTCTTTCCCTCCTCCCCCTCCGTCTCTCCCCTTCTCCCCTCCTGTCCCCATCCCCTCGCCTTCCTCTCTCTCTCTCTCTCTCTCTCCCTCTCTCTCTCTCTCTCTCTCTCTCTCTCTCTCTCTCTCTCTCTCTCTCTCTCTCTCTCTCTCTCTCTCTCTCTCTCTCTCTCTCTCTCTCTCTCTCTCTCTCTCTCTCTCTCTCTCTCTCTCTCTCTCTCTCTCTCTCTCTCTCTCTCCTCCCCTCTCTCTCTCTCTCTCTCTCTCTCTCTCTCTCTCTCTCTCTCTCTCTCTCTCTCTCTCTCTCTCTCTCTCTCTCCCCCTCCTTCTCTCCTCTCCCTTTTCCTTCTCTCCCCTCCTCTCTTTCCCTTCTTTCCCTCTCTCCTTACCTCACTCTCTCTCTTCTTTTTCCCTTTCTCCTTCTCCTTTCCCCCTCCCTCTCTCCCTCCTCCCTCCTCCATGTCCCTCCTCCATCTCCCCCTCCTGCCTCTTCCCTCACTCCTTCCTCCCTCTCTCCCTCCCTTTCTCCCTCCTCCCTCCCTCCCTTCCTCCCCCCATCCTGCCCTCCCGTTCTTCATGAGATCCTAAGTTAGTGCGCCACACTACAACGCACCCTAATTAACATTACGTCTCACCGTCGTGCTTTACCCCAACCTTGCACTCCATTCTGCCCAGCCTCGGTATCAAATGCACCTTAATTCGCTCTAGCTACCCCAAATCTTTCCCCAAGTCAACCTTACTTTGCTGTACGAACGCTGCGATGAAAGACGTGGTATCAGCTATTCCCTATTAAAAGAAAAATACTTTGTCGTTGTTCTGGAGCCTGGCATAATGCTTCTACGTCATCGCATCCTAATTCATCTCTCTCTAATTAGTCTCATTTGACTCGTTTAGGTTTGCTACGTCGAGGCCTACTCCCGCTCAGCTTCAGTATTCCACCATCCCTTGTTCATTTTGTGTACCATTTAACACTGACCTTGTTAGACCTTAACAGCCTGTGGCCTTGATCCAGCATCCTGTGACCTTACTCAAGCATCCTGTGACCTTACTATATTTTCCTGCGACCTTAACCCATCCTCCAGTGACCTTAACCCATCATCCTGTGACCTTACTCCATCATCCTATGACCTCACTCAAGCATCTTGTGATCCTACTCAAGCATCCTTGCTTCAGCATTTGGAGACCTTGTTCGAACATCGTGCGACCTTACTCCAGCATCCAGTGATCTTCCTTTGGCGTCCAATGACCTTACTCCAGCATCCTGTTACCTTACCCCAGCATCCTGTGACCTTGATTCATCATCCAGTGACCTTGTTTCGTATCCATTGACATTACTGCGGCATCCTGACTTTGATCTATAATGCAGTCACCATACTTAGCACCCAGAGACCTTTTTCATTCTCCCACAGACCTTATTTCAGTATCCTATGACCTTACTACGGATTCAGTCTCTTTTTATAGCTCGGCTCCGCTTTCCAGACATTTCCTCCTTTTCTTTCTTCTGACCTTAACTAAATCGGCCGTGACGTAACCCGTCTCCCGGTAACCTGAGGTTAAACTACCGATAACTTGGACCCTAGGAAGAGGAAACACTTTCCTACTGGCCTCGGAGGACTCTGCCGTGACTTCCCCCTGCCCCTTGCTCTTAACTTGGTGTCACCTTAGCCTTGGTTCCTGCCACCAGACTTCAATGTCTAGGGAACTTAGCGACCCGTGATCGTACTCGTACCTTTGATTTCTGCTTTCTATGCTCCTTTGATATTTCATGGTTTCGCATAGTTATGATTTATCATAATCCTCTGTTTCAGTATTGCAATGATTTACTAAAGTATCGGCCATAGACATACTCAAACTTCGATTTAAAAGACTGACTGTCCCCTGACTGTGACCTTACAGTGCTTTTGAAACCGCCATCCTGCCACTGATCCCGCCCCCACTTGACCTGACATCCCTGAAGCCTTGGTGTCTAGCCAGATGTTACAACACCTGTAGGCTAAAGCCACAAAACATCACGTCTGAATATGTAAAGTACACCAACATCGCCTGGACGATCTGTATCATAAACATGTCCGTAACTCGACTGAAGCATCACACAGGACCAAAATCTCACCCGATCATAACCACGTCTCCATGAGGTCGGTTCTCAGGGATGCAGCAACGAGGTCGTCTACCATGTTGTCGATAATGACCCGAAGACACATTCGGTGCTTCCCGGACGGCCTCATCTTCAGCAGAAGTTCCTCAAGCCGTCAGACCTGAGCATACCGTAGGGCGACCCCCTTGATGCGAATTGCTTTCAATAGGGCGCTTTCGTTAACCCGGCGCCTTGGGCAGAGAGCCACCTTCAGCAGCGTCTTTGATGTCGCCCCTCCCTCTCCCTTGGTTCTTCAAGTGCCCTTGACGATGAAGAACCGTACTTCGGCAACGTCCGCGTCAGGACCGCAGGGCCATTAATGCGAGACCCGTACTGCGGCCATTAATGCGAGACCCGTACTGCGGCTTAACGGCTGTGCTCTTCAATATAGAACGTGTTACGACGGTGCTTGTGATGTCGGGACCATACTTAGAGGGATAGAGGCCTTTGATATGAGGCGGCGGCGCCGGCATTTACATGGAAGTCCCTCGCGCGGCCGAATCGAACCTGCCACGGCCTAACGAAGAAGAAAGTTCCCAATCCACCCCCCCTCCCAGCTCCACCCCCATTTCCTTAACTCCCTCCCACTCCCTTTTCCACTCATCCTCCCTCTTTCCCTCCTCTCCCTCTTCCTCTTCCTCCTCCTCAGCCTCCTTTTCATCCTCTCTCCCTTCCTTCCCTCTTCCCTCTTCGTATCCTTTCCCCATCCCCATCCTCGTACCCCTTCACCTCCTCACCATACTCTCACATCACCACACTCTACTGGCGCGATCTTCACTACACCACCACCGCCGCGGTGCCCCACTTAACCGTCAACATTACCGTGTCCGTCACCGAAACGGTTGGGTGACCCGGGAGCTCTCGGTCGGTCAATGCCGTTTCGAGTCATCCTCCAGGCGGCTGCGGCGGCTGCGGTGGTGGCGGCGGCGGCGGTGGCGGAACCGCCATTACCGCCTTCGCCCCCACCCTCTACCCAACACACGGGTCTTCTTCCTCTTTTCTCCTTCTCCACCTTCCTATTCCTCCACCTTTCTTCTGCTCTTCCTCATTCTCTACTTTTCCTCCTCCTCCTCCTCCTCCTCCTCCTCCTCCTCCTCCACCTTCCTCCTATTCTTCCACCGTCCTCCAGCTCGTTCATGTTCTACCAGCTCGTCCATCTTTTTCCTTCTCCACCATCCTCCTACCCCTACTCCACCTTCGTCCTACTCCTTAACTTTCCTCCTACTCCACTTTTCTCCTCTTCTTCCTCCACCTTCTTCCTAATCCTATTCCTCCATCTCCCTCCTACTCCTCCACCTTCCTCCTACTTCTCCACCTTCCTCTTACTTTACCTTCCTCCAACTCCTCCTACTCCTCTACTTTCCTCCTACTCCTCCACCTTCCTTCTACTCCCCCACCTTCCTACTCCCCCACCTTCCTACTCCCCCACCTTCTTCCCACTTCCTCCTCCTTTTCTTCCTCCTCCTCCACCTCTTCTTCTCTTCCTCCTCTTCCTCGTCTCCTCCTGCTCTTCTCCTTCCTCTTCTTTCCCCTCCTCCCTCTCCTCCTTCCGTTCTTTCTCCCCCTCCCCTCCTCCCATTCCTCCCCTCCCTCCCCTCCTCCTCCTCTTCCTCTTCTCCTCCTCCTCTACCTATTCTACTCTTGCTGCTCTTCTCCTTCCTCCTCTTTCCCCTCCCCCCTCTCCTTCCGTTCTTCCCCTCCCTCCCCCTCCTTCTTCCATTCCTCCCCCTCCCCTCCTCCTCCCCTCCTCCTCCTCCTCCTCCTCCTCCTCCTCCTCCTCCTCCTCCTCCTCCTCCTCCTCCTCCTCCTCCTACCCCCCGCCCTCCTGTTCCCTTGAGTCTTTCTCCCTTCGGCAGCTGCTGCCATTCCTGGTGTCCTACGTTGGACTCCCAGTCACAGGACACGCACGCACGCACGCACGCACGCAAACGTTACCTCTGCTTGGACTACAGGTCTTCCCCTTCTTTCTCTGCCACTACTGCCTCAACCCCAACAACCTCCACCACTTTACCGTCACTGCCACCACTGAGTCCACTGCAACTTCTGCCCCCCCCCCTACTCTTTCTCCTCTTTTTTTCTTTCTTTCTTTCTTTCTATTTGGGCTACCTTCCGTCAGCACTTAGAGTGTCTTTTGTTATCCAAATCTTTCAAAGAACAGAAGAAAGATAAAGAATTAAAAGATAAATATATAAAAAGATAGAAGAAATAAACAGGTGAAAATGAATAACTGAAAATAGATAAATAAAAGAAAATAGATGAACATATTAAGATAAACCTCCCGTAGCGAGTCGCTCCGGATGGAAAAGAATTGAGAAGAACATCACAACCGTTCGAAGCCAAGTGCCGAGGAGGAGGAGAAGGAGAAGGAGGAGGAGAAGGACGACGAGGAGGAGGAGGAGGAGGAGGAGGAGGAGGAGGAGGAGGCGTCTCCAGACTCGCTCTGACCGATCGTGCACACATCCTCCTAACCCTCTCCTTGAGGCCGACTTTCTACCACCACCGTCGTTGTCGTCCTCCTCCTCCTCCTCCTCCTCCTCCTCCTCCTCCTCCTCCTTTCCTCCTCCTCCTTTCCTCCTCCTCTTCCTCCTCCTTCCCCTTCTCCCTTCCCCCTCCCCTCCTCTACTTCCACCACCTTCTCTTCTTTCCTCCACCTCCTTCACTCCTTCCTCTTTCTCCTCTTCTTTCTTCCACCCTCCTCTTTTGCTCTCTCCTCTTCCTCCTTTTCTCCTCCTGTCCTCTTTCTTCCTATTGCATCTCTCCTTCCTCCTCTTTCTTCCCCCCTCCCCACCCATCCCCGCTTCTCCATCTCCTCACTCCTCACTATTCCTTTTTTATTTCCCTGCCTTGCTTCATTTCCTCTCTTGTAAACGTGATCCTTGTCAGCGTGTTCCCTTTTCTCTTTTTTTCAGCTGTATTTTCTTCTTCCTCTGTCTTATGAACAATAACTACAACAGCAACAACAAAAACTGCTAACTGCTGTTACCGCTTCGTTTTGCCCGTGTAATCGCTTTTGCAGATGTTACCGCCACCAATACTAAAAATAAGCGTTGTGCCTCTATTTTAATATTACTACTACAATTTTGCTACTCAGTATTGCATGTAGTACACAATTGGTACTACTACTACTGCAGCTATTGCTGCCATTGTTAATTTACGTCTAATCGCTTTTGCAGCTGCTGCTGCTGCTGCTATTTACACTGGCACAAGTGTTGTAGCATTTTTCACGGCCACCATTTTTTTTTTTTTTTTTTTACTTTTTTTTCATGTAGTGAAGTACTTGTTCTACCACTGCAGTGTCACTACAACTGCTGCAACCACTGTTTTGTTTTTCTGTTAACTGTGACTTCACTGCTATTGTTTCTGCAGCTATTGGTGCTTCCACCACTGTTGTTATTATTATAACTGTTTTTGCTTCTGTTGCTCCTGCTATTACTGTTGTTGCTGCTACTATTATTGTTTCCATGGCTTCTGCAGTATTCTTTGCTACAACAACTACGTCTGCTGGTGCTTCTGCTACTGTTACTAATACTAATACTATTATTGCTCCTGTTTCCTCTGCTGCTGCTGTTGTCTGTAGTGTTGCTAAAGCGCGCACAACCACAGTTGTCCAGTGTCTTCTGTTTTTACTTTGGCAGTGTACAATTGTTTGTAGTGTTTGCTGTTTGTACTGATATTAGTGCTTAACTGCCACTGTTGCTACATGTATCGTTGCTACTTTTGCAGAAGCTATAGTCAATGATATGATACAAATAATAGTACATTACTGTGTTTGCTGGTATCGCTGTTACCAAAGACGCTATTCTTTGTTACTTTGGGTATTATTACTTCCATGACTTGGTATTTTGCCTGGTGCTTCAAACGTTTCTTTCCTTACGTTGCTGCTGATTCCTATTGCCACGAGATTATGAAACTTGTTGTAATTATTTTAGTTGTCTTGCTTCCCTGTGTACTTGATGTTACAAGTGGTTGATGCATTACTGTTGCTTGTGACTTATTCGTGTTCGAACTGTAAGCATGTGGTTGGTCATTGTACGCATGGCCTCTTATGTTGTTCTGCTAACGGCCCTCCACCCCCTTTTTTTTTTACTCTAACCCTAAACTAACGTTTCTGACGACACGAGTGTGACAGTCTTGACAGTGAAATCCTTCTTCGCCGCCACCACAACTAACAATCCATTCCCAGTAATTTTGAAAGCACTGCACCACTGTCGTCAACTGCTGATCCCGGCACTGTTGTCACTGCGGATGCCTCCGCCACTACGATCACAATTCCTATTACTTTTGCAAGCAGTGTATCACTGTTGTCAGCCACTGGCACAGGTACTGTCGTCACTACGGCTGCCACCACCAGTGTTAGCACAGCCTGTATAGTTTTGTGTTACAACTGAAACGAAGAATACAGTCACCACTTTTCACTACGAACAATAACACCACTCGTATAGGACAAGAGCAGATACCATCACTGTTATTGTCACAAGTGGTGGTGCCAACCACGACAGAACTTGACACCCACTGGGGCCCCCATAGGACGCAAACAACCTTATAATAGTTCATCGTAGTCACTTCGTTTGAATTTCGTGAAAAATTTCCTCACTCATGTTCCCGAACAGCTGTTTCGCAATTCTCCAGTCTTCTTGAAATACAGTTTCTATTATTGCATCCCTCCGAGATTTTCAATTTAATGACGTAGATCATTTGTGATCTCCCTCAGATACAAATCAGAGTTACTCAAATCACGAAAACCACGAATCCTTGAAACCGCGACAAAGGATTTACAAAGGAGGAGCATGCCGACAGGAGACCTTTTGGTCCATAACTAGAACCACAGAGACATCCACATTCATATACCGTTACCAGTTTTACTGTGACGGTATTGGAAAAGCAACATTGTTGGTTCAAATGTGACGACCTCGGTCTTAGCTACGCGTCTCTAGAGCGTGCGCTCTCACTTCATACCTCGACAGGCATTTGACCCATAGTCAGTAATGACTTGTCCTCCTTTTACTCACCTAAGACGGCCGTTTCGGTATGAACAACAGTGGTTAGTGCTATCTCGCCTGTCTCGGCCCCAAAACTAAAAAACACGACGCATTCAGGATTTCAGCTTTCATGAGTCTCCTGAATCACTCTATATATCACAGTTAGTACATTGTATGGAGCATAGATTGTACATTTCCCATGACACCATTTCACTATGAGACTTTCGAGCCCCAATAACATTCATTTATATTCATAAGATACCCACTCATAATTATATATTAGTGTATATATGTGTATATATATATATATATATATCTACATGTATATATATAGATATATATATATGTATATATATATGTATATATGTATGAATATATGTGTAAATATATATTATATATGTATATATATATATATATATATATATATATATATATATATATATATATATATATACACACACACACACACACCAATGTGTCCTACATCTTTTTGGTCAATCAGTAATAAATTAGATTGCCAAAGTAAACAGCATTTACCATAATGTATTGAAAATATTGAATTATTTCCATAATAACTGTAATTACACATGAACGCGAAGGGAGCCTTATCCTTCATAATTTCACACACACACACACACACACACACACACACACACACACACACACACACACACACACACACACACACACACACACACACACACACACACCGACTCGGTGGCACAGTTGGTAGAGCGCTGAACTGGGAAGCAGAAGTGCTCCCAGTACCCAGTTCGAATCCTGCCCAGGGCCGAAATTATTTCGGTATCGCTGTGCCTCGGGTCGTTACTCTGAATCTCGTGGGCGGGGAGTTGGGTGTGTGTGTGTGTGCAAGGTCATAGCATTACCCATAGATCGGACCTACGAGCTCTGAGCTCTCTTCCAGGAGGGAAATAGCTGTCGATCACGAGTCCAACACGTGATCCAAAGACCAAGTGAATACACACACACACACACACACACACACACACACACACACACACACACACACACACACACACACACACACACACACACACACACATTCTCATTTTCGCTGCAGACGGGGCTTCCCTAAGTTGAATAAGATCCCCAGGCGGCAGCCAAAATAAATGCTAAAGCTGTACAGAACATTGGAAGTGTTAAACATAAGTTATCACAAGTGATAGTACCCTACTCTTATCACAAATTATCGTCTCTATCAGATTTGTTCTCTCCACAGAGCTGTGACAGACTCCTCCCCCACTCCTCCCTTCTCCCACTCTTCTCTCCCCTCTCTTCCTTCTCCTCTCTTCCCTTCCCCCCCACTCTTCCCCCTTCCCTACTACCACTCTTCCCTCACCTTTCTCCCCTCACCTCAAGTCACGTTTAAATTC
>NC_134777.1:118203730-118216230 GCF_046742065.1 Oratosquilla oratoria | reverse complement strand
TACATGCACATATATCGTTTGGAGACATGGAAAGAATAAATGAAGAAGAAATTAGTAAAATAGGTGTGCAAGGCAAAGGTGGAGAGAGTGAACCTGAAGGGCGACGAAGGATGAGATGGATATATGGGCTAAAAGCGGCATTAGGAAAGAGTGGGATGTCTGTTTAGGAAAGAAGGGAGAAGACAGAAGGTAGGGGCGAGTGGAGAATGATTGTATGGATGGTGATGCATGGAAGGGAGTGGGTAGGGGATGGAACGGTGAGGGAGTATGTGTGAATGATATTTTGACGTAGCCCAAAAGGGATTTCTTCCCGTTTTCTCTTTTTCTGCATGATGAGACGAAGAGTGGGGGTTGCTGACTAAATAAAGCGGCCTTACTCTGGATGTACTGTGTCGTGCTGCACTCCTTCTGACCCAGGGCATTGGACGAGATGCAGGGATGACCCGTCATCCAGGATAACCCAAGAAAAGAGTGAGGGAGGGAGGTGAATGGGAGTGGAGTGTGTGGGGATGGAATGTGTGTGAGTGGGTTTTATGCCTTTATTTATTAGCTACCTCCTTTGTAAGTGGGAAATAGCTATTGGTATATGTATGGTATGTGTGTATATGTATATATATATATATATATATATATATATATATATATATATGTGTGTGTGTGTGTGTGTCTATATATATATATACATATATGTATACATATATATATATACATATATATATATATACATACATATATATATATATATATATATATCCTGTCTCTTACTCTCGTATTTTCCCTCTGTTTTTCCCCTCTGTCTCGTTATATTCCCTTCTTTCTCCCATTCTTCACTTTTTCACTCTTACTCTCTCACCTCTCCTTTATGTATCTCCCATTTCTCACTCTTATATTTTCCATTATCTTTCTCCCTATCTCTCCTCTTTGTCTCTACTCTATCTCTCTCCTCCCCTTGCTCCTTTCCGGTCTCTCCTGTATCCATTAGATCTCTTTTTTCCTCACTTTCTCATATTTCTCCTTTTTCTCTTTCCTCTCTCTCTCTCTCTCTCTCTCTCTCTCTCTCTCTCTCTCTCTCTCTCTCTCTCTCTCTCTCTCTCTCTCTCTCTCTCTCTCTCTCTCTCTCTCTCTCTCTCTCTCTCTCTCTCTCTCACCCTCTCTCTCTCTGTCTGTCTCTATCTCCCCTGTGCCTCTCCTCTTGTCATATTTTCCTCGCGCTCCTCCTCTCTTCCCTCTCTCACTCACTCACCCCCTCCTTCCTCTACCTCCCCCTCCTCTCGTCTCTGTCCTCTCTTTCCGCCGCTCTCTCCCTCTGTCTCTCCCCCTGTTCCCTCTCTCCCCTCTTTCCCACTCTTTACCACGATCTCCACTCTTCACTCTCTCCCCGCTCTCTTTCCCGTCTGTACCTCTCTCTCCCTTCTCCATTTCCCGTTTATCACCCCTCTCTCTTCCTCTCCTTCTCTCTACCTCTCTTTACCCCGCTTTCTTCCCTTCTCACCCCCTCTTTCTCCCCCCTCTTTTCCCTCCATCTTTCTCCCCCTCTCAACTCCTCTCTCCTTCTCTTCCTTCCCTCCCTCCTCCTCTGTTTCTTTTGTCCACCTCTCCCCCCTTGATTCTTTTCCATTCTCAATCTCCCTCTTTCTCCCCCTCCCCCTCTCCCCCTCTCCCTGTCTCTCTTATTTTCTCTCCCCCTCTCTCCCCCTCCCTTTCCCCGTCTTTCTCTCCCTCTCTCCCCGTCTCCTCTTCCCTTCTTTTTCCTCATATTTCTCCCCCTCTTTTTCCCTCTCTCTCCCCCGTCTCCTCTCTCCTTCTCTCTCCCTCTCTTCCTCTCTCACTCCTCTTCTCTTCTCTCGGTCCCTATTTCTCCCCCGTCTCCTTTCCTTTCTCTCTTCCCCTCTTCTTCTCACCTCTCCCCTCTCCCTCTCTTCTCTCCCCTCCTGTCTCTCCCCCTCTCCCCGTCTCTCCATCATCTCCCCATCCTCTCCCCTTCTTCTCCCCTTCCTCTCCTTTTCTCTCTCCTACGATTCCCCCTCTCTTTCTCCTTTCCTCCCCCTCAATCTCTTTCCTCTCTCTCTCTCGACCCCCTCTCTGCTCCCCTCGCTTTCCCCCTTCCCCCTCACCACTTTCCCTTCACCCCTTTCTCTTGCCTCCAACATCTCCCCTTCTTCCCCCTCTTCTTCTCCCCCTCTTCCTCTCATTTCCCCCTCCCCCTCTTCCCCTCTCCAGTCTTCCCCTCCCCCTCTTCCCATCCCCCCTCTTCCCCTTCCCTCTCTTCCCCTCCTCTTCCCCTCCCCCTCTTCCCCTCCCCTCTCTTCCCCTCCCTTCTCTTCCCCTCCCCATCTTCCCCTCCCCATCTTCCCCTCCCCCTCTTCCCCTTTCCCCTCTTCCCCTTTCCCCTCTTCCCCTACCCTATTTTCCCTTTCCCCCTCTTCTCCTTTCCCCTCACCCTCACTCCTTTCACTCTCAGTCTCTGTTCCCCTCTCCTTCCATATCCATTACTTTCCCCATTCTCCCTCGCCTACCCTCCCTTCGTTTTCCTATCCTCTCTTCTGTTGCCTCCTCCTCCTCCTCCTCCTCCTCCTCCTCCTCCTCCTCCTCTGTTACGTTTCACTTTCCCCTTCTCCTTACTTCCTTCACTTTCCCCTTCTCCCTCACTCTCCCATTCTCCCTTCCTTTCCCCTCTTTCCTCACCTCCCCCGCCCCCCTCACCCTCCTACTCCCTCACCTCCCCCTCCTCCCTCACCTCTCCCTCCTCTCTCAACTCCCTCTCCTCCCTCAACTCCTTCTCCTCCCTTACCTTCTCCTCCTCCCTCAGCTCCTCCTCCTCCCTCAATTCTTCTTCCTCCCCCAACTCCTCCTCCTCCTCCTCCTCCTCGTCTTTCCTCCTCCCTACCTTTCCTCGCCGCATCTCCAATCCAATCTTCCTCTGTTTCTCCCCATGGATTCCTTTCCCTGAATTCGCCTTCCTTGTGTCCTGTACGTCCACTCACCCGTTGTCTCTGTTCTCTTCATTCACTTCCAGTCTCCTCCCTTCCCCCCTCTCCCCCACGTGACCTCCCTCTCCCCCCCCCGGGGTCCCCCGTGGGTCTCGCTCCCTCAGCTCCTACTTAACTTGGGCGCAGATCAGGAATGATTTTTTTTTCATTCAATTATTTATTTACTCACTTGTTCATTCCTGGTGTCCAGTAGAAATAATGGTTTTGTTTTATTTACAATATAATATCAAGGCTTGCAGAAAATATATTGTCAATATTCTAAGTTTATTATTGTTATAGATGGTAATAGATGAAATATAGTTAAGTTCCTCTCCAACTCCCCCCCATACACTCCCCCCCATCCCCGTGGGAGTTTAACCGTATACCTTCTCCTTTTCTTCCCCCCAACACCTTCCCTCACCTTTCTTTTGCACACAAACTCTCTTCTATTCACCTGTCACCTCCCGTTCCATTCCTGTCCCATCCCTCCCTCCCTCCTCTCACTTCCCCTTCTCCCCCAGCTTCCTCTCTCCCCGCTTCCTCTCCCCCTGCTTCCTCTCCCGTCGTTACCTCCCCCCACTTCCTCTCCTGCTCCCCCCACTCGCTTCCTCTCCCCTCCCATCTCTTCCCTTCCCATTACCTTCCAATCCCCCCATCTCCCCATTTCATCCTACTCCATCCCCTCCACTTCCTATCCCATTCCCTTCCCCTCCCCTCCCCTCCCGTCCCATCAGCTCCCTTCCCCTCCCATCTCCCCCCCTCCCCTTCTTGTCATTCTCGTCTCGTCTCCTCTCTTCCCTTTCCATCCCCTCCCTTCCCATCTCCTCCCCTCTCCTTCCCTATATTTCTCTTTCCTTCCTTCCCCACCCACCCCCTCCTTTCCCCTCTTCTTCCTTCCCTTTCTTCATATCTCTTCCCCTTCCCATCCCTCCCCTTCCCATTCCCTTCCCATCCCCACCCCCACCCCTTCCCATCCCCTTCCCCTCCCTCCTATCCCCTCCCCCTCCCCCTCCCCTCCCCCTCCCCTCCCTCCTATCCCTTCCCTTTCCTCCCTCCCTTCCCACCCCCTCCCATCCCATCACCTTTACCTCCCTCCCATCCCTTTCCCCTCCCTCCCACCCCATTCTATTCCCTTCCAATCCCCTCACCATCTCCACCCCTTTCCATCCCCTTCCCCTCCCTCCTATCCCTTCTCCTCCCTCCCTCCCTTCCCACCCCCTCCCACACATCCCCTTCACCTCCCTCCCACCCCATTCCATTTCCCTCCCTTCCACTCCGTCTTATTGCCCTCCTTCCCACCCTATCCCATTCCCCTCTCTCCCACCCCATCCCATTCCCCTCCCTCTCATCCCATCCCATCCCATTCCCCTCCTTCCCTCTCATCCCCTTCCCCTCCCCTTACCCCTCCCTCCTCTCCCACCACCTTCTCCTACCTTCCCTCCCATTCCCTTTCCCTCTCTCCCCTTCCATTTCTTTCCCCTCCCTCCTTCCCATTCCCTTCCCTGCCCTCCCCTTCCACTCCCTTCCCATCTCTCCCCTCCTATCTCCATTCCCTCTCTTCCCATCTTCTTCCCTCTCCTACCTTCCCCCTCCTACCCTTCTCATTCCATTCCCCTCCCTCCCCTCCCATCTCCCTTCCCTCCCTCCCCTCCCCTCCCATTCCCTTCTCCTCCCTTCCCTCTTCCATCTTCCCATCCCCTCCCCTCTCCCATCTTCCCCTTCCCTCCCATCTTTTCCCCACTGGCCCCCTCTTCTCTCCTACTTTGCCCTCAGACCTGCCCCCCTCCCCTTCCCCTTCCCTTGTGCAATGTAGTTCTTTACTATCGTCACTCTATAGCTAGCCTCAGCGCCAGGTGGTGGGTAATAGTGGTAACCATTACCCACCACCCTTGATGCAGTAATCCCAGGTAATGTGCAGTTTTAGTATCTCTCTGACCTTTGTGAGCTATGAGGGGACTCGCGCTGTTTCAGCAGCGGAGTAGTTTTGAGTCACAGTGCCTCTATATACGTACAAGGAAAATGACGGGAACATGGACGCCCTGATCATTCGCTTCATTTTGGGTTTGTGTAATACTTTATAACTGGAATGTGAATTCGGGGTCTTTATGGAATTGAGTATTGGAGTTTGAGGGCTTTAATGATTATTGCTATGTTTTGCTTTTTCTGTGACCATCAAGCCCTTATACCTCAGTAAGGTTCAGATGATTTTGCACTACTTCTTCTTGTGGCGTCATCATGGCTTATGGGTTGGTGGCTTTCCCGCTATATTTATTTTTCAATTTTCTTTTCCTATCCTTTTTATATGATTCCTTTTGACATCCTTACTCGGCCCACCTTCACTCAATCTCATTTTTTTATGCTTTTTGAAGATCATTATATCTACATTTATTCGTGTAACTATATGATAAAAACCCACGTTGCCCTTCTCTATGACCACCGCCCTCATACCCACACGAGTGTCTGCCATGAATATTACCTCTGATCGTTACGTTTTCTTTACAGTAGCTCTGATCATCGTCAGTGGTGACGGAACTTCTAACGTAGCAGTATGATGTTTTTATTTTATTTTCTGTGACTTAGTCTCTTACATATTATTCATTTATGATTTAATAAAATTGCGTAGATACACCCATGATTCATGTAGTATGTGTAGACATGATGGTTTTACCATATTCATTGAATGCATTAGGACTCAGACGTGAACCAACTTACATATTTCATCTCAAATGTCTGTTGCCCATTCACACTCATATAGAAATATATTTCCTCAGGGGAAACTATAGCACTATCATAGAATCTCGAGGTCATTCGAGTGTTAAAAATCTGTTTCCCATCATGAGTTTCATGTCTGAGTTTTCTTTTTCTTTTTTTTATGAACCTCATGAAAAGAAATCATATTAACACCAGTGCATATGTCTTCTCACTATTATTTTTTAACGAGCAGTTGAGTCACCGCAAATTTTGTACTTTGAGTTCACAATAATACATTTTTTTCTTAAGTTGTCATAGAAAATGTCACACGAAAATAAGCTTACGAAAGTCAGCATAGTGTTTTTGTTTTGACACTTGAATACTGTCCATTGTAACTAAACTATTCTTCTCTCTACGTGTACAATGATACTGTGTGTTGTCACCAAAAATACTCTCGGCACCACATCCTTCCCGCTTCGTTGTGTAGAAGTTTTTCGGTGTTCACACCCTCTGAAACTCCTCACCCTAGTTGCCACATGTAGTTTCTTCTCCTACACCCGCGCACACACGTCCTGTGCCCAACAGAGGACACACACACACACACACACACACACACACACACACACACACACACACACACACACACACACACACACACACACACACACACACACACACACACACACACACACACACACACACACACACACACACACACACACACACACACACACACACACACGTGGCACAGTTGGTAGAGTTCCCGGCTGCCACAACGGTGGTCCGGGTTCGAATCCCGCCCAGGGCTGAAATAATTTCTGTATCGCTGTGCTGCGGGTTGTTACTCCAACTCTCGTGGGCGGCAAGTTGGGTGTGTGTGTGCATGTAAGGTCACAGCATTACCCATACATCGGCCATATATGAGCTCTGAGCTCTCTTCTGGGAGGGAAATAGCTATCAATCACGAGTCCAACACGTGATCCAAGACCATGGTGAATCACACGTACACACACACACATGTACACACACACGTACACACACACACACGTGCACACATACACACACACACACACATGCACACACGTACACACACACGCGTACACACACACGCGTACACACACACACGTACACACACACACACACACACACACACACACACACACACACACACACACACACACACACACACACACACACACACACAAACACTTACACAAAAGTAACGGTAGCGGTGCAGATTCTTCAGGAGCAAAAATGTATATTTGGTGGCGCCGGTTGCATAATGCAGCAGCTGGCGGCGACCAAAAACAAGAGCCGGAGCCGGGTCCGGGTCCGGGTCCGGTCGCATCTCTGAGGCGAAATTCCGAACCTCCTTTCGAGAACGATTTCTTGGCGTCCGTTTCGCCCTCCGGTGGCGGCGACAGCAGCGGTTCCTGCGTCGTTTCGTCCCGCCCCCCTCCCCCCATACTAACCGGTTCTGCCTGGCGTACCTCGCCTCCGGTACTTTTCCGTGGCGAATATTGCTTTTTCATAAAATTCATTTCGTGACCGCCTCAACACAGACGTAGTCTACAGTCTTTGTTCTGGTAAGGGTAGAAGAGTGGTTGGGGTCTTCTCCAAGATTCCCCCCTCCCCCCTTCCCCGCTCCCACCACTTTGCCTGAAATAAATTGTCTACCGCATTGGTTAGGTTTTCAAAACACAACGATAGTTTTATTAACGTTCGATACCGGGGGTTCATTTGAGGAAGAAAACTGTATTTTTTCACGATAAAAATTATCTGTGATAAGTATGTTCTGTATTTATTAATTTATCTTTATATTTGTTTTGTTTTTGTTTTTTAGGTGAAATTAAGGAAAGAATATCAAGTAATAATTGATTTATTAATACTACGTAAAACTCGGTTGTAAGCTACACTGATTCCGCTACTTCACTTTTAGGCAGAGACCATGAAACAAGTAATACAATGTTACCCACTGATAGTGTTCAAAGTGACATTATGAACAACCAATAGTGATACACATTTTCTATTCCATCAGCCGGGTTAATGGGAGAAAAAAAAAATCGGAGGGTGGGGGTCACTGTGTATATTGAAATGAAGGAATTGCTCCCACTTTCTTTTCGATGAATAGATATATCGAAGTTACTTCCAGGTCCTCTCCAATTTCTTGCCACATTAGTTTGTAATGCATTCCTAATGTGCCAAGAAATTTGAAAAAAAGTTGTGACAAACTTTGATCTGGCTACTCTCTCTGTCTCCCTTCCTCTCCTCCTCCTCTCCTTTCTTCTCTCTGTCTCTCTCTCTCTCTCTCTCTCTCTCTCTCTCTCTCTCTCTCTCTCTCTCTCTCTCTCTCTCTCTCTCTCTCTCTCTCTCTCTCTCTCTCTCCATCTTCCTCTCCCTCTTCTCTTCCTCCATCTCTTCCTCCTTCCCTCTCCATCTTTCTCCCTCTTTCTCTTCCTTTTCTCTCCCGTTCCTTCTCTTTATCCATTTCCTTCCCCATCTCCCTCTTTCCCTCCTTCTCCTCTCCTTCTCCCTCTTCATTTCTCCCTCCCCCTCTTTCTCTATCCGTGTGTGTGTGTGTGTCTGTGTCTGTACACGTGTCTGTACCTGCATCTGTAAAAGGTCTGTCCCACTTCCTCTCTATCAGTCACTCTCTATTTTTTTGGTCTTTACTTCGGAAAATGTCTGTTAAAAGGACAAGAGTTGAATTGCTTTTTTTTTCGTCTGCAGGTGAAATCCATGTTCAGGAATACCATGTTATTCTTGCACTCTCCCATGTAGAAATCCCTGCCACACCGATGGATATATATATATATATATATATATATATATATATATATATATATATATATTGTGAATATATATATATATATGTATATATATATATATATATATATATATATATATATATATATATATATATTGTGAATAGTTATTTTATTTTACCCAATGCGCTTCGCTTTTATTCTTTTTATTTGTTTATATGATTATTTGTTTACTTGTTCATTTATTTGTTTACATTCGATAACAAGACCCTCACGTGTGTGCGCTTAGATTTCTGTCTTATTTCTAATTACCTACGAACAAATTGTTTTTGAATTATGTATCTGCCATCGCAAGAAAGGGAAAGACATTGTTAAATCAATTTTAGGATTTTTTTAATGTGACCGTAGATCATATATACTGTATATATATATATATATATATATATATATATATATATATATATATATATATATATACCTGTATATATATATATATATATATATATATATATATATACCTGTATATACATATATATATATATATATATATATATGTATATATATGTATAATATGTATATATATATGTATATATATGTATAATATATATATATATATGTATATATATGTATAATATATATATATATATTTATATATATATATGTATATATGTATGTAGATATCGCTGACAATCAGAACGGTGGCCTGTTTGTTTTGCTTCGTTTCATTAGCTCCTTTTCCCCTACCAGTTGCCACTTTTGGCCATATTAGCTGCCTACAAACCGTTTTATTCGTTTCCAGGGCATCCTTTTCCTCCACTTCCTAGGTAGCGGGCAGATTATTCTTTTATTTAAACGCCAGTGCTCATCTACATATATCTCTCTCTCTCTTTTTTTTTTGGGGGGGGGGGGTGATGAGGCCTTTGGCGGCCTTGCAGGAAGGAGGAAGGTGCCTTTCAGGTCATCACGACTGCATACAGTCCGTAGTTGGTCATCGGTCCTAGAGTTTGCCGTTTTGTACGTGAGCAGTCGTGGATAAGGTGAGGCAGAGTGCGGGTAAGAGGAGGAAAGAGAGAGAGAGGGGGAGGAAGGAGAAAGAGAGTGGGGAAATAGAGAGGTGGAGGAAAGAGAGAGGGGGAGAAAAGAAAGAGAGGGGAGGAAAGAGAGAGGGGGAAATAGAAAGAGAGAGAGGGGAAGGAGAGAGATGGAGAGGTGGGGAGAGGGAGAATAGAGAGGGAAAGAGAGATAAAAGAGGGAGAATCCGTAAAGAAATAATACGTAGAAAAATAAGTGAGAAGGAGAATACAAAGAGAGACAGAGAGAGAGAGAGCGAATGCGTAAAAAGAGAAAGAAATAATAGAGAGGGAGTGCATAGAGAGAGAGAAGAGGCCGAAAGAATTGTGGGAGAAAGTGCGAAACAAAGAGAGAAAATGGGAGGAGAGGGCGAGGGTGGGGTGGGGGTAGGGCCACTTTGGTATGTAAACAGCATCAACTCCGAGTCAGCAAGTCTGTCAGAAATGTAAAATTGACTCCGTCAACTCTCCATTCCTTTCGGGTCGAGCGTCAACTTTTCAATATTTTACCGCGCCGTATTTTTTTATTTTTTATTATCATTATTCTTTCCAAACTTTTGCCATGAAATTTACATAACAATTATGAAGTGCCGTTTTCTACGTTTTATCCTCTCATTAATACATTCAAACTTGGTCAAGAAATTACTAACAAGTTTATGCATTCGGAAGACTCTTTTGACGGTGAGTCTGGGCTCCGAGCTTAGTCAAGGAGCCTTCCGCTTTTCTATCCTTGCCCGTTTTAGAGGACCGGACAAGTCACCGGGAAATCTAGATCATAGGTCTTCAACAGACCCATTATCCAATGCCCCGATCACCCAAAGACGTGGATCCTGTGCCCCGCCTTTGCCCCCACCCCCTCGTCTCCCTGATGCTCAGTTTCCCAAAGTTCTTTGTCGTCATCGTTTCTTACTGATCGTCTCCTCCTCCACCTCCGGATCCTCTCTTCTTCCACCTTTCCTCCTCTAAATTTTTATCACACCAGCTGAATATCTCGTCCTCTCTTGCCAGTGGGAAAAGGGTCCAAATATTGTGTGTGTGTGTGTGTGTGTGTGTGTGTGTGTGTGTGTGTGTGTGTGTGTGTGTGTGCGCGCGCGTGTGTGTGTACGTGTGCACACGTTCCTGCGTTTTGTCTCTCTTCGTATGTTTGACATATACTATTGTATGGTGGTGCGTAGGCTTGCTTTTTGTGTCGGCGACGTGTGCCCGGGCACAAGGAGTGGTTGTTCACCTTGCTCATGTGGGAGTAACTGGTGTGGACTGTTGTTCACCAGCGCTTAGATCCTTGTGAACAGTCTCGTGGCTCTGCCGTACGTCTGGGGGAGTGGATGTGCTTCCTTTTACTAACGTGTTTGTAGCAAGTTACTGCTTACAGTGTAATATATATACATACATTATATATATATATATATATATATATATTATATATATATATATATTATATATATATACACATATTCAAATGAACACAACAGCATTCTGACAATTATAAATCTTCTTTCTTGTGTTCTCAATTCGTCTAACTGTAGATCTTGCTTCGGGAAGATGAGCCAAGACAAGTCCTTCAAAATTTTTAATTTTTAATTGACGTTTCCACTACAAGGAGTCTTTTCAGAATGGTAAAATGAAATTAAAGTCTTACACAGTTACATGATACACAGTTGACGATCTTACACGGGAACCATAGCCATATTTTGTGAAGTTACAACAAATGTATCAATAAGCTCCGCACCTGGGACTTGAATCCTTGGATGTGTGACTGCTTACCACAAAGCAAGGACACAACCATTGTACCACACTTAATCGTACAAAAGGAACGATCTGTAACTTGACCTGACCCTTCCAGATAGTTCCTTTTGTTCGATCAAGCGTTACGTCCATTTGTCCTAATTTCACACAATACATTTCCCATGTAAAATTGTCAACTGTGCATCATGAAAGGCTGTAATTTATTTTTATTATTCTGAAAATGACTCCTTGTGGTCGAAACGTCAATTAAAAATAGAAGACTTTGGACGATTTGTTTTTGTCCATCCTCCTGAAGCAAGATCTACAGTCAGAAGAACTGAAAGCATGAGATAGAAGATTAATAAGTGCCAGAATGCTGTTGTGTTCAACCCAATGTGTATTAGTGAGAATCTGCACCCAAAATACACAGGCACATGCACATAGCGTATATATATGTATATATATGTAAATATACGAAAGTGCTCTGTTTCGTTAGTTTATCTTTTCTGGTGGTTAAACTCACGTGTGTGTGTGTAATATATATATATATATATATGTGTGTGTGTGTGTGTGTGTGTGTGTGTGTGTGTGTGTGTGTGTGTGTGTGTGTGTGTGTGTGTGTGTGTGTGTGTGTGTGTTGTGACTTACTAACAGGCACACTAATAGTTAAAAACTTAGATTATCTCGCAATCTCCAGAAGACTATGCAAGGGCAAAAGAGAGGAATATAATGATATAAAATGTAGGCTTGAATGAGTTTGTTTCTGTCTTCCAAGACTTTAGGTAATGAAAATACGATCTTGCGTCACAAAGCCTTTGTTGCCCTGGCCCTCTTGGCCGTTGGGACCCATTATGCTCCTCTCCCTTTGGTAATGATTGTGGACAATAGTCGAGTTTTAAACCGTTGTTGGTATCCTATTTAATTTATTTGTTTGCTTATTTATTTTATTTTTGTTTTATTTGTTTATTTTTTGTTTTTACTTGTGAAGTTTTAAGCCGTTAGTAATGTTTCATTTTATTTTATCTATTTATTTATATTTACTTTTTTTAATTTAGGTGTCATTTTGTTTTATTCTTTATTTTATTTTAGTTTATTTGAATCCATCCTATTCCATTTTACTCTATGTACGCACTATAGTTCATATATCCTACTACTACAGCCGTTGAATTCTGTACCTAACCATCGTCTGTTACCACGGGGTCGTCTCTTAAAGGAGGGCTGGGTCAAGTTTAGACGCGGACATGCTTTCCAGGTGTTTCCCCTGGTTCCCTGATCACCCC
>NC_134777.1:118166230-118198730 GCF_046742065.1 Oratosquilla oratoria | reverse complement strand
TCTTCTATTCCTCCATGATTTCTTTGAGACTGACCACTTCCTTCTGTTGATTAGAAAAAGTCTTTTTGATCTTCCAACAGTTTTTCCTCGTTTGACCCAATTTTGGCGTTGTTTTCCCTCATTCTGTTGAGTTTAATCTTGTCCGTCAAAGCATCATTATCCATTTATACCCGACTGAGTTCTCTCTGAGCAAAATTGATGATGGTTTGTTTTCAAACTTCTCTAAATCACGAAACTCAGTCCTAAGAAACGGGATTGCGTCGGTCGATACTTTGATATCAAGTGAACCGACATTCACTTTCCGAGGTAAAACCTCAGATATTGAGAGGTAATCCCGCAGAGTAGTTCCAGCTTTGGCCTCTTCTTGGACTTAACAACAAGATTCCTCGAAACCTCAGGCCGAAATCCAATGAAATGGGCAATGGCTTCCGATGAGACTGCATTCGATTCCTTTGTTGTTGCACACTTTTCTTGTTTTTCGTGGTGTCGAGAGTTAACTTGTTTTGCCATATTATCCTCTTTATAATCCATGTAATCCTCATCGTATGCTTACAGAATGACCACTTAAACAATGATGTAAGCGACTAGGAATAAAGAAAAAACGAGTGGAGATGAGGCCCCAACTGATCACTTCTTGATGAGATGTGTGAAGTACAATTAGGGTGAACAGACGTTTGGGCCCCGGACGTTTGGGCCATGGGCCAACCCCCCCGGATGTTTGGGCCACGCAGATAGGACTTTTGGACAGTGGGACAAAAATATATATATATATATATAATGAATTTTTTTTATTCCATACTACATTTGCATATTTACATATATACAAGTTTGTGAGTGTAATCTATTTTACTAGATTTTACATTAAGTTTAGGTGGTTGAAATCGATTTTACACGTTGGGCTGTCCACCCCGAAGGTTGTGACTAATGCCACGAAGGAACTCTGGAATGGTCTTCTTGCCCTCCTTCAAGGTGACCACAATGTTATGGAAGTGACCTTGCAGCTTGTAGACCTTGCCACGCTTAGTAGGACGAATCTCACGAGCCTCCTGGAGCAGGATGCTATCCACAGTAGCAGCCTCTGCCTGCAGGCACTCAATAAGTTTCCACACGGTGGGCTTAGCGTGTCCCACCAGGCTGATAAACTTATTATTCCAGCCCTCACAGATGTTGTTGGTTCTAGGCTGGTTGTCGAGAGTAGGCTGGAACATGTTCCACTTCTGGGTTGGAACATGGAGGTGTGTGGCGTAGGCGGATGGGTTTGAGGACTCCAGGCCTGGAGGTAACATCCCGGCGATGACGTAGTTGTCCTGAGACGTACGTCCAAGTTCCCTGCCTGTTTCTCCCAAGCCACCACCATCAACCGCCCCTTAGTTAATCGCCCATGCTAAAAGCGCTTATTGGTAATAGCCCTCTTTTATACACTACTATCTTTTAATTTTCTTACAGACATTCTTCCCCTCCCACACAAACTGATCCCTTGGGAGCGGGTGGTCTGTCCTAGGTAGACCTTAGCCATAACCACAAGGGCCGTGGCCTCATCAGGCATGGTCTAACGAAGATGCGCCGTGCCTGACTTGACCTCCTCTGGGGGCAGGAAGGTGAGAGGATCCACCTGTCCACAGAAGAGTCGGAACTCATCGCCGGACTAATAGAGGTTCTTCAGACCCAGGCCCTGTATCTACCTCCAGATGGATTGACTGAGATGGTAAAAACAGAAACGGACCTGGATCTCCTCTACGAAGACCACACGCAGAGCCAGTTCCATAGATCTCTCGAAGTCGATGATGACTGTGAGGATCACAGCCACTCTCCTCTATGACCCTTAAGACCTGCTCATAGCTGGTCTGTGTCTTGCGTTGCATCAAGGCGTAGACCAGGTGGACGTAGACTCCATTGACTTGGCTCTGGATGACGAAGAGCTGGTGCACCAGTCATTGCAGGGTGCTAGTTGCTCCAGATGAGTGGGGGAGGTGAAGATGATAATCCGCTCATCTGCCTCTGGCCCGTTGTCAGAGTGGAGGTGGGAGGCATAGTGACTGGTGATTTCCAGCTCGGGAAGACTGGGGATCCTTAGGCCAGTGTGCAGCTCTGGTGCGATGGAGGACCCACTTGCTGGTGTTGGAACTAGGCATATGTGCCTTGGTCTCCTTCGACAGTGCTGTAACGGCGAAGGTGAGTATCTGGTTTGGGCAGTCGTTGGTACTGGCAGACTTCCTCCTCATAAGCTGGCGAGCCGTCTCCACTTCGCATCCTACAGTGTCAGAAAGGTGGTTATGCCCCGAGGGAGCTGTAGGTCCTCAGGGTAGAAGGGCACTTGAGGGAGGATGAGCACTTGACACTGCCAAATGATCTCATCCACTGACTTGGCAACATGCTTCTTGGTGTACATGGAGCCACCAAGAACGATCTTCTGACCACCTCGTTTGGATGTGATGACCTTAAGCTGACCTCATGGTTGAGTAGCTCAGTGAAACTAATATGACATCTGACAGACCGGGTTTATATATATAGCTTTCCAAGGTGTAATATGCTTAACACATGTTGAGTAGATACGGAGGTGTAATAGGCACATAAGTGCCTGGAAGTGAGTCTTTACACATACTGAGCAGATCAGCATGAGCCTGGGAGGTGTGATTCTATTACTGGAGGTGTTATAGGCAGATACGCTAAAGCCTGGAGGTGATACTAAACACATATTGAGCAGATCAACATGAGCCTTGGAGGTTTGATACTATCCCTGGGTTTCCTCCCCCCAAAAAAAAACATTAAACAAACAAAATTTAGCATAAAGTTGCTAAAAGCAATAAAAGTAAACAAAATGACATTAAAAATAATAAATTTCCATGGCCCAAATGACCCCCACAGGTGGTCCTGTGGACCAAACATCCTAGGTTGGTGGTCTATGGCCCAAATGTCTGTGGCCCAAAAAGCCATGGCCCAAACGTCTTACAATCTACAATTAGAAAAAGAAGATTTATTTCTCTCCAGCCTTTGCCACATAGTTTGAGAAACCTAAGGAACTAATATATATATATATATATATATATATATATATATATATATATATATATATATATATATATATATATATAAATATATATATATATTCATCATCCAACTGCACACATTGTAAACGAAGCTCCCACCAGTTCTTTGGTGTTGAAAGAAATTAGAGAACTTGTCACTTTCTTCTTTCCTGTCCTCATTACATAACTCAGAACCACTGTACAAATATCTAAATGTATTTACCTAGTTGTATTATATGGGAAGGGAGCTATGCTTGTAGTGACCCATCCTTGTATCTCAACATCTAGTTTGTTCTTAAATTCTTGTATAGTTTTTGCACACACTGTTGCCTCATCCAATTTGTTCCAAACATCTACCACTCTGTGTGGGAAACTATTCTTTTTCAGATCTCTTCTATAACTATCCTTTTTAAGTTTCTTTTCATGTCCTCTTGTTTTTCTTTTATTCCACTTTAATAAATCTTCTCTGTCAAGGACTTCCATCCCTTTCATAATTCTGTAAATGGCCAGTAGATCTTCTCTTTCTCTTCTTTGTTCCAGGGTTGGTAGTTCCAGTTTGGACAATCTTTGTTTGTATGTCAATTTAGAAAGTGTTGGTGCCATCTTTGTCATTGCTCTTGGGATTCTTTCTAATTTCTTTATATATATATATATATATATATATATATATATATATATATATATTTATTTATATATATATATTTTTTTTTTTTTTTTTTTTTTTTTTTTTTTTTGGCTGGGTGTCCATATTGTTCCAGCATACTCCAATCTTGGTCTTATCATTGTGACTAATATTTTCTTTACCATTACCTCATCCAAGTAGTCAAAGGCCACCTTTATTGATCTTAGTAAATTGAAGGTTTTTCTGACTATTTTGTTTATATGCTTGTCTGGTGATGTGTGTTAAGAATTACTCCTAGGGTCCTTTTCCCACTTGCGTTACTTCTTTTTCACTAATTTTATATCGTCCTGATATCTTTTTTTTTCTTTACTTTTTTCCAAATTCTTTATGTTGAAGTCTACTTCCCAATTCTGACTTCATTCCCAAACCCTGTTCAGATTTCTCTGCACTTTCGTTACTTCTCTTTCACAAATTTTATATTGTCCTGATATCCTTTTTTTTTTTTTTTACTTTTTCCAAATTCCAATATGCTACATTTCTTTATGTTCAAGTCCACTTTCCACTTCTGACTCCATTCCCAAACCCTGTTCAGATCTCTCTGTAATGAGTCACAGTCTGTTTCAGTACTCACTTTCTTTAACAATTTTGCATCATCTGCAAAGAAGTTCATGTAACATTCCACACCTTTGTCCATGTCATTCACATAGATAGCAAACATTATTGGAGCCAATACTGATCCTTGTGCATGTGTGTAATTCACCACCATAGTCTTGGATCACGTGTTGGACTCATGATCAACAGCTATTTCCCTCCTGGAAGAGAGCTCTGAGCTCATATATGACTGATATATGGGTAATGCTGTGGCCTTACATGCACACAAACACACTTGGAGTAATGACTCGCAGTGCAGCAATACTGAAATTATTTCATCCCTGGGTGAGATTCGAACCCAGACTGCCATAGTGGCAGCCATGATTGCTACCACTGCGTGTGTGTGTGTGTGTGTGTGATTCACCATGGTCTTGTGTATGTGTGTGTAATTCATTATGGTCTTGTGTGTATGTGTGTGTGATTCACCATGGCCTTGGATCATGTGTTTGATTTGTGACTTACCCAGATAAGAGCTCAGAATTCATATATAGACTGATATACAGGTAATGCTGTGACCTTACACACTCCAGTTTTCTTGCCCACCAGAGTTAGAAAGCCGGCTTGCAGTGCAGCCGTGCTGCTCTTTTTTTTTTTTTTTTTGTGCAGTACTTGAACTCAGATTACTGAATTAGCATTCAAGAATTGTAACAATGCACCATTTAGCAGTGTGTGGAATACTTAAAAAAAAAAGAAAAAAGGAATGTTTATTTAAACATACATTTAATGTATGGCTGTAATTTACATAATGTTTCAAGTCCATCATAGTCGGGGCTGGCCTTTAGCCAATTGGACCAGTTGCTCCTAATTGGGCCACACACTTAAGGGGACCCTGCACTAGGGTGTAATCTACTCTTGGCTTGTCATTTTTATAATAAAATGCAGCTTACATCTGTTTGGTCTATTAATGTGCATACATTTCTTAAACATACAATTTTATTGCTTTCCAATCTACCACAGAGATACGAAGTCTGTAATAAACTTATTATGATTATACATTCCTTGGTGCAGGTTGGCTAGGAACCTGAGGCCAACCAAAATTGTTCCTAATTAGGGCTTGCACCTCCTAAGGCAGCCCTGATCATAGTAATGATAATAACTGTTGTCTTGAATTTTACTGACCACAAGCAAACATCCCTATAGTAGTTGGTCTTTGGGCCCTCTCATAGATCTCTCTGGGGAAGAAACTTTGGACTGTTGTCTGTGTTGTATTAGTGTGGGAGTGTTTCTATGCCCAGCTGAAAGTTATAGGAGAGCGTCACTTGATTTCAGATCTTACGTGAAAAGGTGGAAGAAATGCAGTTGAAATTAATAAGAGGTTATAGGGTCAGCCCAGAAACCTATGTCAGTTCCTAAGGGCTGCACTTACAGATATAAGTGAGCACATTGATGAGTTTCTGAAAATGGATGGTAAGGAGATGATTCCCTTTGCTATCTGTCTTGCCAGGCCACTAGTAGGAACGCATCATTGTATGTTGCAGAATTTCCATTTTATGTGGTCTCTCATTTTGAGTTAATTTCTCATGCTCATTAATATTCATCACTTGTTAATTACACGAGACTTATTTTTGGACTTTCTGCCAAGATGTTATAAAGATGGTGATGGATATTGTAGATTGATAGAAAGTCAATTACCATTTGTTGGGGTGTTGGAAATAACTTACTGATCAGGTGTTTTACCTGTGTACCTGAGTCCTGAAGTGTTATGCCATGATCCCTACATATTACTCAGCCAAATAGTCCTAATTTGTGGCAACTATACTGACTTTTCATTTCATGTTTATGTACTTATTTGATCAACATTGCACATGTCATGCCAGTCCTCTGTCTTCTTTATTCCTTTTTTTATAAACCATTTACCCTCATACCATGTGACTATTACAGTACCCATACCTATTTGCCACCAACCCTGAGTACCTGAATGAAATAGCCATTTTGACATTATTTGAAAAATTGCCTGCAGCTTATCCCAGCACAAGCTGACTGAATTGTAGATAACCACATTTTTTCTGTTATACTTGAGCTGTTCCAAGAACTGTATATGTGCACTGAGCCTTGACCTTGAGCACTTTTGTTTATTACTCTGATTTTATTACCTCCTGATTTGGTTCAAAGTATTTCCCAATTTAAGATTCCTACTGTTTCCATGTTGTATCAGTTTTAATCACATCTGGGCAGCATCAGCCTTAACAAAACTTATGATTAGTATAATATATCTTACCAAAGGGAGTGATTGAGATCAGTTTAACATTTACCAGTCCAGGGACATGCGTTAGTTGAACAAACCCATCAGGTATTTACCAGAGGAAAATCTTTAAAAATTCACAACTAGACATAAATGGGGTGAATACTGATATAGCTGGAATTTCTGTATATTTACTAGGTGGTGTTTCGCTACCATGGTGTCATTGTCTTGTATGCTTGCTTGTTGGGTTGCTTGCCTGTCTGCATGCCTTCCTGCTTTTCCTTTGAATCCTGGTTGCAACCTGCACCCTGTAGCACAGTACCATTGCTTCTCCTTTGCCCATGAACTCAGGATTAAAGTCCAACACCAGTCATAGTGCTGTCCACGTATTAGGTACTGTTCACTTAGAGTTTAACTTGGTATTTAAACAAGTTGAATAGTTTCCTTGTATTCATATTAAATAATTCATATGAAAAAAAAAGCACTGGGGTCTTTGTTGCCTCCCCCACCCCCACCCCCTTTACCACGACTGCTGACTTAAGATTATAAGAATGGGGATCATTTACTTGCACCCCTTTCTTCACCACGTAGGTTCTTGTATTGTGTGTTAAAAGCAAAACAAAAACAAAAAAGCACAAACTAATATGTTTGCACCAAAGTCCATCATGTCTCTTGAGGTGACCTTCAAGCTTTAACCGTTCCAGGTTAAAGACTAGCAAGATGCACAATACTCATCCTTTCGGCAGCTTGCAGAAACAAGTGTCGATCATGAGCCTGAACCTGGGTGCCAAGATCGATGATATCCAGCTCCATCAACACGCCGACACCAATGCGGCCCTCCATGCCATCAGGCAAGTATTCTCTTGTGTTTTAAGTGACTGTATATAGATATGATTAGATGCATTTGCAGTTTGTCAGGCCTCATCTTGCCTTCACTTGCATAGTACCCAACAGTTCTTGAATGCACTACTTTAGCTAATACATTGCCCAACATAGCTTGATAAGTACCAGGTATATACTCACAATTTGAAGTATAGACACATACATGCCAAACATAAGTTAATCTGTAAGATTTGCATTTAGTATTATTTTCATAGTACATATAGTCAAGTTGAAAGAATTGCTATTCTCAAATGTTTTACCCCACTTATCTAGTACTGTATAATATAAAATTCAACTCACAATGGTTCTTCTCTTCTCAGATACTTGGCTCTGTATGCTTATGTAGTTAGCAAAGGTGAACCAAAATTGCAGCCATTAGCTGCTCACATTAATTGGGTCTATTTATATGGAATATGCTCTCAACTTGGCAAATTAGACCATGATAGCAGTGATAGCCCCTCGCAGACTATGAATGATTACTTCAAATTTGCCATGATTTCATCTTGTCACCATAAATATTATCATTATTAGTATTTTTCCATTATTATTGTAGATTTAGTAATTAAAGATGTAGCATACACTGTAGTGCATTTTGTAAAATTAAAATTAGCTTGTGCTATTTATGTAGCTTTTGCTGTTACACTCGCACTTTCTCCCATATATAAAGATAAGAATTGCTATATGTAGACTTATTGATGGGTTTTAGTTGTGTGAAATGTTGAAGATGTATTTATAATAGGGTTATCTGCTGTCCCAGTCCTGAATATATATCTTGCATCAGGTCTCAGCTGCAAGACCTGACTAAGAGCGTGGAGAGCTGCCAGAGCGAAGTGGTGGAGGTGAAGAGGGATATGCAGGCCATCAAACACGAGATTGACACACTTCAGGCAGCCAAGGAAGAGATTGAGGAGTTGAGAGATGCAGTAGATCGTCTAGAGGAGCACCACAGAAGAAGAAAACTTAGACTCTTGGAGCAGGTAAAGTCCAGCTGATGCAGACTCACTCGTGCTTGCTGTCGTGCAGTCTTGGTCCCAGTGTGGAGATAGGCAGACAGCCCTAACAATCCTGTGGGCTCAAGTTGGTTTTGTGAATATGATTTGTTTAGATTAGATTAGGATGTTTGTTGTAAAGATGGAATGCCATAGTAGACATCATTTAGAAGTACTATGGGAAATGTGCTTATCCAGCAAATTGGCAGTTGAACAGTGGTGTTAATTGTATATACAAATTATTTATTGGTGTGGTTATTGTCAGGTTACATATGATTCATCCAGCCCTCTTGATTGAACTACAAATAAAAACTTTACTGAACAATGAAGACTTGTGTATGTACAATAACTCTTATCAGAAGATTTGAATGCTCCTTCACGTACTAAATATAACCAATATAATACTTGGTCATTTGCCATAATGAAACATCTGTAATTGGATGGATCATGAGCATTTAATTATTGCTTGATTGGTTATTACTCAGTTTTGCCTGTCTTCTCTAATTGCTCTTGAGTGGACAAGGAAGGAGGGTTGCCATGTAAATGAAGCAATGGGGTTAAACCAGTATTTGCTGTTGGGCCATGCTGTGGAAGTGCTGTATCCTCCAGCATTGTTTCAGACCCAGGCAGTGGGCAAAGGACAGGGATGGTCTATCATTCACAAGGTCTTGAGATAACGGGGAAAACAAATGAATGTTGTGATGGATGTGGTATGGGTGGAGGGTGGGTTGCCTCAACTTTAATGCTAATATTCACTATCTTTCTGGGCTAAACCAGTGGCTGTGGCTGGCTTTTAGGGAATACTGGTGTCCTGCAAGAGAAAAATATGGTAATGGATCATTTGATTGATATCTGTTTTGGAACACTTGTAGTATTTGTTGGGGTTAGGTTTCACCTGGGGCAGTCCCACCATTTGAGTATAGAAGTTATTTCATAGTACCTTAAGGGTTTATCACAGCAGCAGATGACTTTTGCTTAGGCTGTAATAACATCAATGATAGATGAGAAAAGACTGACTGGTTAAAGATTCATCATTCAAGTCAGGTGTTAGAAATTTATTTTTATACTGACTTTTGGAACAAGATGATTTGTTTATGGAAAAGAAAAGATTTAGGGGTCAAAGCATGGACAATCCATATTCATGAAAAAATATATATTGTCAAATGTGAAATTCACAGATTTGCAATAAAGTAGTTAATGCATTGCCAGAGGGATGATGTTATGGAAGAAACTTAAAGGGCAATAAAGATTAAAGGTTTTCCACTGACCACTGTTAGTTCAAATTATCAGTAATAAGTTTTTATTGTTGGATTAGCACAGTTCCCATGTCAATACAGTATATTTGATTATGTATTGCTTACTTGCTTCACTTTTTGCTGTTTTATATCACAAGCACAAATTGTGTGAACTGATTTTTATCAACACAACTCTCACTCCTCCTAAAGCATGGACAGTTTAGAATGGCATGCATCTCTAGTTTAGCTGAAATCTGCTTGTGCTTTCCTTTGTTGTTGCAGATTATTCCTTTGTATTCTTGCAAAGGATTATAAACCAGCTGCAGTTATATTTTTTCATAATTCCTTCTTCAATACTGTAGTTGTATGTGAACACCTGTGTCATGTTTAGATAATATTGTATTCTTGAAAATAAAATTTTATGATTTAATTATTTTATGTTTCTTTTACTCCTTATCGCTGATTGCTCTGTTTCACTAAAGACTTTCTTTTTTCAAACCAGTAAGACTGATCAGGTTGTTCATACCATTGGATAAACAATTAGATGTTGCTATTCAATATCTCTTGATAAAATTATTACACATGCAGACAAAACAGAATGATCAGTGCTGGTAACTGATAGTTGCACGTGACTAAAGAAATGTAGGCTGATCATGGCAAGCACTTCAGTGAAAATTGTTTAGTGTTCCTATTCCTATTTGAGTAATAGCAGGCACACTGCTGTGAGAACCTTTGGCAAATACTCCATTGTACTGAATGTTTACCATATCACAGGATTGAATGATTATCTCTTCGCAAACTTCTCCCAGCTATGTCATATGATGATAAAGTACAATCAGCTGATATAGTTGCATTGGTTATTTCAGCTCCATTTATAGACTTTTAAGCATTTGAGTACTGACAATATTTGTCATTGTACAGATAAAAATACTTGTCAAACTCTAACCTGATGGTTGCATGTAGTAAAATGATTGGGATACATAGCTGACTGAATCTGCTGCATTTATACTAAGCTACTATAATTTTTCCTTATGTGTGTGACTTTCTAATACCTGCATGAACTACCTTACTGGAACCTAACAAAAAATTTGCTCCATTGATTATGTATATTTACTTATTTTCATAGTTGCATGCTAAAACATTGCCATGATGGATACAATTGTGCTGAGAACACCATAGCCATTACTAAAAAGAGAAATGCTATTTATATTTACTATAATCTTTGCATCATAGAAATAAAGAAAATATTAAAATGTAGAGAACCACTAAAGAATATATAAAAGAAGGTTAACATCTTCATTACAGTGACATTTAGAGTTTTAACTCTACCATAATATCATACAATTTTATTCACCATAGGGGGCATCTACATGTTGCATGAATTTAGACAGTCCTGATTATCCCTTCTACTATCGTGCTATACTCTCCCACTTTTATGCTAGTTAATGCCAACTAATTTGATTAAGCTTGGGGGACATCACTGTAGTGAAGAGATCGAATTCCAATGTAATTTTTTTTTTGGTAATTGTTACCTAAACAACATTGAAATACTAATGACTTATAGGAAAGAATGTTAAGAGAAATTATAATTTTGTTCTAGCCATATGTTTTATAGCATAGATTTAGTCATATATTTATGTTATCATCAATGGTGGGTTTTCCCATGAGGTGAGGGAGTTTTATCTCAGCCGTCACCAGTGGGTCCATTCATCCTTCAAAATCAGAGGGAGTGTTTTCACAACTTTTGAAGATTAAAAACACAAAGTAGAATACAGAATAAAATTCCTTTCCTTTTCTTTTCTCACATCAGTTTTAAGACTGCCACTCTACTTTCTCATTTTCCTTCCTTGTTTTCATCCCTTCACCCTTTGTCCTCCTCCTCCTCCAAATCTATTCTCCTCACCTTTCTTCTCCTCTTCATCATCATCCCTTTCCTCCATGTATCTTCCCCACTTGACCCTGTTATACACCAACACATGTACTTCCTCCACTATCCTCTTCTTTCTTTTTAAATACCTCCTAACACTCTTCTGTCCTGCTTGGAGTCTTTATTTTCAACTTTTACATTTACTTTATACATAATTTTTAGAAGCCCATCCCTTAACATTCTCAACACATGTTCATACCACCTCAGCAGGGTATTGATGGGATTTGAAGATGAACTGCAGATGGAAGATTCATTCCAACATTCATCTTGTAGGATCACAATTTGTCCATCATTTACTCCAAGCTAATCCAACTTATCCTAAATAGATACAACAAAATAGTGATACCTGGCAGAATCATATTGGTACCCATGGTCATAGATAAAATATTTGGCAGTCCTAGCATACATACTATCCCAGATCATAGAAAGCAAATAAAAATATAAAACAAGAAATGGTTGACAGGTTTCCTGGTGGGCAGACAATACAGAGGACCACAAAATCAACATTATTGGTTCTCCACAATTAAGAACTATACATACACTCCAATCCACTGGTACACTAAGACACACATTAAACAATCCCACCAGTCATTCCACTATAATTACACCATTTGTCAGACATTCCACATGACAACCTAACCCACATCATTAACAGCTTTCATCTCTCAGTGCTCTTTGTATCTGCTTTTTCTATAGCCTCATCATTCTCCTCATCCATCTGTCATTCTCCTGGCATCTACTGCCACAAAGCCTTTTACCTTTTCTGTATTCAGAAACTTGAAATAATCTACCCATCTTTTACTCATTGCCTTCACTTCCATTGACATCTGTCCATCTGCACCATTTAATCTTTCCTCTGCCCAACTCCTCATCTTCCACTCTTTTCACTTCTCTTTAAAACACCAACCCCATCTCACATCCACTCTCTTCTTTGTTTCCCTCACCTTGTATTCTGCTTCCACCCTCCATATGTTTTACTTTTATATTTTTTCTGCTTTCTTCTTTGTTACCATTCTTCATATTCTCACTTCTTTTCTGCTACCACTGCCCCCCACATCCTCAACCCACCAATCATTAACTCTCCATCAGTTATCTCCTATCCTCTTCATTCCAAACACTGTCTTTGCACACTTTAGCATTTCCTCCCTGAAATATACCCATTTTCCCTCTACTCCCATTTTTCCTTTATTTTAATATTATTTTATTTATTTTGTTTTTTCCATACCTCTTTCAGTTTCAATTTTTATTCTTTCTCTTTCTCCTTATCTTTCTCTCTTTCAACATACTCACTTGGAAAGGTTAAGTGTAGTTCATAAGGAATGGTGTTAAATGAAAGTATTAGGAGAGGAACAGAGGGAGTTATTGGGGAAAAGGAGAGTGGGTTTAGGAGAGGAAAAAAGTGTACAGATAAAGTATTTGCAGGAAGATGTGTGAGAAATGGATGACATGGTTGAGACATAGGTGTTGTGGAGTGTGCTATGTGTGTATGGAGTTGGTGGAAATTCATTAAGGGTAGAAGTTTTATATGAGTAGTAGAGTTTGTATGAAGGTCAGTAATGGAAAAGTGAATGATTTGAGGTAAAGGTGGGGCTGTACCAGTGTTATGTGATGTTGCCATGGTTGTTTAGTATATATTTGGATTAGATGTTATTAGGTGTTGTAGTGGATGAACATGCTTGGATGAGCTCTGCCAGAATGCAGAAAGTGGTAAAAGTGAAGAGCAGTAGACTCAAAGTCTTTTACATCTGAAAATTTTTAAACATTGTTACTGTGGACTTTGACCTTGTTGATTTTTTTTCTTAGAGGAAAGACAGGGTAAACAAAGGAACTAACAAATATATAATATTTTCATAATTTTTCTTTTTCCAAATGCATTCTTTTACTTTAGTAATTGAGTCTAGTTTCTCAGCTAGATTTGTATCAATGATTTATACCACTTTTTCTAATAGTCTCAATTTTTGACAATGTGAGAACTTTTTTTAGATCTCAAGGAGAATGGGTAGTAATGTTACGAACCATTGGATTAAGACAACACTATCTCCCTAGGCACTCAGTTCTCACTACTCTGTCTTTTGTCAGACATTCCATATGACATCCAACCAATCCAGGTGCCTTTCTATCTCTCATTTCTTTCAGTACTATTTGTACCTCCTGTTTTGTAACAGCTTTTATAATATTTTTCACCCATCAGTCATACTCCTAGCACCTTCCATCACCACAGTCAAGGCCTCCTTGTTATCCTTTTACTTTCAGCATTCCATCCATTTCCCATTCACAGCCTTCTCTTCCATTAATAACTGTCATGGACTAGCATTTGTATTTGAGTAGATGTATCAAACCTGGCCGTGATTGATCAGTTCCTTCAATCCAATAGTTAGTGTGGCAAATGCCTTCTATTTGGTTTTTCCATCTTGCACTGGGATAAAAAAAGAAGTGAAGTGCAAAAACTAACAATTTAATTTACATAATATAGAAATATAAATTTTAACTTTAGAACAGAGGGTATGAACAGGGCATGAGCGAGGGAGTGAAAGATGCCACGACCCATGCCCCTTAAAATATGAGGATGCACAACGCAAGTGCCAACGGCAGATGCCAATTTGTTGTGGCTATAAGCCTACTCTATTTCTATTTACCTGGCTTCACACAATCCATCCACTTTATTTTTGGGTGAAGAAGGTTTCCAATTTATCAATCATTACAACCACTCCTCGTTTAACAACGACAATTGGGACCAACGTCGCCGTCATTAACCGAATTGGTCGTTAAGCGAAAGTGTATACATATTCGTACATGTACTGTATGTACAACGTCCAGCAATACATGTATCTTTATTTTTGTGTATTTTCCCTCTTTTATACAGTACATTAAAGCTTTATTTACTGTTTTGATAGTACAGAAAGCCCTCAAATAACGCGGTGGTTAGGTTCCTGAAATTACCGTGTATGACCAAATCCGCATATGCTGACATTCCATATTAAATACCGTGGTATTTTTTTAGTTTCGACCATGGGTGCAATATAGCAATAGAAAATTAATTATTAATTTTGTAAATTAAGATGTATTAGCATAATATGCAATTTTGTGGGCAGAAATGAAAATAAAAAAATACCTTGCTACAAGCAAATATGCTAATGAACGAAGTCGGTAGCATAGGATCGGGACACCATCTTGTCGTCTGTCAATTGACAGCCTCGGTACTTCTGATAGTACCTCGCCAGGTACATTTTCTTGAAGGAATGTTATGGAGCGGAGATACATGCATTCCTTCAAGCTGCATAAACTTTGTATACCCTGCAAGCTGAGAGAGTGGTTGAAAAGCCCGCCAACGTCTCTCACGAGGACGAGCCGGATGACATTTAATTTGCATGTAATGATTTATTTAACACAGGTTAGGTTAGTTTAGTTTAGGTTAGACGAATTTATCATCCTTTCATTTCTTTGCCATCGGCATCTATCATAACAAACATGGTGTACCATTCGTCCGACATGACTTCGTTACTTACGAAATCTGTTTTAGCATCTTTTTTTTTTTTTTATTTCCGCTCACAAAATTGCGTATTATGTTGATACATTATAATTTACAAAATTAATAATTAATTTTCTATTGCTATATTGCGCCCATGGTTGAAACTAAAAATTTACCAATACTGGTATATAATGTACCCCAGGTAGTTTTTGCAGCTTGCAGGATGGTAATGTAGACCTAAGCTTCAGAACACTTTACCTTACAGTTAATATCCACCGTACAAGTTCATTTATAACATCATTCAAATTTGCCTCAGCCAACTTATCGTACATGACGTCATAACTTCGGGAGATTTACGTTAAACGAATATTGGTCTGTCATAAAGCCCGTCGTTACTCCGTGTTGTTGTTAACCGAGTAGGTCGTTAAACGAGGAGTGGTTGTACTTATCAAAATTAAAGTATCGATCAATATACACATAAATACTACTTTTATATGCCATAGTTGTTTAGATACCCTCTGACCTATTCTGTAGAAAGCCCCAGTTATGTACTCCTCTGCCATCTGCACAGCAAAAACTGTAACTGGTCATTTATCATAAGTTACTTATGTTTATAATCCTATATCTCATTATCTAGCTTAAGATAACTTAGTAGTGGTTGAATTCAACATCCATATGCACTTTCATTAAGGATGGCGAGCAAATATGGTTCTTGCTAGGATGTGTGGCTTCTGGCGCCACACCCACGTCTCTTTGTGTTATCATGACACGTAATGACACACCATGAAACCTTACACATGACATGTCATGGAACATAACATGACTGTCTATGTTTCTGTTACTGTCTCCTCTACCCAACTTGTTTCATTGCAATCTTTTTATTTCTAAAACATATTCCTTTCAAAATTCTAAAAAACCTACCTATCTTACATCTACTCTTTGCCATCCTCACCTTGTACTTTGCCTACACCCTGTCTGTTCCATATCTCTCATATACTTTTTTTTTTCAACCATTCCTTGTTTACATATCTCTAAAACAATACTAACACAAAGTTGGCCTGGCTGTAGGCATGTCCCAGATGTCAGCTTCACATTGAAGACACAAAACATATCCTCTACTGTCCCATATTCACCACACAAGAGAGAGTACACCACCTATTTTGGATATCAGTGGGAGCATCAGGGGACCAATGCCAGGCTTTTTTGGATGGGGCATTTTCTGTAAGAAACCAGATAACAGAGTAAGTAGCTCTTAATTGTCCACAAAACAGTATGCAGTTATCTATCGGCCCCTCACCCCCATTAGAATTGCACCCATTTGCTCAGTTCTGACTTAATTTCAGCCATCAGTATTCATGTTTATGTTGAATATCCATGGTGACATAACACATCCTTGTCTGAGTCCTTTATTTTGAACTGTTCTTTCTTTTCCTTACATATCTATACATACTATCTTCTGTACTCTTACATGGTCTTCACTGTATTAACAGCAAATATCTAGATTGTTTTCTCTCCTCTTGATCATATACCATTTTCAAATACATACATGGTAAGCCTTTCTCATGTCCTGATATTTTTCATTTATTTATTATCAGTCTTTCATATATTTTCCTGGTATATTCAAGAAATCTGTTCCACTTATTTTTACATTCAAATGTCTCTTATTTTTACAGATTGGCACCACACATGCCTTCCTCTCCTCTAATGGAACCCTTTTTTCCTTTCTATACCTCTCAAAAATCCTCTATCCTTTCTACCATGCTTTCTCCTCTCCTTTTCAGCATATCTTGTGGAATTTTGTGTACTCCTGGCAACTTCCCAATCTTTATGATTTTTATTTTTCTGGAGCCAGTGATGGTCCTGTGAGATATATCAGGGAGAATCATCTCTCTGCCACTATCTTCAAAATTATTAATACCTTTACCTCTATCAGGGGCTGGCACTAAGTCTCTGGATCAAACTCAAGACCTCCGTTAATTATTTTTCCCAAAGAGGAGAGTTGACAATAGATATAATCATTCACCTCTATTACTGAGGGGCTACTTGGAAACAAACCCACACTAATGTAACACAGACAACAGTCCAGTATTTTATCCCAGAGAATTGTGGAGTTGCTCAAGAACAGTTGCTGGTTGTTCTGAGGCTGCAGATTTTCAATCAGTGGAAATTGAAACAATAGTTATTACTGTTTGTATTCCTTTCCACAGAGGACACAGCACATCACCATATACTGTTCCATATTAACTATCCCTAGACAACAACACAGTGTTTCTTCCTTTAGTAACCTATAGGCCTGTCAAGTGGTTGTTGCCAGTTACTTAGGAGCCATAGGTCCCCTGCAAGAGAGACTTGAGGCAATAGATTGAAGGATTGGTCCTCTTTTCTTCCTACTTTCTTCTCCCCAAATGCACACAATCCACCCATCCTTGGAGTGATCAGAGTGGATCTGAAGTAGGGCTGCTCAGTTGTGGGTAGCTGTTGATCAACATTAAACAACTTGCCTGGCCCACATGGTCTTGGAAAAAAAAATAGGATAAAGTAGTTGAATAGAATAACAAGGCCAACATGCCTGGAGGATATCAAGAAAAAAAATTGTATAGATGCATCAACTTGCAGTACAACTTAAAAGAAGGAATACACCAATCTAAATTCATGAATTAGTGTAAGGCTAAGTTTAATATTGAAGACAGAGATGGGGCCCCCACAAGTTTAACACCTTTCATGCTCATTACAATTAGGTAAGTACACTCTATGTGCAATTTATGACTAGAGACTTAAAAAAAAAAAATCATTGTCCTCATTTCAACATAATTAATTTCATAGGAAGTTGGAAAGTGATGTTGGATGGAAGGATACAATTGTAATGATCAGGACTAGATTGAAGGAGCTACTTGGGCGTATAGACCACCACATAAAAAGGCCTCAACTAGCAATATTCACAAAAATAAAAAAAAAGTTCAAATGAATCCTAGATATTAAGACATGCACAGTCCATTGTATGGATTAAACGAAAATTATTTAGTAATGTAATGAACCATTTGAAAGCTTGAAGCCACACAAAGATTTGGGAACCCCCATGATATGCTAGCCAAGGTCCCCCATAACCATTGATCTAGGTACTCCTGGTAATTGATATAGATATATATATATATATATATATATATATATATATATATATATATATATATATATATATATATATATATATATATATATATATATATATAATTTTTTTTTTTTTTCCTGAATACAGTTTAACAAATTATAGCAATTTAGCTTCACTATCTATTTGAAGTGGTCTGTTTTGCTCTGTGTTAACCTTCAGGTACCGCATCACTTCTCATCTTAAACTATGGTTACCGTAGTCAGCGAAATGGTTGGATGCAATGATTCAGTTGGGTTCCATGCAAGATTGGATGATTTGGGGAGTTCAAGCATATGGTTGGAAGAAAGATGCAAGCAACCATACCATTTTAGTGCACCCATACTGTTGGATGTTAGAGAAAAATACTGAAGATCTATGTTAATAGTATTCACATTTATGACATATTTGAAAAAGTATACAACTTATTCAGTAATAAGAGATGAATTATTCAATAGTATAACTTTATCTTGAAATAGAAAAGTGTTATGGAATGTATATTGTGTCAATGATCAAATAGTCATTTGACAACCACTGTTGTGTAAACATTTGCTCAGTACACACAAAAATGCTTCCGTAGATGTGTAATTCTATCTACATTTAAGCTCCTGGTGTTTGTAAGAGACAAAGTCTAAGTGAGCTCTTTTCTTTACTGTTCCAGTATTCTTTTTGGTTTATACATACAATGCAACCTCTAAAGTAACCTCAGGGGGGTTGCCAAATTTTACATACAATTTACAGTGGTTCCATATACTAATCAGCACATAAAAAGAGGGTTCATCGCATCTGGTTTGAGTGACAATTGATAGGGGCTGGATAGGCGCCCTTTCCATTTGTAGTTGAATAGACCAGTCCCTTCTGTCCAACACAGGTGTCAAGGCATTTTCCCCAGAATGCTGGTGAGGGCTGTTGTTCAAGCAGGTGTTGCCTGGAAGCTGGGTGTTCAGATCACTGGGAACAATTGAATGTCCCTTGGTTGAGATCTGGAGGAACAATAGATGGTCCCTGGAGAGTTGGTTGGAAGATGGAGTACTTCTCGCTCCATGTGTGTGTGTGCTTGCTGGACATTGATAACACTTCTCGCTGTGATGGAGTGGAATAGTGAAATCATTCATTCTCTTGGGATGTGAGACATCTCAATTATGCTAAGAAATAATAATAATATAATCTCTCTCTGAGTCAACCCTTCAATTGCCATTTTCTGTGGATGAGAAACCACTGAAAATGTCTCTGTAATCCAGCTACCTAATGTTCAACAATACATATGTGTGTGTGTGAGAGAGAGAGAGAATGAGAGGTGCAAAGCTCATCAAATATTCAGTTTTAGAGAGGTTGCGAATCATTCAAAGTTATTTGGAGTAAAATGTTTGTGAAAATGGCATAATGTAGGCTCTGCCAATGAGAGTTCCTCATTCTGGATAAAGGGTGAGGCATGGTGGAACTCATTTTACATGATTGGTGGTAACATCTCTAATGGTAAGGTTAGACTCGCTTGTAACCACTTGTCCAAAGATAGGGTTGGATGAAGAAATGTTTGTTCAACCATAAGGTTGGACTTAAAGCATTTAATTGACTTGTGTAACTGTAGCTTTATTCTCCATTGTGCTACAAGTCTACAAGCCTTGGTACACATATGCAAAATGGGATGGGATTGCTTATTGTTCCATGGGGGGATCAATTAATCTGTAGCCCCAGATCTCTCTTGCAGGAGACCCATGGCTCCCAAGTAACCAAAATACTGCCATAAAATTAGCTTATAAGTCACCCACGGAAGAAACATTGTGTTGTCTGGGTAAGGCCAAGGTAGAGCAGTGAAGAATGAGGTGTTCAGTGTCTTTTGTGTGATGATTGCATCTGGGGCAATGACTTGAAGGCAGTTGTGATAGTGTGGATCTTACTTATCATGGGAGTGATTTTTTCAGAGGGGTTTGAAGGAGTAGGACATTAGTGGTCAGCCTTGAAGTGCTTGTTTTGTAATCTGAATATGAATATGTTTTTGTATGGGTATGTGTGATGTAGGTTGTTGAAATATGATTGAGTGTCAAGTTGCTGGTGTGTTTTTTAAGTTGTATCAGTTGTGTTTGTGCAGTTAGATTGATGGGCAAGAATAAGGGCTCTTGCATAGAACTGTATACCTATCATTTTCATGTGGTGTTCTGTGGGGGAGGATTTTGGTTTCTTTGTGCAGATGTCTTACTGGGGAGGTTTTAGTGCATTGTGATACTATTTTCAATGTAGATATGATAATTGGAACAGGGTATTGTACCCACTTGTTGCGTATCCACCTGCTGTATACGGATACGCAACAAGTGGGTACAATACCCTGTTGTACCGTATCGTATCACTAGGTGGTATGCAAAGATGATACGATATGTGGAAATGCAACAAGTGTGGACCCGACTTTAAATGCTTTGTACAAACAGTAGGCCTACAGTGTTTTTTACTTTCATCATTATACCAGCAGCACTAGTCAGCAGTTAGCAGTTTGATAGAAATTAAAAAAGGGGAATTTTGCCCTTTTTTTTTTTCTTTATATATATATATATATATATATATATATATATATATATATATATATATATACATATATACATATATATATAATATATATATATATATACTGTATATATACATATATATATATATACAGGTAAACGTCGACTTACGATGGCATTAGGTTTCGATAGAGCCATCGTAAGACGATTTCATCGTAAGTCGATCCCCAATTTGTGTATCACTCTGTTCCGTGGTCACTGTACCTAGCTTACTTGTATATTAACCACCAGAGATACTGAATATAGCCTATTAAACATGTACAGTAGTTTATTTAATTGTTTTTATCCTTTTTACCATATTCAAACACTATATGTATTTTCAGTACGGAACTTAAATCTCGCGAGCAGCAGCCAATGCCAGCCGTACGACGTGACGTAATAATACTCGCATCATAAAATATAGTCACCGCTTATATCGATCGTTCTCTCTTTCACCCGCGAATTTTGAAAACCACAGAGAATGGGATTCAGGCCACATTTGAGAGAATGTAAAAACACAGGGGCGACTACAATAAATATAATCAAGACGCCGATATGGCAGCGTCGCGAATCCACTTGCTCCTCATGACGCCTACGTGTGCGGCACCGTATGGAAGGGGTTAAATTATCATGTCGTCGTCGTCGTCATCGTAAAGTCGAACAATCGTAAGTCGCGGCCATCGTAAGTCGACGTTTACATGTATATATATATATAAGTATGTACAGTATATATATATGTATATATATATATATATATATGTATATATATATATACTGTATATATATATATACCGTATTTTTCGGTGTATGACCCGCGGCTTTTTGCCTCAGAAAGGGGCCAAAATTCGGGGGTGCGGGTGATGTAAAGGTGCGGGTCATCTGTGAATTCTGGTTAAAAATTGCCCTCTTATGCAGTCAAAAAAAATTGAACGATTAGTTTAGCTGGGTGCCCTCTCGGATCGGGGATTTGCGGGGGGACCGACCGGGTTCGTCGTATGAAAGTTGATTAATGTCATAATACAGCGCGCACGATCGAGACAAACGACAAAGAGAAGGTAGGATTTGTCAGTATCTTACCCGCTTTACATGCTCTTGTTATTAATAAAGGCATTATCACAAATAAAACAGGCCTAACTAAACAGCATGAACATACAATACAACAGTGACTGGTACCAACACCAACATCGTGTGTCGCGATCAAACAAAAACAAGCGGGCGGCCATTTTCGCAATTACAAATTACAAATTACAAACTGTACCTGATTCCTTAATGCTAAATTTGTGCATTACATGTGGGTCGTTCAAGCATGGAAGAAAATTAAAGAATCGACTATTCAGAACGGTTTCCGTAAATCAGAAATGTGCCATCCTGCAATGTCGGAAAAGGAATCAGACGAATCCAAAATTGAAATGGAAACGGATGAGGTCACTGCATCAGAATTGGCCGATCTATACCACAACCTCTTCCATGACGATACAGAGGATGAGAAATTCGATGGCTTCGTGAGCGATGATACGCCTTCATAAACATTGACTGTCGTCTGTGATCGCTGACAGTTTTTTTTTTTTTTTCTAATAACGATGTGCTCCATTGACTCTGTTCATAACAGTTCAGTAATGTGCTCTATTATTGTTCTATTCTATTGAAAACTAACCATTGGAAATTGTTTGGTTTAATAATTAATTACCAGTCTTTGTATGGCATTTATAAACCAATTGATTGATTAATTACCGGTAAACAACCAAACAGGGTTTTATGGTATTATTTACACAAATTTATTATGGTTCTTTGTTATATATAAGTCCAATGAAATATATTTAAATGTAATTTGTTGGTTATTCTTCATCTTTATCACAATCAGAAATAAATAGGACTGGAGGAATACTGGTATCATGATCATGAATCGCAATGCCACGTCTTCGACCCATTCCAAAGGCATCGTAAGATCAGTTGCACACTTTTGAGATCACTCCTCTTTCATCAAAGCTACCACTACATCTAGTGGCAGCTTCAGAAACCAAATTGTGAGGTTGTGTACGTACGTGTCGGCCTTTGACGTGTGATGAATCCTGAAAAGCAAGATATCACCAAAAAACCTGCCTATATCGGAAAACATATCTTTTTTTTATAAATCACATAAGCATTGATGAAACAGAAAATTTAGAAAAAGCCTCAGCTTTGAAATTACTTTGATCACCACGTCAACGGCCGGCCGTAACAACATGAGCTGTGCCTGTGGCCACCCATGCATGGGTAGTATATATCGTCGGTTCTACACTGCCACGCACGCCATATGACTGCGGGTCATACAGCGGTGCGGGTCTTGTATGGATTTTCACTAAGGTGTAAGGGGGTGCGGGTCATATAACGGTGCGGGCTATAGTCCGAAAAATACGGTATATATATATTGGGTTTTCCAACATCAGTGGGGCTGTAACCCAATGAATAAAAAAAGTCTGGCCTTATGAGCACCACCTTTGTAATCTACTTGGATCTTGCAGTGGTCATCATAGTCACATCAAATTCTAAGTGTTGTTGTCATTCCACATTGTTTTAGTTCCAAGGCTACCATTGTGGTGATGTTTAATCCCTTTGATGGTGGATTAACTGGCAAGTTCTGTGGCTTGTGTAGCTTATATTGTGGATTTCAGGGTCCTTGATATTATCATTCCATCTGTAGAGAGGGAAGTGGCTTTGCTGTGGATCTACTTCGTCTTGTTGCATTGCTTCTGACCTGGGTAGTGGGCAGGATACAGGGATGACCCTTTATCCATGAAGAAACAGGGGTTATGCATGGGAGTGGAATGGGTGGGAGTGGATGCATGCCTTTGATTTGGCTAGCTTCCTTATAAAGGGAAGGAAGCCCTTGGTATATAGAATAGAAAATCTGTAGACCACATTGGAATTGGCCCAACATCTTGGCATGCTGTGCCGGGTTATCATTCAAAACTTGAAATGAGTCGTACTGGAGTTCTGTAGCATATTAGGAGATGGATTCTTTTGTCCTTGTTACTAACTGTAAACCTATCATCACTCTCATGTACAGAGTCTCTGTGTTTGAGTTGATGTATTAAATCATAGCTGTGATTTGAACAATTCCTCAATTCAGAAGCTAGTGTGATAATTTGCCTTTTAAAGGAGTTTCCTTGCTTCACAAGGACAACAAAAGGGTGAGATGCAATGCTATTCAATTCACATGATATAGAAATATACAATTTACTTTAGCCTGGTGTACATGGGATACATGCGGGGCATGAGCAAGGGAGTCAGAGAGACGCCCCTGTGTGCGTCTCTTAGATTTATACCAAGACCGCACAACAGTGCCAGGGGCAAGCACCAGTTTATTATGAAAATAAATCTAAACTACCTCTGTTTGCTTGGCTTCACACAATCTATCCATTTCTTTATTTTTGTGTGAAGAAGGCTTACAAATGATCAATTTCTAGTTATGTAACAAAAAAGAACATCTTTAATAATGCAAATGCTACTTCTTCGCATCATCATTCATGGTGACCTCCAACCTCAGACAGAAGTGCCTGAGTCATGTACTCCTCTGTAGCTGGTTTTTAAGTCCTCCTGCAACTGGGACACTTGCATGAGAAAAAGCCTAATTCACATTCATTTAAATCTTATTATCTAATTTAAGATAACCTACTAATTGGTTGAATTTAACATCAATAGGCATTTTCATTAAGGATGTTGAGCAAATATGGCTCGTGCTAGAATGTGGTTTATAACACCATATTCATGTCTCTTTGTATCAGTGATGTGTCATGGAACATGACAACAGCCTTACCCTTGAATTCATTGGCAAAGGTGTATTTGTAAATGTTAGTGTTACAGGCTGTATTTGATTTGCTGTATCAAACCTGGCCATGATTTGATTAGTTCCATCTATCTAGTTGCTAGCATGCTTAATGGCTTCAATTTGGATTGAAGGAGGTGCTAAGATAAGAGGGAGGGTGGAGGGGTGTGGAGTGTATTCAGGGATGGAATGGGTGGAAATGATTTTATGCCTTTTCCTTTTTGGCTACCTCCCTTGTAAGGGGGAAAAAGCCTTGGTATATGTATGTATGTATACTGGGATTGAAAAAAATATGAGGTGCAAAATAACTATTTAATTCACATAATATAAAAATATGAAAAAATGACTTGCAGTAGTACAGAGGAGTATGAACGAGGGCGCAAATGCGAGAGTGAGGGTGCCATGGCCCATGACCCTCCTTTATATATGGATTTCATACAGTACCATGAGTAGGTGCCAATTAGTTATGCCTGTAAGCCTAGTCTATATTTCTATTTACCTGACTTCACACAATCCATCTTTATTTTTGAATGAAGAAGGTTTATATTTTATCAATTGCTAGTTATCTAGACTAAAAGTAGAATTAATATATATGCTACTTCTTTGCATCATCATTGTTATGATGACCTATGACCTTTCTGGTAGAATATCCCATTTGTATACACATCCACTACTGATTTGTGACTCTTGCAACTGGAATACTTATGTAAGACATAGCCAATTTTTTTTATATCTTATTATCTGACTTAAGATAACCTACTAGTTGGCTGAATTCAACATCAATAGGAGCTTTTAAGAATAAATGGCAAGAGCTATATCATTTGATGTATGGGCCTGGCATTTAAATAGCAACTTCCAGGACCACATCCATGTCTCTTTGTGTCATATTATGACACATTATGGAACATGACATATCCCCCTTCCTCGAATAAAAATGTTTAACCCTGTGAAGCAAAGCTTGAACATTTTGTGTTAGGATGCCACAAGGTGTCAGCTACTACCTTTTTGTTTTTCCAGGATGTGTTGAATACTTAAATCATATCCTTGGGGTGCTAATGTCCATCTGGCTAATCTATAATTTTTTGTTTTTCCACTTATGATATATTTCAGGGTATTACAATCACTAAGAATTACCTTTTTCTCAAGAAAAATCTAAAATTTCTTCAAAGCTGATATGAGGGTGAGGGCCTCCTTTTCAATGGTAGAATACTACCTTTGATAATCCTTGAGGATTTGAGACATGAATGAGATGGGCCTCATGACATCATCCTTTTCCTGAGCAAGCATAGCACCTGTTGCTACATGACTGGTATCATAAAAAAGATAAAATGTCTTACTATAATCTGGAGCTATCAAGGCAGGACAATCCAAGAGAAGCTTTTTACATTCCTCAATGGCTGCATCAGCGGCTTCATCTCGCCTGAAATTATTATAAGAGAGCATACAGGTTAAAGGAGCAGCTACCTCTGCAAGGTTTGGACAGTACCTCCGATAGAATCCAAGCATGCCCATGAATCTTCTGATACCTTGCTTTGTCTTCAGGACCTTCCATGATGTCCTTCACCCTGGCTTCTAATGGCATGATGCAATTCTGGCTGACTTGATGTCCTAGGTATTCAATGGTGCTCATCCTGAAGTCACTCTTCCTCAGGTTTACAGTAAGCTGGGCTTGTTTTAGTCTGTCAAGTAAGCCTTTCAACCTATTCATGTGATCACTCCATGTATCAGTGAACACAACTCTGTCATCCAAGTATGCTCTAACACCTGGCAATCATTCAACTATCCAATTTACAAGGCACTGAAAAGACGCTCCACAATTTTTCATTCCAAAAGGGGTCTATTTGTATTGAAAGTGCCCATGTGGGGTAACAAAAGCAGATATCTCAGTAGCTCTGCTTGTAAGAGGGATCTGATGATATCCCTTCATCAAGTCTACTTTTGATGAAAATTTTGCAGCAGCAACTTCCTCGATGAGATCATCTATTCTGGGGAGAGGGTAAGGGTCCACCTTCATGACTGTGTTCACCTTCCTGTAATCGACACAGTCTCCACTTACCTTCGGGATTAGGTACCAGCACAGCTGGTGAAGCCCAAGTACTAGTACTAGGTTTCACTAATCTTTGATCCATAAACTGCTTCATTTCCTTCTCCATAATCCTCTTCTTGTGGGGTGACAGCCTGTAAGGGGTCTGCCTCACTAGCTTGGCTCCATCTAAGATGACATCATGTAATATTGCTTGAGTAATGGTGGGGCATGAGGAAAATATCTTAGCATTCTTGCAGAGGAGTGCTCAAACTTCATGCATCTCTCCCACTAGTAATGACGGAGATCCTTCTAATGCCTCACCTATGTCTGACCTGTCCAAATCATGAAAGAAATTTAGATATCCAATATCTGAATCAAAGTTTCCATCAGCTTGTCCTGTTTCAGTCATACCAACTGCTTCCTCTTCCACAATCCCGTGGTATTCCTTCAATAAATTTACATGTGCTTGTTGCACTCCTTCTCCTCATCAGGTTTCTTAATAAGTAGTTGTCACCCCCTTTCTCTTAAGTACCCTGAATGGTCCCTCATATTTTGGATGCAGTGAGATTATCTGAGGGGATAACAACAATACATAATCCCCAATATTGAGTTCCCTCCTAACTGTTTTCTTATCATAATAACATTTGTAAACTTCTTGTGACCTTGCTAGGTTTTTCCTAGCTATCTGCCTAATTCTCCTACTAGCTTTGAGTAAGGGGTATTTTCTTCTGTATCTTTTGACAGCATTATCTTATACAATGATGCAAGGGTTTCTTGCAGGGTTCTATCAACATCAGGTAAAAAGGAGAAAATCCTAGATATTTGTGTATTGTTATTCTAGTGGGATATAACAGTAAATCAAACTCTAACACAAATGCTCTGATCATGCATTTTAAAGTTCCATGGAACCTCTCAAGACTCCCTTGACTTTGGGGGTGATATGCTGACATGACTACATGGTTTATATTGAAGCCTTCCAAGGCTCCCTCGAATATCCCACTTAAAAAGTTAGTGCCTCTGTCACTTTGCACTTCCCAAAGCATACCCATATTACTAAAATAAGACATTAAGGCCTTGGTGATTGTTCACGCCTTTATGATTGGCAGGGGTATTACTACAGCATACTGTGTGGATTGACAAATAACAGTAAGAAGAAGTGACTTCCCAGACTTAGTCTTTGGGAGAGGTCCTACACAATCAACAACCACTACTGAAAGGTTTCTCAGTGACAGGGACTTGGCACATGGATACCTTCTTGGGAGTGTCATTTGGCTTCCCAGTCAACTGACACAAAATGCATCTCTTAACTATCCTCTTGACATCTTCCGACTAGCCTGGCCAATAGAAGTGGCTTAAAATTAATTGTCTAGTCTTGGTGATTCCAAGGTGGGCACAGGTAGTTGCATGAGCTAGCCTCACAATCTTCTCTCTAATCTTCCATGGAACTATGATTTCTGTAATGACATCTACCTTTTCTGGTGCCTTATATTTTCTCAGAAGTACACCATCTTCCATGATAAACTTGGTTTTGCTGTAATCTTCTTCCAGCTCCTCCTCCTCCACTGCTTGGTGCACCTCCTTCAGCTCTGGGTCCTCCTGTTATAGTTGGATGAGTTCCTCTGTTTATGGGTTTTTCAAAGATCATTTCTTCTGTTTGGGCATTGCCTCTCTGGTCTCCTTCTACATCTTCTGCTGTTTCCTGTTTTTCTTCCATGCTAAGTTCACCTTGTGATTCTTCTGGGGTCTCATCTGCAACATCTGTTTCAAACAAGGAATTTAGGTTGTCTCCACCTTCCACCTTATTCATCTTCTTCTCGTGCCTTCTTGGTTTGAGATCTGGTGACGACTGCCACTGCATCCTCCATGTCAGATTTATTATCTTTCTGTGTGGTCATAGCATCATTTACCATCTTGAGTCTAACCTGTACTATTTCACCTACATCATTCCTGAGGAGGACATCTGTTCCTTTCACTGTAAGTTCCGTTACTCCTACTTCAATGCCCACTTTCTGACCATCTATTTCAAGTAATACCTTAGCTATGGGTGCTAATGTCATCACTCCTCCGGCTAATTCCATGGTGAACTGACCTATGTGTCTAATTTCTAATCCTGGTATCACATGTGGCCTCACAATAGTGCAAAATGCCAATATGTCTCGCAGAGCTTTGACCGCATACTTTCTTTCACTTCCTTCTATTCCTATCTTGGTATTTTTCACATAAGGTAACCACTCTTGGCTGATTCCTGTATTTTCCATCATGTTTAACCTACTTTCACCTACCCAGTAATTGCTATCATCTTTCTTGCCTGCCACTTCCTTCCCCTTTGTCTCGCTAGAGTCCTTTTTCTGTCTCCAGCCTTGGGTGTCCCACTTGTTTCCATTTCCCTCGGGGCAACTTTCCATGTATAGCATCTTCTATTCTGATTCACATCCCTCCATTTCCTTTACACACATTATCTCCTGCCTGGTTTGCTTGTTTCCAATTTTCTGCCCGTACCTTTGTCCATTTGGCCTAGCATAACACTCCTGAGTTCTGTGCTCATATCTATTGCAGCTAAAACATTGGGCTTGTTTCCCCCAACTATCTCCTATTTGTGGCCTCACATATCTCTGACTCAGAGTCGCATACACACCTCTGTTATCACCCCATGGAGTTTGTATCATATTTTTCTTTCTCACGCATCCTTAATGCAAAATTTTATGCAAAACTTGCTGCTTGTAATGGTCTCGCATTTCTATATGGTCACATATAGCCTAGTCTCATTGTTCAGTAAGTTAAAAAATGGTTCAATTGTTATCACCTCCATGACAATTTTTAATAGTATCCACATTTTCTGCACATAACCATTTTTCTAGGTTACTCCTCACATTCCTGGCTAGATCCATATAACTATAACCAATATCCTTCCTAACCTCCCTGAATTTCTTTCTAAAATATTCTGGAGAAATTTCATATGCCTTTAATATTTTGCTCTTAATCTGAACATAATGATATATACCTTCCCTGTCAAATACCGTGTATACATTTAAGGCTTTTAGGGGTAGGCTAGATCTTATCATTGCTGATGAGAGATCCCTTCTCCATCCCAATTGTCTCGCTATGCCTTTGAATGTAGAAAAGAACAATTCTGGTTCCCTTTCAATAAATTTAGGGGTAAGTTGACTTGCTTTTATGATAATATCCTCTATACTTCTCTCCTTACCCAAATTGACCATTGCTTAGGCTGTCCTGCTTCAACCCTATTTATTTCCCTTTGAGACTCTGTCCCCTGTCTAGGGTAGACTTCACTATGTGTTTCATCTCTATGTCCCCCATTTATCCTACTTTCACTAATTATCTTTTTCTACCATATATCTTCCTCTTTCCTATGGAAGCCTTACACCTAACCTACTTTCATTTCTATTTTCTTCCATATATATCTCTTAACCTTGGTAATCTCTCTATCCTATTTTCACTCCTGTTATCCTCCATGTCATGATATCTGTCCCATACCTGTGGGGATTCCTCAAAGTTGTTAAACTTTGCCTCCTGTCATAGATTAACTTTTATGTCCCATCTTACTTTCAGTTTTATTTTTCTCTATGTGATAATATCTCTCTCTTACCCTTGGTAATCTCTCACCTATTCTATTTTGACTCCTCTTTTCCTCCATATCATGAAATCTGTCCCTTACCTGTGAGGACTCCTCAAAGTCATGAAACTCTGCCCCCTGTCTTATACTGACTTAGTTATGTCTCTCATCTCATCATCTATTCTGCCTTCACTTCTATTGTCTTCCATATTATGATATCTGTCTTTTACCTTGGAAATCCCTCAAAGTTAAAATGTTGATACTATATAAACAGCTTGAGCAAAACATTCTCTTTTTATTGTATGCCTATTGTATGTAAACCACAAATATGGTGGACCCACTTCTGTTTTTATGATCAATCATGATTTTAATTCATTCAATGTGACCTACTGCTTTCTATCTTTCTTTACCTTTCCTCCCATTCCCTCTTGAGTATTTTGCACACACCAGTTATTTCATCCAGTGAAGAAGAAAATTGATCCCGGACAGAAGGCCCCCATTTATATATCAAACTTGGCCATAATTTGATCAGTTCCATCAATCTAGTTGCTAGTATGCTTAATGGCTTCAACTTGGATTTTCTGTCTTACACTGGGATTGAAAATAAAGATGAGGTGCAAAATAACTACTTAGTTTAAATAATATAAAAATATAAAAAAAATACTTGCAATAGTACAGAGGAGTATGAACAAGGGTGCAAGTGTGAGTGAGGGTGCCATGGCCCATGGCCCTCCTTTATATGGGGATTTCATACAGTACCATCAGCAAGTGCCAATTAGTTATGCCTATAAGCTTAGTCTATATTTCTATTTATCTGACTTCACACAATCCATCCTCTTTATCTAGACTAAAAGTAGAATTAATATATATGATGATGCTACTTCTTTGTGTCACCATTGTTATGATGACCTATTACCTTTCTGGAAGAATATCCCATTTGTGTACTCATCTGCCACTGATTTGTGACTCTTTTTGCAACTGGAATACTTATGTAAGACATAGCCATTTTTCCATATATCATTATCTAACTTAAGATAATCTACTAGTTGGTTGAATTTAACATCAGTAGGAGCTTTTAACCACTTCAGTATGACTTGAATTCTCACATAGCATTGGCTGCCAAACATACAATTCATCATACTACTCATACATACATACATATACCAAGGCTTTTTCCCCCTTCCAAGGGAGGTAGCCAAAAAGGGAAAGGCATAAAAACACTCCCACCCATTTCATCCCTAAATACACTCCACACCCCTCCCACCCTTCCTCTCATCTGAGCACCTCCTGGATGACGGGTCATCCCTGCACCCTGCCCACTGCCCTGGGTCAGAAGCAGTGTCGCAAGACACAGTACATCCACAGCGAGGCCGCTTCATTTAATCGGCGACCCCCCCTCTCCGTCCCCCTTTGCATATAAGGCGAGGACGGGGAGAAATCCCTTCGGGCTGCGTCAAAATTTACTCACACATACTACCCCACCCCCCACTTCCCCGCCCATTCCTCCTCATGCAGTCACAACATCATCCATATACAACCATTCTCCACTCACCTCTGTCTTCCGTCCTCTCCCTTCCTTCCTCAACAGACATTCCCCTCTTCCCCAAAGCCCCCTTCACCCCATCCATCCACCTCATCCTAGGACGTCCCCTCATGTTCACTCCCTCCACATCTGCCTTCCATACCTCTTTTACTAGTCTTTCTTCACTCATTCTTTCCATGTGTCCAAACCATCCTAATATTCTTTCATCAACCCTATCTCCCAAATCCTTTTTCACCCCTGTTCTCCTCCTCACCTCCTCATTTCTCACTCTATCTAGCCTAGTAACCCCCACCATACTTCTCAGACACCTCATCTCAAACACATTCAAACTCCTTCTCTCTTCTTCTCTTATGTTCCACGTTTCTGCCCCATACAGTGCTGTTGGCACAATCACTCCTTCATACAGTCTCCTCTTCGCATCCATTCCCAAATGTCTATTCCTCATTACACTCTTTAAACTATAAACTATAAACTATAAACTATAAACTCTTTAAACTATAAACTTTAAACTATCATACTACTCACATTATAAAATATAAAGTCACTGCTGTATTACTCATTCTATTTTATTCTGACTAATAATAAACACAGAAAACATGATCAAACCAGTTCACAGAATATGGGGGTAACTCATGTACAACTGCAAAAGTATATATATAATCAATATGCCGACACCAGCATCCTCATGTACCTACTTGCACCTCATGACACCTAAGTAAGCGTCATTGTACTGAAGTGGTAAGAACAAATGGTAAGATCCATATTATTTGATATGTGGGTCTACTTGTAAAGCAATTTACATAAGCTATAGTACCACACCCATGTCTCTTTGTGCCATATCATGACATGTCAAGGAACATGACAATAGTCCAATTTACATATGTGGAGATGTG
>NC_134777.1:118146230-118161230 GCF_046742065.1 Oratosquilla oratoria | reverse complement strand
ATATATATATATGTATATGTATATATATTTATATATATATGTTTAATATATATATATATATATATGTATATATATATATATATATATATATATATATATATATATATATATATATATATATATATATATATATATCCAGTCGAACCTCAAAAGCCCGGACTAATTGGGGGGAAGGGCAGTCCGGTCATGCCAAACGTCCGGTCATCGAAAATGTCGCCCTAACACCCGTAGATTTTCGTAGTATACGTATAAGTAATGTATGATATGGCATAGAAAAACATAAGAATAATACTCTAACAATGTAATAATAACAATACTGTAATATTAATACTATAATACTAATAATTCTGTAATAATAACTGTAATACAGGCATGTAAATGTACTGTACATACAGTGTACTGTACTGTATTTTTTATTACGTACACTGTAAATATCGGAAGGTATGCATGCGGGACAGTGGTGGCGGCCAGGGTTGCCACATTTTCTACACTGCCTTGTAGAATGGGAGTGTTGCCATACCAGGGCATACATTTTTCTCGGGCGTGTGCAGACTTTCATAGCAAGATATATTTGTCAAACTTTGACAAAATGTTGGTTCTAGTTTTTTTATTCTTGAATGTATATAAGACCCCCATGCCCTAACATATTCAGTAAGATATGATTTTTTTTTATATTATTATCACTAAAAAAAAAACTGAAACTTTAGCGTAGAATTTTTTTTTTCACTGTGAAAACGTATCTTTTGGGGTATGATATTTTTTAAGTAACACAATTACCAATAAAAGTCATATTTAGATGTACCATTTATTATTTGATAACTTGTTCTATGATTTTTAAACAAAAGTTTGAGTTTTTGATTTTTTTAACAGCCCACTGATATGTAGAAAAAAATTCCTCATGTCCTTGTGCACTTGCCACATGCCGCTATTTACTACGATTTGGTACAAAATTCTACGAAACAGCATCCCTGGTGCTAAAAGGAAGCTGAAACTTTAGCGTAGAATTTTTTTCTACACCGTAAAAATGTATCTTTTGGGGTATAATATTTTATAAGTAACACAATTACCAATAAAAGTCATATTTTGGTGTACCATTTATTATTTGATAACTAGTTCTATGATTTTTAAACAAAAGTTTAAGTTTTTGAATGTTTATAACAGCCCGCTGATATGTACAAAAAAATTCCTCATGTCCTTGTGCAGTTGCCACATGCCGCTATTTTACTACGTTTTGGTACAAAATTCTACGAAACGGCACCCTGGTGGCGGCTTGACTGGGTCGGGTTTGAGTACACGTGTACGGCTGTCGCTGCCACCTACCGGGCAAATAGGGAACTTTGCTTGAAAAGTACGCCCTTTGTTCATTTCGACCGGTCATACGAGGGTCCGGGCATTCGGGGTCCGGGCTTTCGAGGTTCGACTGTATATATATATATATATATAATATATATAATATATATATATTTATATGCTTATATAAATATATATACATACATATATGTATATATATATGTATATATATATATGTATATGTATATATATATGTTTATATACATATATATTTATATATATTTATATACATACATACATATATATATATATATATATATATATATATATATATATATATGTGTGTGTATTTACCTAGTTGTATTTACCTAGTTGTATTTTACGGGAAGGGGAGCTATGCTCGTGGGGTCCCGTCTTCATATCTCATTTTATCTAAACTATTTTTAAATTCATGTATTGTTTTTGCACACACCACTTTCTCATCTAACTTCTTCCAACTGTCTATTACTCTGTGAGGAAAGCTGTTCTTTTTCAAATCTCTTCTATAGCTGTCTTTTTTTATTTTCTTTCCGTGTCCTCTAGTATTTCTGTCATCCCATTTTATCAGATTCTCTCTGTCAGTAATTTCTATGCCTTTCATGATTCTGTAAATAGCTATCAAATCTCCTCTCTCTCTTCTTTGCTCTAGTGTCTGTAGTTCAAGTTTTTCTAGTCTCTCTTCATATGATAGTTTTGAGAGTGTTGGTGCCAATTTTGTAATTGCTCTTTGTATTCTTTCAAGTTTTTTTATACATTTTTTTGTACTTGGTGACCATATCGTTGCTGCATATTCCAATCTTGGTCTTATCAGGGTGATTAGGATTTTCTTCACCATTTCTTCATCCAGGTATGTAAATGCAACTTTGATTGTTCTTATTAGATTATAAGTCTCTCCAAAAATCTTATTTATATGTTTCTCAGGTGACATATTATTCATAACAATGACTCCCAGGTCCTTCTCATTTTCTACTTTTTTTATTCCTTCTTCTCCCAATTTATATGCTCCTGTTATTCTGTTTTTGCTTTTTCCAAATTCCATTATACTACACTTTTTTGTATTAAACTCCATCTCCCATTTCCTACTCCATTCTTGTACTTTATTTAGATCTCTCTGTAGTGATTCACAATCTTCTTCAGTTTTCACTCTTTTCAGTAGTTTTGCATCATCTGCAAAGAAGCTCATATAGCTTTCTATTCCTTCATCCATATCATTAATATATATAGCAAACATTATTGGGGCCAGAACTGTTCCCTGCGGAACACCGCTTATTACTTCATCCCATTTTGAGTGTTGGTCTCTTATCACTACTCTCATTTTTCTTTCTTGCAAAAAGTCCTCCATCCAATTTAGTAGTTTGCCCTGTATTCCTCCTTCAGTTTCTAATTTCTTAAGCAACTTCTTATGTGGTACTTTGTCAAAAGCTTTCTTTAGGTCTAGAAATGCACAGTCCGCCCATCCATCTCTTGTATTATATCTATTAGCCTTGAATAGAAACATATTAAATTAGTGACGCATGATCGTCCTTGTCTGAATCCAAATTGCCTTGGATTTTACACTTTGTTTTTTTCTAAATATTTTACCCATCTACTTTTGATAATTCTTTCACAAATTTTTGCTATTGTACTTGTTAGAGAGACTGGTCTATAGTTGGTAGGTTCTTCTTTATTTCCTCCTTTATATATAGGTACTATATTTGCTTTTTTCCAATCTTCTGGAACTTTTCCTTCTTTCAAGGAACTGTTTAGTATGCTATGTATTTTGTCTGCCAGTTCATTCCTGCATTCTTTCAATATCCAGTTTGCTATTTCATCTGGTCCATGCGATTTTCTGACATCAAGATTACTCAAGTGTGTTAATATTTCATTCTTTGTTACTTCTATTTCTTCCATAGGGGGGACTTTCTCTTTCCATTCGTTCTCTTCAGGTTGTATGTTCTCCCTTGTAAACACTGATTTAAAATGTTTGTTCATAATTTCCACCATTTCCATTTCCTCAGTGTATTCAACTCCCTCCTGTCTTAATTTCTCCAAGTCTTATTTGTTTTTCAGTTTGTTGTTTACAAATCTGTAGATTAGTTTTGGTTGATCTTTACACTTTTCTATGACATCTTTTTCATATTTTCTCTTTTCCTCTCTGCACGTTTGTACATATTCATTTCTATAACAGGTATATATTTTCCATTTTTCAGGTCTGTCCTTTTTCCATCTGGTCCAGGCTTTGTCTCTTTTGTCTTTTAACTCCCTACAACTTTTGTTGTACCAGCATTTTACATATTCTTTTCCTTGTTTTTGTCTTGGGACATACTTTTCCACTCCTTTTTTGTAAATTTTTGTCAAAATATTCCATTTCTCTTCTGTTTCTTTTTTGTATATTTCTTCCCAGTTTTCCTTTTGAAAGAATTCTCTAATTTTATCAAAGTTTGTTTTTTCATACATCATTCTTCCTTTTCTATATTGTTCATTTCTTTTCATATATTTTTCTTCATTAAGTTCCAGTTCAATCAATATGGGGTCACTTTTACTTATTGGTGTTTTATATTCAATTTTGTCCACTATTCTAGGTTCAGATGTAATTATTAGGTCTAGTCTCGATGGCTCTTCCTCATTTCTATACCTAGTGTTCTCCTGTATCCATTGTGTCATTGTATGGTCAGTAACCATCTCAAGTAGAGCGTTTCCCCATGAGCCGTCTCCACCCTTTACTGTCATTTCTTCCCAGCAGATTTCTTTGCAATTAAAGTCGCCCATCATAACTATTCTTCCTCCCTCTTCCATTATCTTGTTTAATGCTATCTTTGTGTCCTCTAACATACTTTTATGTTCACTCTCTTCCCATGAGGCTGTTTTCGGGGGCACATAATTTATCACAAACTTTCTGCTCTTCTTATCTCTGTCTTCTACTTCCATCATTATCATCTCTACTGTATTCTTTCCATATATGACACACTTCACGTTTATATCCTTCTTAGTCAGGAACATAACTCCACCCCCTTCCTTTTTCACTCTGTTTCTAATCCAATAATTATATGCATCATGTCCTACACTGTTGGGTGGTAGTGGATCTTTTGATTTTGTTTCTACAATTCCCATTATGTCTGGTTCTTTTTCTTTTAAATAATCATTCAGCTCATTCAATCCTGTTATTAATCCATCTATATTTGTGTAAGACACTCTTAGTTTTCTGCCACTTCCATTGTGTTCTCTGTTTCCCTTTTGTTTTTCTCTTGTATGTCGACTTTCTTTAGTTTCATATTCACTACTCTCCAATAGAATCTCTCTTTTTCTGACTCCGTTCTTTTCTCGTTTTTTTCCTTAGCTTCAAGTCTTTTCTGTTTTTCTTCCTCTCTTTCCTCTTTATTCATTTCCCTTTTTATCCATACCTTTTTATATTGTTCACTTGTTGCTAGTTTCCCTGTTTTGGATAAGATATTCTCAGCCGTAGTTTGTGACCTGAATTTAATCTTAATTGGTCTGGTCTTGTCTGTACTATATTTCCCGAGCCTGAATTTCTCTTCGATTTGTTTCATTATTTCTGGTTCATCTTCCTGAACTAATTCTAGTAAATTTCTTACTTTTTCATTTTCCTCTTTGATTCTTGTGGTTCTATCTGGGTTATGTTTCTCTTCCATTCCTAATATAATTATACATTTCTTTCTGTCTGCTAAGTCTCTTACTATATTCTCCTTCTGTCTCATCACTTTAATAACTGAGTTTTCAGTTTGTTCATTCATTTGCTGTCTGATTATGTCAGTGAATGCAACTTTGCTATTTTCTTGGATTTTTTGCCAACCCTCCTTGTTCTCCTTATTATTCTCCTTTAAGACTTTATTCTCTTCTTTTACTTCTTTTAACTGTTTTTTTTAATTCTTCAATTTCCTTAGTTAAGTTTTTGTTCGCCTTCTCTAGTTCTTCCAATTTTTCAACCCTCTGTACAATATTGTTAACATGACCGAACCTACGCTCCAAGTCCTCGATCATCTTATCGACCTCTTCTAGTCTTGTCAGTCGGGGGGGGGGGGTTGTGTCCCCCCCACCCTCTTTAAATCCCTGGAAAATATTCTCATCACTTTCTACTGTATTGCTCTTATCTATACTTCTAATCTTTACATTTTTATTAGACATTTCATCGTCACTCAGCTGGTCGGGGGGCCTTTTGTTTACCTTTCGCCTGTCTGCCTGGGCCAAGTCCTCTCCTTCCTCATTTCCTTCCATTTCCCTCAGCAATCCCTCCCCTTCTCCTCTTTTCCTACTTCCCACTACCCCACGAGCAATTTCCCCCACCCTGTAAATACAATTGGCACTTCTCTTTGCGTTGGGATCCATGAAACTTCAATTTTCTTCAGAACGTCTTCTAAGCCGTCCGTTCGTTGAAGTGTGTGTGTGTGTGTGTGTATGTATATATTTGTTTATTCATATATGTATCATATATATATATATATACATATATGTGTGTGTGTGCGTGTGTGTGTTCACCTTGGTCTTTGGATCACGTGTTGAACTCGTGATCGACAGCTATTTCCCTCCCGGAAGATAACTCAGAGCTCATATGACCGATCTATGGGTAATGCTATGATCTTTCACACACACACACACACACCCAACTCCCTGCCCACGAGAGTCAGAGTAACAACCCGAAGCACAGCAATAACAAAATAATTTCGGCCCTAGGCAGGATTCGAACCAGGTACTGCGAGCACCACCATACTTCCCAGTCCAGTGCTCTACCAACAGCGTCACCGAGTGTGTGTGTGTATTTACCTAGTTGTATTTTACAGGAAGGGGAGCTATGCTCGTGGTGTCCCGTCTTCATATCTCATTTTATCTAAACTATTTTTAAATTCATGTATTGTTTTTGCACACACCACTTTCTCATCTAACTTCTTCCAACTGTCTATTACTCTGTGAGGAAAGCTGTTCTTTTTCAGATCTCTTCTATAGCTGTCTTTTTTTATTTTCTTTCCGTGTCCTCTTGTATTTCTATCATCCCATTTTATCAGATTCTATCAGAGTTGTATTTTCTATCAGAGTTGTATTTAATGTGTGTGTGTGTGTGTGGCCAGATGTAGGGACTGGTGAAGTAGTAAAAGTTCTTAGACAGCCATTTCTGGGTTTTCCTGGAGGTGTGATGCGGAGCTGAGTTCTGCTGCCACATGTATGGTCTTCCTTTTCTGTGTTTCTCGTTTCTTCCCAAATAAATTTCCTCTTTTAGTTAGTATGTGGTCACTCTTCCCAATTGATATCTTGTATTCCATTTTACCCATAATTTCAAGCTCTGGCATGAATATTAAGTATAGTCTCGACAGTTCTTCATTATTTCTATATCTGGTATCCCTCTTTTACCCATTGAGTTATTGTGTATTCAATGGTCATGCTCCACCTTTTACTGTCATCTCCTCCCAACATATTTCTTTAGAGTTGAAGTCACCCATAATTACTAAGTTTTCTTCTTTCGGTATTTCATTTAATGCATGCTTTGTGTCCTCCAACATTTTGAAATGGTCACTCCCTGTCCAAGAGGCTGTTTTCGGGGGCACATATATCACTATAAATTTTCTACTTTTCATGTCGCTGTGTCCAACTTTTATCATAATCACTTCCACTTTATTATTTCCTTTTATTATCTTTGTCACATTTAAGCCTTTCTTAGTATAAAAAACAGGACTCCTCTACACTGTTTCTCCTTTCTATTTTTTATTCAGTGACTATATAAACCCTGTCCAACATTATTTGGTGGTAGTGGACCTTTTAATTTCACCTCCACAGTTTCCATTATATCCGGTTTCTCTTCTGCCAGATAATCGTTTAATTCATTTAGTTCTGAAATCATGCCATTATGTTAGTATACGTTACTTTTTGTTTTTTCGTTTTTCCTCCTTTTTTGTTTCCTGTGTTTCCATTTTATATACCATTTTCTCAGCCTCAAGTCCAGTACTCTTTAAAAAAAAAAAAAAAAAAAAATCGCTTTGATCTTCTCTCGTTTTGTTTTTCTTACATTAGCTTCATTTTTATTGTCTTTTCTCTCTTTTTTTCCTCATCGCTCATTTATTTTTTATCTATATATTTCCATAATTTTCACTTTCTGCCAACTTCTGCTGTTTTTGTTAGTACTTCTTCCGCTATCATTTGAGACCTTAGTTTAATTTCTAGTAATTTGTTTTTTCTTTAGAGTATAGTCCCGTTCTATGCACTTCCTCTATTTCTTTTTTCATCTTTTGCCCCACTTGCATCTCTTTCAGAATTTCTTATGATATTTCTTCTCCTCTTTTTCTCATAAGTATCTAGCTACATTGTGTTTATCTTTAATACCATAAACTACTATACACTTTTTTTTATAAACTGAGTCTCTGACCCAGTTTTCTTTCTCTTTAATTACAAAATGACTGCTTTTGCGTTTTCTTCCACTTGTACAAATTCTTTGAAAGTTATTTCTTGGTTTTCTTGTTCCACTTTCCATTGATTTTTTATTTCTTGAAGACCTGTCTCTTTTATGGTTTCTCCAACTTTCTAGGTCACTGCTTGTACTTGTTCTTTTACTTCTTTTTCAAAGCCTCATTTTTGTTAGTATCTTCATTTTTCATTCTTTCATTCTCATTTTTGACATTGTTTAATTCCTTTTTTAGATCATTACACTCCGTTTTTTTTTCAGTATTTTGTCTTTTCAACTCGTTCATTTCTTTATACATTACCCTGTATTCTGCTTTCAGATCTATAATTTCATTTGATAGTTCTGTAATCTCTTGATTTCTTAGAATATTTTTATACCTTGTTTCATTTTTCAAATCTGTATTTCTACCTAGTATTCCACCTTCTCGTGCAAATCCTGAAAATGCAATATTATTTTCGTACCTTTGATTCCTCTGTAGCGTTTCCATGTCATAAGTTTTTTTTTTTTTTTTTTGCGGGGGGGTGACAACTAACGGCGATTCAACCCTGCTTACATCTAGTCTTCTCTTCGTTAATTCACCATATTTTTGTCTATCTTCAATATCCTCCATTTTAAATTGTTACTACTAAGTGAATTTACTCTAATATATCATTTCGATCACTCCATAAACAAAGCTCCCATTCCAATAAGATAACAAACTAAGCATGTCCTCCAACTTATCAAAAAATCACTGCACTCCAGATCTCGTTCAAGACGTCAGTTCCAGGCTGTGTTTCGTGTATTTACCTAGTTTACCTAGTAGTATTTTACGGGAAGGGGAGCTATGCTCGTAGTGTCCCGTCTCCATATATCGTTTTATCTAGACTGTTTTTAAATTCGTGTATCGTTTTTGCACACACCACATTCTCATCTAACCTGTTCCAAACGTCTATTATCCTGTGGGGGAAGTTGTTCTTTTTCAGGTCTCTTCTATAATTGTCTTTCTTGATTTTCTTTCCATGTCCTCTTGTATCTCTACCATCCCATTTTATCAAATCCTCTCTATTAATAATTTCCATGCCTTTCATGATTCTATAAATAGTTATCAAGTCTCCTCTCTTTCTTCTTTGTTCCAATGTCTGTGCCAATTTCGTAATTGCTCTTTGTATTCTTTCAAGTTATGTTATACATTTTTTTGTACTTGGTGACCACGTGGTCCCTGCATACTCCAATTTTGGTCTTATCAAAGCGACTAGTATTTTTTCACCATTTCTTCGTCCAGGTATGTAAATGCCACTTTGATTAATCTTATTAAATTATAAGTTTCTCCAAAAATTTTGTTTATATGATTCTCAGGGGACATATTATTCATAATAATGACAACTAGGTCCATCTCTTTTTCTACTTTTTTAATTTCTTCCTCTCCAAATGTATACGATCCCACTATTCTTTTTTTTTTTTTTTTGCTTCTCCCGAATTCCATTATACTACACTTCTTAATATTGGATTCCATCTCTCACTTCCTACTCCATTCCCATAGTTTATTGAGATCGCTCTGCAGCGACTTACAATCTTCGGTGTTCACTTTCTTCAACATTTTTGCATCGTCTGCGAAGAAGCTCATATAACTTTCAATTCCTTCATCCATATTAATATTTATAGCAAACATTATTGGGGCCAAAATTGTTCCTTGTGGAACTCCACTAATCACCTCATCCCAATTGGAATGTTTGTCTCTTATCACCACTCTCATTTTCCTTTCATGCAAGAAGTCTTCCATCCACTTAAGTAGTTTGCCCTGTATTCCTCCTGCAGTTTCTAATTTATTTAGCAATTTCTTATGTGGCACCTTATCAAAAGCTTTTTTCAGGTCTAGAAAGGCACAATCAGCCCATCCATCTTTTTCCTGTATTATATTTATTAGTTTTGAATAGAAACGTATCAAGTTTGTGACACATGATCTTCCTTATCTAAATCCAAACTGCCACGGATTTAGTACATTGTTTTTTCCAAATGCTTTACCCATCTATTTTTGATCACTCTTTCACAAATTTTAGCTACCGTACTTGTAAGAGACCGGTCTATAGTTTGTAGGGTCTTCTTTGTTTCCCCCCTTATATATTGGTACTATATTTGCTCTTTTCCAATCTTCTGGAACTTTTCCTTCCTTCAATGAACTGCTTAGTTGTCTGTTAGTCTGTTAGTTCGTTCCTGCATTCTTTCAAAATACAGTTTGCCATTTCATCTGGACCATGCAATTTTTTTACATCGAGATTACTCAAGTGATTCATTATTTCATTCCTTGTTCTATCTTTTTCATAGGGGGGACTTTCCCCTGCCACTAAACATCTCTAAGTTGTATGTTCTCCCTAGTAAACACTGATTTAAAATGCTTGTTTATAATTTCTGCCATTTCTATTTCTTCTGTGTATTCTATTCCTCTTTGCAGTTTCACTAGTTCTTGTTTGTTTTTCAGTTTGTTGTTTACAAATCTATAAAATAGTTTTGGTTGATCTTTACATTTTTCTATGACATCCTTTTCATATTTTCTCTTTCCTTCTCTGTGCACTTGTACATATCTATTTCTATAACCAGTATATATTTTCCATTTTTCGGGTTTTTGTCTTTCCTCCATTTTTATCCAAGCTCTATCCCTTTTATCTTTTAACTCGCTACATTTTTGTTGTACCAACATTCTACATATCGTTTTTCTTGTTTTTATCTTAGAACATACTTTTCCTCTCCTTCCTTATAAGTTTGTCAAAATATTCCATTTCTCTTCTACTGTTATTTCCTCTTTGTGTATCCTTTCCCAATCTGCTTTTTGAAAAAAAAAAAAATCTCATCAATTTTTTTTCCATACATCATTCATCCCTTTCTATATTGTTCGTTTTTCCCATGTATTTTTCTTCATTTAGTTCCAGTTCAACTAATATATGGTCACTTTTACTTAGTGGTGTCTTATATTCAATTTTGTCCACTATTTCAGGTTCTGATGTGATTATTAGGTCCAGTCTCGATGGTTCTTCCTCATTTCTATACCTAGTATTCTCTTGTATCCATTGTGTCATTGTATGTTCTATAATCATATCAAGTAGTCCATTTCCCCCATAGGTCATTTCCACCCTTCAGTGTCATTTCTTCCCAGCAGATTTCTTTACAATTGTAGTCACCCATTATAACTATTATTCCCCCATCTTCCATTATCTTATTTAGTGTTATCTTTGTGACTTCTAACATATTTTTGTGTTCTCTCTCTTCCCACAAAGCCATTTTAGGAGGCACATAATTTACCACAAACTTCCTGCTCTTCTTGTCCCTGTCCTCTATTTCCATCATAATCATCTCCACTCTGTTCTTTCCATATGTAACATTCCTCACATTTATATCCTTAGTCAGGAACATAACTCCACCACCTTGTTTTACTTCTCTGTTTCTAATCCAATAATTATATACACCATGTCCTACACTGTTGGGTGGTAATGGACCTTTCAATTTTGTCTCCACAATTCCCATTATGTCATCTATATTAAGCCATCTATATTTGTGAAAGACACTTTTAATTTTCTGTTACCTCCATCCTGTTTTCTGTTTCCTGTCTGTTTTTCTCTCCTATGAACCATTTCCTCACTTGCATATCCACTACTCTCCAATAAAATTTCTCTTTGTCTGACTGTTCTGTTCTCGTTTTCTTCCTTAGCTTCGATTCTTTTTGTTTTTTTCTTCCTCTCTTTCCTCTTTATTCATCTCTCTTTTTATCCATACTTGTTTATACTAATCACTTTTTGCTAGTTTCTCTGTTTTTTATAACACAGTCTCTGCTGTCGTTTGTGACCTAAATTTAACTTTTTTTGGTCTGGTCCTGTCTATACTGTATTTCCCTGGCCTATATATTTCTTCAATTTCTTTCCCTATTTCTAGTTCACCTTCTTGAAATATTTTTAATACCTTGTTTACTTTTTTTCTCATCTACTCTTATAGTCTTATTTGGATTATGCTTCTCTTCCATTCCTAATATAATTATACATATCTTTTTATCTGCTAAGTCTCTTACTATATTCTCCTTCTCTCTCTTCACTTTAATAACTGCATCCTTAGTGTGTTCCTTCATCTTTTGTTTCACTATATCTTTAAATTCAATTTTGTTATCCTCTTGGACTCTTTTCGAACCGCTTACCTCTTTTGCTATGGACTCTTTATTCTCTTTATTATTCCTCTTTAATTCCTCATTCTCATCCTTTACTTCTCTTAACTGTCTTTTTAATTCTTCTATTTCTCTAGTTAGGTTTTGATTCTCCTTTAGTTCTTCCAATTTATCAACTCTTTGTGTAATTATTGCGAGTTGGCTAAACCTAACCTCACATGATTTGTTAATTTTTGTTGGCTTTTCTTCAAGACTTACTAATTGGGGGAGGTTGTCATCTCCTCCCTCATTAAATCCATAGAAATATGTATCTTCACTTTCTACTGAGCTGCTCTTATTTATATTCCTACTTTTAACAGCTTTGCTTAATTGATCGATATCATCTTCTTGACTCCGGCCTTTTCTTGAGAGCTTTTAGAATTTGTAGTCCTAGATTCTTGGACTGGGAGATTGACCTTATCAAAAGGTAACTTTTGAATTTGGCATACCCGTCCTGGTTCCTGGATCAAGCCCTCAGCAAGCCTAGAGCCAGCCACCTTAAAAATTCAGTTCCCATCACACAACCCTCTTTCAAAGATGTTTAAAAAATCCCCTATTGTAACTCCATCAGTCCTTCTTTTAAATTAATTCCCAACAAGCGTCTCACAGTTGCCTACCATTACCCTAACACTATACACAAACAAATTGTTAATGTTCATCAAAGGTTAAAGGGAAATGAGGCCCCAGGAGTGTATAGCCTTCCTTGTAAAGATTGTGTGGTCAGACCGGAAGGGATATTAACACCGGGTTAATGGAGCACAAAAGATCCATTAGGCATGCCCAAGAAAATTCCACTGTGTTCCAAAGCGTCAGTACCAAAAGTCACAGTCTTGACAGGGACAAGGCCAAAATTTTGTTTAAGTCCAACTGTAGCTTTAGAAGAAAAATAGTTGAATCAGCCTTAATCGAAGAATATCCAAGCTTGAACATCTCCAAAGGTCAATGGTCCCCAGACATAATCTCACAGCTAGCTGTGAGCCATTTGGTTAAGAATTATCACCTCCTGACCCTGCTCCCAGCCCACTTCCCTTCTGACCTCACACCTCCACCCAAGTACAAAAAAATGTAAAAAAAAAATTGAAAGAATACAAAGAGCAATTACAAAACTGGCACCAACACTCTCGAAACTATCATATGAAGAGAGACTAGAAAAACTTGAACTGCAGACACTGGAGCAAAGAAGAGAGAGAGGAGATTTGATAGCTATTTACAGAATCGTGAGAGGCATGGAAATTACTGATAGAGAGAATCTGATAAAATGGGATAACAGAAATACAAGAGGACACGGAAAGAAAATAAAAAAAGACAGCTATAGAAGAGACTTGAAAAAGAACAGCTTTCCTCACAGAGTAATAAATAGTTGGAACAAGTTAGATGAGAAAGTGGTGTGTGCAAAAACAATACATGAATTTAAAAATAGTTTAGATAAAATGAGATATGAAGACGGGACCCCACGAGCATAGCTCCCCTTCCCGTAAAATACAACTAGGTAAATACAACTAGGTAAATACATCAAGATCATATAAATTGGGAGAAGAAGGAATAAAAAAAGTAGAAAGTGAAAAAGACCTGGGAGTCATTGTTATGAATAATATGTCACCTGAGAAACATATAAATAAGATTTTTGGAGAAACCTATTTGATAAGAACAATCAAAGTTGCATTTACATACCTGGATGAAGAAATGGTGAAGAAAATTCTTATCACCCTGATAAGACCAAGATTGGAATATGCAGCAAAGATATGGTCACCAAGTACAAAAAAATGTATAAAAAAAAATTGAAAAAATACAAAGAGCAATTACAAAATTGGCACCTACACTCTCAAAACTATCATATGAAGAGAGACTAGCAAAACTTGAACTACAGACACTAGAGCAAAGAAGAGAGAGAGGAGACTTGATAGCTATTTACAGAATCATGAAAGGCATAGAAATTACTGATAGAGAGAATCTGATAAAATGGGATGACAGAAATACAAGAGGACACGGAAAGAAAATAAAAAAAAGACAGCTATAGAAGAGACCTGAAAAAGAACAGCTTTCCTCACAGAGTAATAGACAGTTGGAACAAGTTAGATGAGAAAGTGGTGTGTGCAAAAACAATACATGAATTTAAAAATAGTTTAGATAAAACGAGATATGAAAACGGGACACCACGAGCATAGCTCCCCTTCCCGTAAAATACAACTAGGTACAACTAGGTAAATACATCCCCTCACCTCTGACTCCGCCCTGTGTGACGGATTGTCCGGTTTTAGCTCTGTGTGTTCCCCTTCTCACATCTCAATTGTACTTATGTCTCTGCAAATTCTTGTAATCTGTACTTTCCTGAAGATGGCTATAGCTATTAGCCAAAATATAGAAGTTATACTTTCTTCTAAGTTTCCTTTTATTCCAACTGTGGGTTCTTCATGATTTTATATATATATATATATATATATATATATATATATATTTATTTATGTGTGTGTGTGTGTGTGTATTTATCTAGTATTTACCTAGTTGTATTTTACTGGAAGGGGAACTACGCTCATGGTGTCCCGTCTTTGTATCTCACAGTATCTAGTTTGCTCCTAAATTCATGAATGGTTTTAGGGCACACTATTTTTTTGTTCATTTTGTTCCAAGTGTCCACCACTCTATGTGGAAAACTGTTTTTTCTTCAGATCTCTTCTATAACTATGTTTTTTTATTTTCTTTCCATGTCCTCTTGTGTTTCTCTTGTCCCAGTTTAACAAGTCCTCTCTATCAAGTATTTCTGTGCTCTTCATGATTGTGTAGATGGTCAGTAGGTCGCCTCTCTCTCTTCTTTGCTTCAGAGTTGGTAACTCCAGTTTAACCAGTCTCTCCTCATATGACAAGTTTGCAAGTGTGGCTGCTCTCTGGATTCTTTCTATTTTCTTTATATTCTTTATGGTACTGGGTGACCACAATGTCGTCACATATTCTAGTCTAGGCCTTATCAGTGTGACCAATATTTTTGTAATCATTTCTTCACTCCCCCAAATCAGGCTCGCCCAAAGTGGCTCAACAAAGAAACTGAAGAAAGTATTGCTAAAAAGAGACAGGCTTATAAGAAATATAAGTGCTCGGGTGCATCTAATGACTATGAAAGTTATGTAAC
>NC_134777.1:118038730-118141230 GCF_046742065.1 Oratosquilla oratoria | reverse complement strand
TATGTACAAAATAAAACCACAGATGAAACCAAAGAGTAGGTGATAAGAAATTTCATATATTTCATTGTAGTAGAAACAGGTTAATATACATACTCAAGGTTGAGAGGGGGGGCTGTAGGTAGTTAGGACCAAAGTTATAACTTGATTTCATCCTCCCCATACAACCTGCAATATTAACCTGGAGGAAAATTTTTAAGAATTGATTCAGTTAGTAGTTTGTCACATTTAATATATACATAACTCGTGTTATTTTTTTTTTCATAAGTACTAGAAATCAAACATAATTTCATCACATTTCATTTAAAGAAATCATTGAATTTCACTAATACCTCAGAACCAGCTAAGTCAATGCAGTGGTCAAGATTGGCTTTATGTTAGAAAAGGCCACTACTTTAGTCAAATGTTTTAACAAAGTACTTATGTTGAAAGATTCTAGTTTTGAAATATTTTCTTGTTAGGTTGATATAGAACTTGTCATTGCTTTTACAAGGTACCTTGTATACCACATCTGAATCATTGGGAGGTAAATTTTTGATAAGGGATTATTTTTTTTTATTATATTCACTTAGTCATTTATCTTTCTTTTTTTTTTTAGATATATAAGGAAATTTTCATGGAATTATAATACAAGGGTCCTTGGTTTTATCCAATTTTTTGGGTGGTTATTATTCATGATTATATGTATGTAGACATATGTGTGTGCAAGGTCACAGCTTTTCTTATAAATTGGCCAATATATGTTTGTGTGTGTATGTGTTTTATGAATCTGCAGTTGATAAAAGGCAGGTGTACTCCTTGAATCTATGTTGTCTTCTGTTCAGCATTTCTCAGTATTTTGAAGGCTGGTAGATATTGGTAGATATTTCCATACTGCATTCTCAACTGTGCTACTTTTAAATGATGATGTTGGACTGTAAGTGGCTGTTGTTTCTTTTCATAGTATTATGGATAGGTGCATGATTTCACCCCATCAATACAGTATTCCAGGGGAAAAAACTTCACATGAAAAATTCCTTCATATGATGTAAATTGGAATTGAGTGGTTTCTATTATCTGGTTAGAACAGTCTGCATGCCACCATAATACAAAACAAAAATTGTGTAAAATTCCTTTGCTGCCTGTATATGTGCAATTGTGATGTTTTGAGTTTTCTAATGTGTCTTAGGATTTAGTATGATGAGAGAGGACTGAGAGTTGTCTACTATCATTTAGTACTGCAGAAAATTAAAAACTATTTTGTATTGATTGCAAAATATTTTATTCAGAGCAGGCCAAATTAAGTACCCATTTAAACTCTTCAGACCAGCCACCTACTCAACTAGTTTTTTTCTGGCATTAATTTCAGTGGTCTTAAGGAGTTAAACCTGTAATTGATTATACTGTATCTTCCATCTATATATTTTCCTGATGCATCCATTGACTTAATTTCTTTTATATTGTACTATTTCCTCTTAGCTTTTTAGTAGTTTTTATCCTTTCTTTGTCATTTGAGTTTATCATATACAGTATTTCTTCATATCTACATTGCAGTGTTGTTGTCTTTCATCTATGCTGATATATTTTTGTTGTGTGTTCTCTCTTTGTAGTTCTGGATAACTTTTTGCTTCAGCAAAGGGAAGATTTTTGCTCAGTTATTATAAAATTATTATTTGGTTTGACAGGCAATCTAAGATCTAATACTGTGCTGTATATGAATAGGTACAGTGACTCAACTTTTTCCATTCAAAATATTTATGAAAAAGAAAAAATTAATGATTTAGTCATCCAGGTAGCAGTGTAATCTTTCCTTTGAATATCTCGGTAATCTGACTGATGAAAAAAATTGTCATATGTTTTTAATAATCTAAATTTAATTCATATATAGGATATGTATGACAAATAACAGTTGAAATCGGTTATCATAATGCCTCACAAACTTTGCACTGACCATAGATACCTTTGATTCAAATGATTAGTAGAATACTGAAAATACTTGTTAAATAAATTTTCAGTCTAGTGTTATCCTTTCCACTATGGAAGGGATTTCCCTTAGCTAAACAAGATTACCTGACTACAACTAGAATGATTACTCAAATGATCAGGTTGTAAAATGGAGTGAAAGGGTTATGCTATGGTCACACTTATAAGTGTATCGCCAATGTTGCCAATATAGACAAAAACCAAATTACCATACTGGTCACAGTTTAATGAGTAGAGCTTGAATAAACCCCCAATAATATTGCCAATCCATTTGGTATCAAAGTCAGGCATTAGTAAACAAATAACATTTATGACAGATACATCAAAACTTGTAGTATTTACTTTCATACAATTATCCCATAACTAATACCAGTACATATTTCTAACATAGTGATATTATGTTGCTGATCATTTTGAAAGACATTTGGACATCTCATTTTTTTAGTCATGTTCTGTATCTTGAACTTGTCATGTTCAATTACACTGGTCCCTCCATATATGTAAGAGATTTATTCTGAAAATTGTTACATAATGTGAATTTGCATAAAGTGAATCCTTATTTCAGTGGGGAAAATAAAGTTAATTCTTGAATTTATCCTAAATTTACACAATCATTTATCCCCACTTTCATTCATTGGAATAGAATGAAACAGACTTAGTAACCATGTAGTGAGTGCTGAACCCATTGATTGTTTTAAGAAAAGGTTAGACAACTTTATTGATGGGGATGATAGGTGGTAATGGGCATGGAACTGCCTAGTATAGGCCTTATGGTCTCCTGCAGTTTCCTTCATTCTTACATTCTTATGTTCAATAGAGAAAGTGCCTCAATTTATGGTAGTATACAAAGTAATAACAAAGGTAGTAATAATGGCCCAACATAGTTGCCTTTACCTGCCATAACCCTTTGAATAATTTCTAGCTTTTGTTCTAGAGGTAAAACAATTCTCTGGTGTTTTGCTGAAAGTTTAACACTAGACAAAGAAAGGTTAAGTGGAATTATTAAAAGATCAAAACAAAATGTAAAAATCACTGCAAAGATGAAAAACCATGCACTACAATTGTACTCGCAATACTGACTCTGTGTTTGGCAGGAAACATTGGCAGGCTGCCCCAGCTGGCTGCTGACAGTATGGGAAAAAATAAATGCTACATGTTTCACCTCAGAAAACTTACATTACAGTGAAAGGTTTGTGCATAAAATTGTAACTTGGTGAAAATATCTTTGTCACATTTGTGTGAACTTACCTACTGGGAGACACATATAATGAGAGACTGATGTCCTGCACTTGGCATGTCATCACACCCTAAACAATTGCACCAGTTTATGAATATGATTGATCTATTATATCTAATATCAAATAGATATTTTTGAAAGAGGCATGCTCTTATGGCCAAGCAGCATTTAGATGAAGTTTATATACTGCAAGGGAAGGTTAGTTTGAAAGATTAAAGAAAAATTCTATTCCTAAACAAAACTTTATTAGTGAACAATACATGAAGTTTGTTCATCACAAACTATTTTCAATATATATTTTAATGTAATATAAATTATTATAAGAAATGGAGAAGGAAAACAGTAGTTTTAATACCGTTTTAATTTCACACATTTTCACCTCTTCAGAGGGTATAAAAACCTGTAGGTGCTTAGCTGGATATGTACAAAATTTAACATAATTATCTTTGAGCCACAATGACAAAAACAAAATTGTAGGTACACTTCTTGTGTGTGATCATAGCTTTGATTAAAATAACTGCAAGATGACATTAACTCTTTTGTAATGGAGATTTCCATCAGCTGAATAAAACCATCTGGCTGAGACAAAAATGGATGTCATGAAATGCAGCAAAAGGATTGACCCTCTCACTACTGTTGATGAATTACATTTGTTTAGGATACTGCCAAGCAGTTTTATTCAGCTGAGTGACCCTCATATACACACACAGCAAAAGGGTTAGTGAGTGTATTATTTGATACTGTTTTAGACATTTCTTTCTAATTTAGTATTTTAAACAACTGATTTTGCATTTGGTGTTTAGAATATTTGTGTTCATCCTTTTGAACATAATCCTTTCATTTTTGACAACCAGAAATGCTGTCACTTCTGGAGGCCATTTATGGAGAAGGTAGTTATTAATCTAAATTTTTGGGGGGTCTTAAGCCTCATACTAGAGTAAAAAGAATCTCTTTTATAACATGCACATGACTAATTACTTCCTTGTTCTACAGGGCCTCACGTGCTTCCTTTGTTACGCCATCTTTGCCGCCGTCCTGGGCATGTTCCAGTTCGGATACAACACGGGCGTAATCAATGCACCTCAGTCACTCATCGAAAATTTCATCGGTGACTGCTGGAAGGAGCGATATAATGACAACATCGATGAAAATATGCAGAATCTTCTCTTGTCTATAACAGTTTCAATCTTTGCCATCGGGGGAATGTTAGGTGGTTTCAGTGGAGGTTACATCGGCAATAAGTGTGGGAGGTAACAATACCATATAGTAACCTCAATATATGATTTCTTGATATACAGTACTAGCTGATGTAATGTGCACATTAGGTCAGCTCTCATCAAGGCTGCTTATTATTTTCTTATCCATTTTGACTGAAACTCCAGGGAGAGAGATTTAATATGATATTGTTTCAGGAAAAAAGGGCTGTTACTCAACAACTTGATGGGGATAGCTGGCGCCTGTCTAATGGGATTCTCTCAAATCTCCATGTCCTTCGAGATGCTCATTTTAGGCAGATTAATCATAGGAATCAACTGTGGTAAGGCAGCTTTACACCTTTTAGGCAGATAAATCATAGGATCAACTATGGTAAATGAATGGTCAAACTAAAGTTGTACATTAGAAGTTTGTTATTTTTATATATTTTACTGACATTCTTAGCAAATCAGTTTTGAAAATTAAGGACAAATGGTCATTGTTCATTTTAAACCTGCTAATTACTGAATAACTGAAGTATGCAGAAGGAACAGTGCATTTTTATTTATCCAATATGAATATTTGTAGAGCATAGAGCAAAACACTTTTTATGAGCCTAAAACAACTGATTTGTAAATCTCTGACCCTAAAATGACTAACTTGTAAAACTATATATCTTAGAAAAATAGAAATGATTGTCATTTGTTCAATCTAGTTACCAGTTATAGGTAGAGTTGGTCTGCTGCTTTACTTTCAGGAATACTTGTCACCAAATAAATGTGGTAAGTTAGTGTTTTCCATACAACTTAAATATACATTATTGTAGGAGTTACAGTATCCCAATAACAACTGTTGGGTAAGAATACTTGTATGTCCTGCCATGAGAAGATAGCAGTTGCTGAATCCAGTTTTTCCATGCTGAAGGTCACCAGCAGCCAGTGGTGAATTGAACAAATCTAGACATTTCATGATGGTAGGCTAGACCTTGGATTCAAGGTAGTATTGATGAAAAGGTGACAGGAGTGGATGTTATGCAGATAATAAGATAGTAATCATCACTGTATGTTAGCTGTCAAGACAGAAATTTTCAGTGTAATTCTTAAGATAATAGTTATATATGCTAAGCTCTACTTTAATGAAAACCATGTAGTTATTGTATTTGCTGGCTCATAAGATAGGGATTTTTTTTTTTTTTTTTTTTTTTTTATCTTTTTTGAGGAAAGCAAAAATCACCCTGTGTCTAATGTTTTTCATATTATTGAATGAGAGGTTGGGCACAGTATCCAGAATGTTTGATGGTGTATGGCTAAGGGGGTCTGGGAAGATTTGTGTTGAGTATTCTGCTGAGAAATGACAATACAAGGTTAGCAGCAATATTGTCATCTTAACTTACCAGGTAAATTAAGATGAGATTCATGTTTTTGCTTTGTAAATTAAATGTGCACAATCATTGTCTTTTTTGGTATTACTGTCAATATGATGATATCTTTGTTGTTATTGCTGCAAATATAGCAATGCATAAAATAATTTGTTTTCCACATGAATATCTTTTTCAATAACTTTTAGTACATCTATTATAAAAGACATTTCTCCTCAAAATATAATCTTATGAGGAAGTGCATCTTATGTGTTGGCAAATATAGTAATTATTGTTATGTTTGGCCAAATTATAGAACTGTGGAATAAGCTCTATACTAGTATTTATTTAAAGGTCTTTTGACTATCATTTAAGTTTGAGCTATAACCAGCAAGACAGTTTACTGCAGCCTGTCACACTACTATGGACAACACCCACTTTGTTGGAAACATTGAGGGAAACTCTAAGGATGTTAGTTTGCCAATTTTTAATACTAGTTTTTCAGGTTCATTTTACAAAGATCTTACTGATGACTTAGGAGAATTGAAACAACTTTTTCTCATTTCTGCTTCAGTATGGATAAATTATAATAATAGAAACAAGTGACAATAAATATTATCAAAAAATAGTTATTGCTCTTGTAATAATAAGTAATGGTGTTGAAATTCATGTTTCTATCATCATAATACATGTTTTCATTCATATTTATTTATTAGTATCAAGAACTATTAACCCAAGATATAGATTTCCAGGATACACATAGCTGAATTTTAATTTATTTGTTTCACTCGTCCCTGAAAACCTATATTCATTTGTATGTTGCTGCAATATGTAAGGAATTGGACACTTGTCAGACATAATGGATGTAAGGATTTTCCTCAGGCATGTGGTTTAGTGAAGCACTTTTTTTTTTTAGCACACATGATGTTGGTGTGAGCTGTCACAGAAATATGTATTTCTGTAGACATCTAGTACCTATATAAAAATAAAAGAATATTTCCAAGATGATTATCCTTGAGGTAGAGTTCCATTTTTTCCTACAGGACTGAATACATCGCTGGTGCCAATGTATATCAGTGAAATTGCCCCACTTAATCTTCGGGGCGGGTTGGGTACTGTCAATCAACTTGCTGTCACCATCGGTCTTCTGTTATCTCAAATACTGGGGATCGAACAGCTACTAGGCAACGACAAGGGCTGGCCTATTCTTTTAGGTCAGTTGGAACAATTATTGTTAGTTATAAATCAATGACATACATTACTACCAACCTTACACATAATTATATACAAACTTTGCAGTCTGTCTGTTGTCTAAGGTTAGTATTCTCCTTTTTTGTACTAGTGAGGTAACATTTGTGTATGTGACATGTTATAGTATACAGTATTTGGCTAAGATTCATATACCAGTGTAACTATGAGAGTGCAACATGAAAGCTTGCAGAATGTGATGCATATTGCTAATGAAAGTGCTGCAGGTATTGCTTGCAAACCATGATGCATATCTCTCCTTCTATCCCGAGGTGCCAAGGTGCTAGTAAAGTGTTGACTAACGTAAAGTGTCTGCAGGTCTGGCGGTGGTTCCGGCTGTGATGCAGATGGTGTTGCTTCCTGTATGTCCGGAATCACCGCGGTACCTCCTCATCTCGCGGCAACGGGAAGATGAGGCACGTAGAGGTAAGTTGTAGTTTGTTCTTCACACTGGGCTGATATGGCTTGTCATGAACCATAGTCTGAAATTTGTAACCAGTCAGGGCATCAGCAGATGTTTTATTTCTTGAGCAATTTCTTCTAGAGTTTATGGCAGTTAATCTTTTTTTTTTAAGCATTTGTGCATGAGTTCCAGTACAATAGTTTTTTCCATATTATTACAGAGAAGGTAACTTGTATATTGAGTTATTGCAGTATGAATAGATAATAGTCTACATTTATCAAGAATTCAATAACTGGAAGAGACAGAATTAATTTGTTTTATTTCATCATTGTCATAGATTAGATTACTGTATATAGATTATTTTTATTTGAGATTAACACTTTTTCCTGTTGCTGCATGACTGGTAACTGGAGATTAAAATTGTTACATAAGTATTAGTAATAAGACCTTAGAAGGTAAGGCATACTGTAATTCACTGACATAGAGCTACCTTGATTAGAAGATTTATTTTTCTATAAAAAAAGAAATAGATAAAACTACAGTAATAGAGTAAAACAGTGGGCATTCAATAGGCTTATATGAAGTATATTTATTTAGAATTGTAATGACAAAATAATCTGCACATTTATGATCATTATTTATATGGATAGTTATGATTTCATGTGTTTACCAGGTATGTATTTGTTATGTGCATTTATTCTTTAATTTTGAAAATTACAGCAAAAGTTGTCTGAAATGATATTTAACATTTGATTGCTTGAACTGCATTTAGTAAAGTGCTTAGCTTTCTTTGATAAATGCTTCCTTTTCACAAGTTACTTTATTGTGTAGAAGTTGAATTCATTGATAATTTTTTTCTGGCCATACATATTACCCATTAATGGAAATAGAAATTTTAGAATTTATTTTAAATTTTCAATCAATGAATCCATTCCTCCAAGACTCTTCCAGGAAGCTCACAGCCCCTATGTAACCAGTCACAGTAATCATTTCTGCTCACAAGTCATTCAAAGTAGAGATTTTGTTTCTCATGCATGTTGAAATAGGTGACTAAATGGGATGGATCTTGGGGCTTGGAGGAAGACTCTAACCATAACCCCAGTAATTGGGTCATTAAATGTGCATGGATGTGGTATAGATGGGAGTAAGAGGGAAGAGATTGGTTATATATTTGTGAGAAGAAAGTGAATATAAGTTGAAAGGGAGAGGTGATGTCATGTTCCATGATGTGCCATAATGGATGTAACATAAAAAGACACGTATATGGTGCCATAAGCCACAGCCTAGCGAGAGCCATAATTGCTTGCCATCCTTAATGGAAGTACCTATTGATGCTAAATTAAACCAATTAATAGGTTATCTTAGATAATAAGATTTAAACATGAATTAGGCTTCCTTTCATGTGAGCATTCCAGTTACAGGAGACTTACAAGTCAGTGGTGGAGTAGTACACAACTAGGACCTCCTGATGCCAAGGTCGTAGGTCACCATAATAGTGATGATGTGAAGAAGTAGTCATCATACATTTTTGCTGTTTTTACTATTTTGTTAGATAACTAGTGGTTGATCAATTGTAAGCCTTCACACAAAAATAAAGTGGATGTGTGAAGCCAGGTAAATAGAGGTAGATTAGGATTATAATCATAACAAATTGCCACCTGTCATTGGCACTTGCATTTTGCACCCTAGTATAAGAGGAAAGGGATGCGGGCATTGGCCTCTCTGACTCCCTCGCTCATGCTCTGTTCATACCCTTAAATTCAGTATATGAGTAAGTTCAAATATATATTTTTATAACATGTAAATTAAATAATTTTGCACCTCACCATTTTTTTATCCCAGTGAAGAAGGAAACCCTCTAAAAAGCAAATTAGACATGCTAGCTACTGGACTGAAGGAACTGGTCAAATCGCAGCCAAGGTTTGATACATCAACTCAAACACAAATGCTAGTTCATGACATATAAATGGGAGCCTTCCATCCAGGATCAATTTTCTTCTTTGCTGGATGAAATAATTGGTGTGTGCAAAATACTCAAGTGGAAATAGGAAAAAAGTAGAGAAGTTAGGTTGCTGAGTGAATTCAAAACCATGATCAATCATAGAAACAGAAGTACATCCGCCATATTTGTTGCTTACATATGATAAGCAAACAAATCAAAAGGAAGAATGTCTCAGTCAAACAGTTTGAGTAGTATCAACAATAATTTAGACTTTGAGAGATTCTTACAGGTAGGAGAAAGATTTTATGATGTAGGAGGCAGTAGGAGTGAGAGCAGAATAGATGATGAATATAGAGATGAGAGACAAAGTGAAATTAAAGTCATGTTCCATGATATGTCACACACACAAAGTGATATGAATATGATGCCATAAGCCACATTCTAGCATGAGCCACATTCACACACCATCCTTAATGAAAATGCTCATTGATGTTAAATTTAACCAATCAGTAGGTTACATTAAATTAGAGGATAGAATTTAAAATGCGAATTAGGCTTTTTCTCATGTGAATGTCCCAGTTACAGGAGGACTTACAAACCAGTGGCAGAGAAGTATGCAACTGGGGCACCTCTGTGTGAGGTGGGAGGGCAACATTAATGATGACATGAAGAAGTAGCAACTGCATTATTATAGATGTTCTTTTTTTTTTGTTAGATAACCAGAAAGTGATAAATTGTAAGCTTTCTTCACACAGAAATAAAGAAGTAAATAGATTGTGTGAAGCCAGACAAATAGAGGTAAGATAGGTTTATATTTATAAAGACTTGGCACTTGCCACTGACAGTAGGAGTGAGAGCAGAATAGATGATGAGTATAGAAACAAAGGACAGAATGAAATCAATCTAAGACAGAGATCACAGTTTCACAGCTCCAAGGAAGCCCCATAGGTAAGGGACATATATCATAGTAGAGAGAATGACAGGAGTGACAATAGAATAAGAGAGAGATATAATGAAGTCAATCTAAGACGGGGCAGAATTTCGTGACTTTGAGGGATTCCCACAGGTAAGGGACAGGCATTATGGTATAGAGGATAACAGGAATGAATAGAGCTTAGGTGAAGGATTACTGAGATTAAGGAGGGGATATTATGTAGAGGAAGTTAGAATTGAAAATGAAAGACCTCCACAGGAAAGAGGAAGATGTTATGACATAGTAGATAATATGAGTGGAATTAGAATAAGTAGGGAACCTAGAGTTGAATCATGAAGTGAGGTCTATCCTAGATGAGGGGTATAGTCCCAAAGGAAAACAGATAGGGTTGGAGCAGGGCAGCCTGCACAATGGTCAACTTGGGTGAGTAATGAGGGAAGTGTAGAGGATAGTATCATAGAAGTGAATCACAGAAAGTGATCCAGAATTGTTCTTTTCTACATTCGAAGGCATAGCAAAACAATTAGGATGGAGAAAAGACCTCTGGTCAGCAATGATAAGATCTAACCTAACCCCAAAAGCCTTAAGTGTGTACATAGTATTTGATAGAGATGACATATATGATTATGACCAGATTAAGAGTGAAACATTAAAGGCATATGAGATTTCCCCAGAGTATTTTAGGAAGAAATTCAGAGAAGATAGGAATTATATTGGTCATGGATATACATATCTAGCCAGGAATGTAAGGAGTGACATAGACAAATGGATGTGTGTGGAAGGTGCGGTGACTGTTGAGAAAGTCGAGGAAATGCTTGCAAATGAGCAATTCCTTAATTTCTTGAACAATGAAGCCAGGCTATATGTAACCATGCAGAAATGTGAGACATTACAGGCAGCAAGCTTTGTTGAAAATTTTGTGTTAAGGACAAATGAGAGTAGGAAAAAAGTGTGACACAAACTCTGAGGGGTGAGAACTGTTACTCAAGCAGTATCACACAACATCGTCTTAGAAGATAGAGCCAAACTGGTGAGGCAAACTCCCTACAGATTGTTGCCCCAGAAGAAGAGGATCATGGAAAAGGAAGTGAAGCAGCTTGTGGATCAAAGATTAGTGGAACTTAGTACTAGTTCTTGGGCTTTGCCAGCTATGCTGGTACCTAAAGCCCGGAGGGGAGTGGAGACTATATGATGATTACAGGAAGGTGATTGCAGTCACAAAAGCGAACCCTTACCCTCTCCCCAGAATAGATGACCTCATTGAGGAAGTTGCGGCTGCAAAGTTTCTGTCAATGAAGGGATATCATCAGATCCCTCCTACAAGCAGAGCTACTGAGATATCTTCTTGTGTTACCCCACATGGGCAATTTCAATACAAAGTGGCCCCATTTGGCATGAAAAATAGTGGAGCATCCTTTCAGTGCCTTGTAAATTGGCTAGTCAAGGGATTGCCAGGTGTTAGAGCATACTCAGATGACATAGTTGTGTTCTCTGACACATGTAGTGATCACATGCACAGGTGAAGGGTTTACTTGACAGACTAAAACAAGCCCAGCTTGCTGTGAACCTGAAGAAAAGTGCCTTTGGGAGGAGCACCATTGACTATTAAGGACATCAGGTTGGCCAAAATTGTATCATGCCATTAGAAGCCAGAGAGAAGGACATCATGGAATTCTAGGTCCTGAAGACAAAGCAAGGCATCAGAAGATTCATGGGCATGCTTGGATTCTATTGGAGGTACTGTCCAAACCTTGCAGAGGCAGCTGCTCCTTTAACCTGCATACTCTCTTATAATAATTTCAGATGGGATGAAGGCACTGATGTAGCCATTGAGGAGTGTAAATAGTTCCTATTGGATTGTCCTGTCTTGATAGCTCCCAATTATAGTAAGTCTTTTTATATATTTTGTGACATGAGTCATGTAGCAGTAGGTGCTATGCTTGCTCAGGAGAAGGATGGTGTCATGAGGCCCATCTCATTCATGTCTCAAATCCTCAAGGATTATCAAAAGTGGTATTCTACCATTGTGAAGGAGGCCCTCAGCCTCATATTAGCTTTGAAGAAATTAAAAAAAATTCTCGACAGAAAAAGTTATCATCCTAAGTGATCATAACCTCTCGAAATATATCATAGGTGGGAAAACAAAGAATGACAGACTGGCCAGGTGGGCATTAGCACTCCAGGAATATGATTTAAGTGCTCAACACATCCCAGGAAAACAAAATGTAGTGGCCAATGCCTTGTCGTGTCCTGATACAGAATGATTAAGCCTTGCTTCATGGGCCTAAAACATTTTTATCTGGGGAAGGGGGATATGTCATGCTCCATGACCTATCACTGACACAGAGAGATGCAAATATGGCACCATAAGCCACATTCTAGCATGAGCCATATTTGCTCAACCTTAATGAAAATGCCTATTGATGTTAAATTTAACCAATTAGTAGGTTATCTTAAATTAGATAATAAGATTTAAAACATGAATTAGGCTTTTTTTTATGTGAATGTCCCAGTTACAGGAGGATTTTTCAAACTGGCGGCAAAGAAGTACACAATTTGGGCACCTCTGTCTGAGGTTGGAGGTCGACATGAATGATGACATGAAGAAGTAGCATCCATATTATTATAGAAGAGTTCTCCTTTTTTGTCAGATAACTAGAAAGCGATAAATTGTAAGCCTTCTTCACACAAAAATAAAAAAGTAATCTATTGGGTGAAGCCCAGGCAAATAGAAGTAGGTTAGGTTTATATTTATAAAAACTTGGTACTTGCCACTGGAACTGTGTTGTGTGGTCTTGTTATAAATCTAAGAGATGTGGACATTGGCTTTCTCTCTGACTCCCTCGCTCGTGCCCAGCATATATCCCATATACACCAGGCTAAGGTAAATTGTGTATTTTTTATATCATGTGAATTAAATAGTTAATTTTGCACCTCACCCTTTTGTTGTCCTAGTGAAGCAAGAAAACCCCTTTAAAAGGCAACTGTTCGAATCACAGCTGAGATCTGATACATGAACTCAAACACAGGCCAGTCCGTGACATCAGTTTAAGACAGGGGTCACAGTTTCACAACTTCAAGGAAACTCCACAGGTAATGGACAGATATCATAGTAGGGAGGATGACAGTAGTGAAAATAGGATAAGAGGGAGATATTACATGGAGGAAAATAGAATTGCAAGTGGGATGAGACATGATGAAGTAAATCTAAGACAGGAGGCACAGTTTCATAGTTTTGAGGAAACTCCACAGGTAAGGGACAGGCATTATGGTATAGAGGATAACAGGAGTGAATGTAGGATAGGTGAAGGATTACCAAGATTAAGAGGGAGATATTACATGGAGGAAGTTAGAATTGAAAATTAAAGACTTCCATGGGAAAAAGGAAGATAGTATGAATTGTAGATAATATGAATGAATTAGAATAAGTGGGGAATATAGAGCTGAATCATGTAGTGAGGTCTATCCTAAACGAAGGACAGAGTCTCAAAGGGAAACAAATAGGGTTGGAGCAGGACAGCGTATGCAACGGTCAACTTGGGTAAGTAGTGAGAAAAGTGTAGAGGATAGTATCCTAAAAGCGAGTCAACTTATCCCCAAATTTAATGAAAGGGATCCAAAATTGTTCTTTTCTACATTCAAAGGTATAGTGAAACAATTGGGATGGAGAAAGGATCTCTGGTCAGCAATGATAACATCTAGCCTAACCCCAAAAGCCTTAAATGTGTACACAGTATTTGATAGTGATGGTATATATAATTATGATCAGATTGCAAGCAAAATATTAAAGGCGTATAAGATTCCTCTAGAGTATTTCAGAAAGAAATTCAGAGAAGTTAGGAAGGATATAGGTCATGGATATATGGATCTAGCCAGAAATGTAAGGAGTGACCTAGACAAATGGATGCATGCAGAAAACGCAGTAACTACCAAAGTCTTGGAGGTGATAGCAATTGAACAATTCCTTAACTTCTGAACAATGAGGCTAGGGTATATGTAACCATGCAGAAATATGAGACTTTATTACAAGCAGCAAGTTTTGCAGAAATTTTTGTGTTTAGAACAAGTGAAAATAGGAAGAAAAGCATATTACAAACTCAGAGGGGTGAGAACAGAGGCACATATGCAATTCCGAGTCAGAGATATGTGAGGTCACAAGAAGGGGATAGTTGGAAGAATCCAGTCCACTGTTTTGGCTGTGGGAGAGTAGGGCATAGAACTCAGGATTGTTATGCTAGGCAGAGTGGACAAAGGCACAGGCAGGAAATGGGAAACAAGCAAACCAGGCAGAAAATAATGTATGTAGAAGGAAATAGGAGTGATGTGAATCAGAGTAGGAGATGTTACACCTGCAGGAATAATGATCATGGGATGGAAAATTGCCCTGAGGGAAATGGAAATAAAGGGGACTGTAAGAGGCTGGTAGATTGTGGTACATTTAGGTAGATAGAGGGGTAGGTGAAAAGATATACAAATTTTATGACTTGGATGTTTTGAAACAATGGTCAATAGGAAGTGCAGAGTTGCATATTCTCTTTTGCTGTCTTGTGTTTTGTAAACATAGGTTAGGATATCGAGAGAATGCTGATGTTATGAAATGTTAACATGAAGCCACGCTCAGCTTGTGACAGATTGCTTGCATAAATAGTATTGCTTGAGACAGTATAACAGTCTTTTTGATTGGAGAAAAGGGTGGAGGAGGAGAAAAATTATTGGTGCTTAGAGGTAAAGTCACGCCCTTAAAGGGTGGCACTTATTTGTAACATTCAAAGTTATTGGATGAATTAAATAGTGACGTCGAAGCAGACTTGGCTTGGTGGGTGTAAGAGGATCCCAGGTGGTAATCCTCTGGTGTACCTAAGACCATACGTTGTACCAGAATTTGTGAAGAAAATGAAGAAAACTTAAAGTTCGATTTAATTCACCTTCATTACTGAGTAATGGAACTTGACTAAATGCATACATTATGAAAGAGGCATGGAGCCTACAGATGAGTGACTTACAATACTAAAAGGATAAAAAGAAAGTGAAGAAAGTTGTAGTGAATGAAGAATTACTATATCACAGAAGGGAACTGAAAGTGTTGGTAGCAGCGGAACTAACAGTGGTGGCAGTGGTGGGATTCGAGACAAGGAAAGGACAACAGCAAGACAAAGGAGAAGGAAGTAGCAGGCAAAAAAGATGATAGCAATTGCTCTGTAGGTGAAAATAGGTTAAACAAGATGGAAAATACAGGAGTCAGCCAAGAGTGGTTACCTTATGTGAAAGATGCCAAGATAGGAGTAGAGGGAAGTGAAAGGAAGTATGCAGTCAAAGCTTTACAAGACACAGGGGCATCCCACACCATTGTGAGGCCAGATGTGATACCAGGATTAGAAAATAGGCACATAGGTCAGTTCAACATGGGATTAGCCAGAGAGAGTGATGACACTAGCACCCATAGCTAAGGTATTACTTGAAATAGATGGTTAGACACACTAGATACTGGATTGAAGGAACTAAGCAGGTTGTAGCTGAGGTTTGATAAATCAACTCAAACACAAATGCTAGATCATGACAGTTGAGTTAGAGTTTGGGAGTGCAGTAGGGAGTGGGCAAGGGAAGGAAAGAGTAGCACTGCTGGTAAATAATAGGAAAATGTGCAGTGGAGTGGAAGGAAGTGTCTTGAGGATAATGTGGGTGAAAGTGAAATTGGAATGGGAGATATTGTATTTTGTGAATGTGTACAGCCCCAGTAAAGAGAAAAGTGAAGAAGAGAGGGAGATTTTTTTTTTTTTTTTATGATCTAAAAGTGTAGAGAGTTTTGGGAGGAATATGAATGTAGTGATTCTGGAAGATACCAATGCAAGGGTAGATGAGCAAGTAGATGGTTTAGTAGTGAGGTTCTAGGTGTCAAGTAAGAACTCTAGATGGGAAATGTTAGAGATATGTATAGAAAAGGAGTTGATGATAGTGGACTCAGTTTTTAAAATGAGAAATAAGTACACATGTGAAAGGATGATGGAAGGGAATATAGTCAACATGGGATTAATGGGCTATGTTGTGGTACCCAAAAAGAAGATTGGAAGAGTTCTGGGTGTTAATGTTACAGGTGAGAGAGCAGGGGATTGACAGATGATTAGCATAGATGGGAAATTGAGAGTGGAGGAAAAGTGCAAGAGAATAAGGGAGGGAGGTAGAGAGTGGCTGAGGATAAACAAATTAAATAAAAATAAAATATCAAGAGAAGCTGAAAAAAGAGTGGAAGGTGATGAGGGATAGTGGTAAACAAAAGTAAAAGAAGAATGGGTGTGTGTTTCAAGGAGGAAGTGATAAAGTGTGTAGAGATAGTATGTGGAATGGGGAGGGAACAGGAGAGGCAATGAATGGTGGGATGAAGAGGTAAAGGTGGTGGTGGAAGAGAAGATCTGAGCTTATGAGAATTGGTTGCAAAGTAGAACTAGAGAAGCCTGTGAAAAATGCTGAAAGAAGAGAAGTGAAGCAAAATGCAAAATGAAAGAGGCAAATGGGAGAGCAGATGTAAAAAGGAGTAGGTATTTGGCAGAAGATCTTTAAATAAATAAAATCATGTTTTAGAAAGAAGGGAAAAGGATGAGGATAAAAGACATTTTGGGATCTGTATGTTTGTAAATTATTTATTTTTACCTTTACAGCTCTGCGAAGGTTACGAGCTTCTACCCATGTAGAGGAGGATGTTGAGGAGATGCGAGCTGAGGAGCTAGCGAGTCAGACAGAGGCGCAGATCACATTGGTGCAGCTGATTCGGTCCTCCTCTCTTCGTATGCCTCTCACCATTGGTGTTGTTATGCAACTCTCACAACAGCTCTCGGGAATAAATGCGGTGAGGCAGTAGTCATGTATTTAAAATTATGTGAGAATATAGTGACATATTGCATAGCTATCAAATACATTTTTCAAGACCTTTTGCTTGAATGGGGTACATGGTGACTTAATAAAATATTCCAAGTTAATTTGCTTGCTTTGATCATAATTGAGGATTTCTCAAGTAATTACATATGGCCAGATTGTATAGAACATTCATCCTGTGCAGACAGAATTTAACTTTACTTGTAAAGTTTTTCAGTGTAGAGTAATGTATCATTAACCAAAATAACATATACCACATAAAAGATTATTGAAATTAAACTTACTAATATATCATTTCAATATTTTCTGTGATGCATTATGCCAGAGATTGAGAATATATGAAGACAGGTTTACTATTCAACATCATGCAGGTATTATACTACTCCACGGGGCTGTTTACGGACGCTGGTCTAGAAGAGTGGCAGAGCAAATACGCAACGATGGGGGTTGGGGCTGTGATGGTGATCATGACCCTTGTCTCCATCCCTCTCATGGACCGCGCTGGTCGCCGCACCCTACACCTCTATGGCCTTGGGGGAATGTTCATTTTCTCTATTTTTATCACCATCAGCTTCCTTGTCAAAGTAAGTACTTGTGTAAGATAAGAGGTTTGAAGGATATTCCAGCACTTTTGTAATGGCATCTTAGATTGTATGGAAACTGGTGAAATATATAGTGATAAAGAATGCATTAATGGTTATTAGGAAATTATGAGTAGCAGCAACTTCGTCAATAAGAGAGCTGCAGATGGTGGTGGGTGGATGGGTGGTGGATGAGTGATGGTAAGTGGTGGTAGATGATAGTGGTTGGAGGTGGTGGTGGACCCTTGGTCATACTCCTAGATCTCAACTCCTAACCCTATTCCCATTGAAATTAGGATGCCATTCTGACTGAGAGTATCTGGGCCTCATGTTGTGTAATCACTACTCAGAGTAGCCACATTAACTCAACAAAAACAGTGGTTCTGGGGGCTGCAGACCTCTTGGTAGAAGGGATGAAGCTGCATATTTCAACAGCCAAGTACTGTAGACCCTAGGCTATGTTACCATATTTGATAATAATTTCTGCATCAATAGTCATGCAGTATTAATAATAATAATTGTTACTTTGAGCATGACTGACTGGAAACCCACAGCCTCACAGTGGATGGCAACAGTCCTCAGGCCCTTCCACAGATCTCTGGAGAGAAATTTTGGACCACTGTCTGTGTTGTACCTGCATGGGATCATTTTCATGCCACCAGCTGAAAGTAGCAAGAAGAGGGGAGCAGTTACTGTTTGTTGGCTCTCCATGTGCAAAAATGGTGTAAGAAATATTGTTGATGTTGGTAGAAAGAGATTTTGGGGGAAATCTAGAGACCAGGTGTCAGTCCCTCTGTGCTACACTTCCTGATAGAAGTTAAGAACTTGATAGGTTTTGAGAATGAGCAGCTCCACTGTCCATCTTGCAGGACCACCACAAGCAGGTACTTATCATTGGTCCCTCATACAATATTCTTCTGTGTAGACAAATCTTCACTCATAGAGGAATACTAAGTCACAGGGACCAATGATGGGTACCTGGTTGTGGTGGTCTAACATGATGAACAGCGAAGTGGCCCATACACAAGACTAGTCAACCCCCTCACCTCTATTATGAGCTGTGGCCCTGAAGAGCTTACATTCTGTCTCTAGGCTGGGCCCAAGATCTTTCTTTCAGCTTCAGCTGTACTACTCATAGCTTTTCATATATGGAAAGCTGACAACTGGTAATTTGATTGTGGTGTCCAAGTCACTGAAGAGGGTGGATAAAATTGAAAGTCTCGTACTTTGGGATGCAATGGCATCACAAACATCTTTGGGGAAAAATTGAAAAAGACTGTATGTCTGAATAATGTGAAAAAATACAGTTCTCCATATGTATAAACTACTGGAGTAGCCTAAAAAATTATATAGCCCGAGCTGGAAATATACATGAATTTAAAACTAGATATGGTAACTGGAGAATATAAAACAGGACCCTACAAGTGTAACTTTTTTCCTGTATACTTAGATTAGGTAAAAACCCATGTGATGGTACAAGGGCAGATAACAGTATCTAGGTAGATATTAAAAGGGACAATATAATAGTTTGAGCTCATGCCAGATATAGTGATTCTTCATGAAATGCAGTGGAATAAGTGAGGGACTTGTATGTTAGCATGTTATCTCTACAAAACTAAGTCTGTTGTATGATGTACATGAAAGACCACTAATCCTCAAAGATTGCTTCCTATCTCCTTTCAACTCTTGGAATTGTGGCTTGAGTCATTACAAGTCATGTAAATAGAAAAGATTATTATTGCATCAGGGAAAAAAGCCAAACATGGAAAAAATCTGATGTATATTACTTATTCATGCTGTATTCAGTAAATGCATATCATAGATTCACTTAATAGATATCAACTTATCATTGTGCAAAGCAGTACATTCTTGTGAAAGATATTGACACTAGATTATGCATTGGTCATCAGAAATCAGAGATTATTTTACCAAACATTTGCCTTTTGCAGGAAATGATATCGTGGATGACTTTCATCTCTGTGATAAGCACCCTGTGTTTCGTCATCTTCTTTGCCATTGGGCCAGGCAGCATCCCATGGATGATTACTGCTGAACTATTCTCGCAGGGTCCTCGCCCCGCTGCTATGTCCATTGCAGTGCTCATTAACTGGCTTGCTAACTTCCTTGTGGGCATTGCCTTCCCACCAATGAAGGTAAGTTGCTTTGCAATTATATATAGAAATAAGTAGCAACCAGCTTTAGCAGACTTCCATGATGGCTAAGAAGGTCAATTAGTGTGAAGCTTTTTGTTTTTAACCTTTTGAATACAACAACAGCTATGTATGCATCATGAACTGTGAGTGGGGTATATGAGTATGCCAGCATTGGCTTCCTAATTATATGTATTTTGTTGTAGCTGAGTGACCCCCATATTCTGTGAACAGGCTTGATCACATTTTCTGTGGTGTTATATTTATTCAGGGTGAAAGAGAACAAGTATAATAGCAGTAATTTATATTTTGTAATAAGTGTATTGTGATACATCAACGTATATCAAGCAACCTGATGTGCGGGCGAATATTTGACTTGTATTGAAGAGGTTAATATCAAGATGGGCCAGTTGTTGTTTGCTGACAACACTGCACTTGTAGCAAGATCAGAGGAGGGATTAAGGAACTTAGTAATGGCATTTGGGAAAGTGTGTGAAGGAAGGAAGTTAAAGGTAGATGTGGGTAAAAGGTGACGAGATGTACAAGGAGAGAGGATGGCAGCAAATTGGAAGTGAGTATTAAGAGAGGCTGGAGAAGTGGATAGCTTTAGATATTTGGGGGCAAATGCAATGGGAAAGGGAGGAGTGAAGGTGTAGGTAGAATGTAGATTGAGAGAAGCAAGTAAATGCCTTGGGGGATTAAAAAGTATAATGAGAAATAGACATTTGGGAATGGATATTAAGAGGAGATTGTATGAAGGGGTGATTGTGCCAACATCACTGTATGGGGCAGAAACATGGAACATAAAAGAGAAAGAGGTTAAATGTATTTGAGATGAAATGCCTGAGAAGTATAGTAGGGGTTACTAGGCTGGATAGAGTGAGAAATGAGGTGAATCGGAGAGTGGGGGCATAAAAGGGGTTGGGAGATAGGGTTGATGAAAGAGTATTGGGATGGTTTGGACACATGGAAAGAATGATCTTTTACTAATTAGTAAAAGAAGTGTGGAAGGCAGAGGTGGATGGAGTGAACATAAGGGGCAACCAAGGTTGAGATGGATAAATGGGATAAAAGGGGCATTGGGAAAAAGGGGAAAGCCTATTGACAAAGGAAGGGAGAAGACCTAAGATAGGGATGAGTGAAGAATGATTGTGTATGGATGATGCTGTGATGCATGAAAGGGAGTGGGGATGAGGGGGGGTTAGAAAGTATGTGTTAATGATATTTTGATACAGCCCAAAGGGATTTCTCCCCATCTCTTTTTCTTTATGAAGGGATGAAGAGAGGGGTGTCACTGATTAAGTGAAGTGACCTTGCTGTGTTTTGCTGCATTGCTTTTGACCCAGGGCAGTGGGTGAGATACAGGGATGACCTGTCATCCAGAAAGAGGCAAGAAAAGAGAGAGGGAGGGTTGGTGAATGGGAGTGGAGTATGTGGGGATGAAATGGATGGGAGTGGATTTATACCTTTGACTTTGGCTACCTCCCTTGTAAGTGGGAAAGAGCTGTTGGTATATGTATGTATATATTCATTTTTTGCTTATTCATTTATTTTGTGGGGGGATGATTAGGAAAGAATGAGTGAAGAAAGATTAGTAAAAGAGGTATGGAAGGCAGAGGTGGATGGAGTGAAAGGGGCTTTGAGCAAGAGGGGAATGTCTGCTGAGCAAGGGCAGGAGAAGGCAGGAAATAGGGGTTAGTAGAGATTGGCTATGTATAGATGATACTGTGATGTAAGGATGGTAGGGGGCAGGGGATGGAGGGGGATTAGGAAGTGGTTAAGGGTGAATGATATTTTGACACAGCCTGAAGGGATTTTTCCCATCCTTCATTCATGAGGTGCTAAGATAGGGAGGAAAGAGTGGTGGATGGGAGTGGAATGGGTGGGAATAGATGTGTGCCTGTTGAATAGGCTACCCCACTAATAAGGGGGAAAGATCCTTGATTTATAGATAGATTTTTTTCTTCTATCTATATACCAAGGCCTTCTTCCCTCTTAGAAGGGGGGTAGCCAAGTCAAAAGGCACATACTAACTCCCACTCATTTCACCCCCATCCACCACCTTTTCCTCTCCCATCTTAACTCCTCATGGATGACAGGTCATCCCTGTATCCTGCCCATTGCACCAGGCCAGAAGCAATGTAGCAAGAGACTGTACATCCACAGCAGGGCTACATCATTTAATTGGTGACTCCTCCCTCTCCATCCTCTCATGCAGGAAAAGAGAAGATGAGGAGAAATTCCTTTGGGCTGCATCAGAATATTATTCACACATAACCACTTTTTTATATAGAAAAAATAAATATAGCAAAGGGACATACAAAGACAAATGTCTCTTTCGGTCTAAACAGAAGTTACAGCTCTGTGAAGTATATTCCTGTTAATTGAATCAATACCTCATTATTTCAGTAACTTAAGAAAGGAAAATAATAAACTGACATTTAAATAGGATAAGAAAATATGTAATTATATTATTTTACATTTCAGGACAAGTTTGAGAATTATACATTCCTGCCCTTCAGTGTTCTACTGGCATGTTTCTGGGTATTCACCTATTACAAGGTGCCAGAGACCAAAAACAAGACGTTTGAGGAAATTTCCGCCCTGTTTCAGCGTGGAAATAATAGGTATGTGGTGTCTTGTTACTGTAGTAACCCTAACAGTAGTTCATAAGGTAGGTACAATACATGTCAAGTACTGTACTATACTGATGATATGCAGTGTGTACTGATGTTTTTGAAAAAGAAAAAAGAATAAAATGCAGGTGAATAACCATAAGTTTACCAGATGATATTATATCGAAGGTTCTATATAACATCCTGAGAATATTTGATGAGTTGAAGACTTTTTTAAGATACAGTATATGTCGTCATGATTTGGGACTTGAATGAGGAAAATGTATATAGCAGGCTTGTATGATCAGAATTCAGTTAATATGAATGAATTGCTTTAACAGTGGATTTTGTAGCCTCGCATTTGACTATTGATTCCTGTGAATCTTTGCAATAGGATGATTTGAATAGTTTGGTTGTGCAATATCTATTAGCTTGCAGAAAGGCATGAAGAGGAAGAGCATACTGTTCTTGATAATCTTAAGGTAATTTGTTCTTTGGCTGTGCTTCTTGAATGACTGCAGAGCTTAATGAGAAAAAAATTTCTGGAAAAAAAACTTCACATTCCCAGTGGGAGTGATTGATCCAGAATTATAAGTTATTTATTATAGTCTGTGATGACTTGGCTGCAGAGCAAGCATTTGACATTTACCTTAGAAATGATAGACATGAATTATCACTGGTTATTGCATTTATATGATAGAAAATAGGAATATATAGAAAAGTAGAGTAAGAGTTAGAATATGTAAAATGTATACAGAAATAGTACTAAGATTTAGAATTAGTCTTGTGTGAGCCATGTATTCATATATTTTTTCATTCTATGACATTTCTTGTAAAGATGTATACACTGGATGGATATATGTGTGTATATGTATGTGGATATGTGTGTGTATGTGGACATTCATTGGCTGAACAGGTTAAAACATTGCTACTTGCAACTGAGATCAAGCTATGATGGAGTGAACTCTGCCACAAGCATGTTGGACCAAGGTCATGGTTCTTTAAATTCCACACTATAAAGTCCTCAGTATGGGGCACTGTCCTAGTCTCCTGATAAGAGGAATTTGCAATGTTAAACCAAATCATTATCATGCATGGAAAAAAACTGGCAGATAGGGCTGATGAAAGAATATTAGGATGGTTTGGGGTACATGGAAAGAATGAGTGAGGAAAGATTAGCAAAAAAAAAAAGTATGAAAAGCAGAGGTGGATGGTGTGAACTTGAGGAGACCAAGAATAAGATGGATAGGGTGAAGGGGGATATGATTAAAAGTGGAATGTCTGTTGAACAAGGAAGGGAGAAGGCAAAGGACAGGTGTGAGTGGAGAATAGTTGTGAATCGATACAACCCGAAGGGATTTCTGCTTGTCTTTTCTATTTTTGCATGAGTAGACAAGGACAGAGGGTCATCATATTAATGACTTGGCTGGCCCTGCTATGGATATGCTGTATCTTGCTGTATTGATTATGACCCAGGCAAAGGGTGGGAGACAAAGATGACCAATAGGAGCTAAGATGAAAGGGAGGCAAATGGGGAACATGGGAGTGAGATGGGTGGGTGTTGGTGCAAGCCTTGGCTGGCTGCCTCCCTTGTAAGTGGAAAGAAGCCTTTGAAATATATATATATAATATATATATATGTATGTATGTATGTATGTATGTATATATACATATATTGTTGAACCAAGGGCGTGATTCATTAAATTCCATGCTATAAAGTCTTCTGTGAGGGGCACCATCCTAGCCTTCTGATAGGGGGGAGTTTGTGACATTAAACCATATCATCACACACACACACACATGCACACTACAGAAGAGACCTGAAAAAGAACAGCTTCCCACATAGAGTGATAGATGTATGGAACAAATTGGATGAAGAAATAGTGTGTGCAAACACAATACAACAATTTAAGAACAAACTTGATCTTGCGAGATACAAAAACAGGTCACCACAAGCATAGCTCCCCTTCCCATATAATACAACTAGGTAAATACAACTAGGTAAATACACACAATAAGATTTAATAGCTATTTACAGAATCATGAAAGGCATAGAAATTATTGATAGAGAGAATCTGATAAAATGGGATGATAGAAATACAAGAGGGCACGGAAAGAAAATCAAGAAAGACAGCTATAGAAGTGATGTGAAAAAGAACAGCTTTCCTCACAGAGTAATAAACAGTTGGAACAAGTTAGATGAGAAAGTGGTGTGTGCAAAAACAATACATGAATTTAAAAATAGTTTCGATAAAATGAGATATGAAGACGGGACACCATGAGCATAGCTCCCCTTCCCGTAAAATACAACTAGGTAAATACACATACATATATATATATATATACACATAACTATGAAATTAAGGTTGCCAGACAAGCGAGATCCAACCTCAAGGGCTTCTTTCATCTCTTCAGAACAAAAAATAAGGAAAGGATAGTCCTAATTAAAAATGACAAAAATGTCATTATAGAATCAGAGAAAAAAATGAATGAGGTTTTAACAAATATTTTCTCTTAGTGTATACTAAGGAGAGGTTAGATAAAGTACCTGACTGCAATCCATTTTTCAGTGGGGATGAAGAAAGACCATCAAATATCAGCATAGTAAGGTAGAAGTAGCCAAACAGATTGAAAGACTTGAAGCTACAAAATCCTGAGGTCTAGATGAAATTTTTCTGGGAGTGCTTAAAGAGTGTAAATTTGAAATTATAACCATTTAACAGAAATGTTTAATAAGTCAGTAGACACTGGTTTTGTGCCTATTGATTGGGGGCAGGCATATGTTGTTCCTGTTTTCAAAAAGGGAGATAAATCATCTTTATGCAACTACAGGCCAATCAGTCTGAGATCAGTTATAGGTAAAATGCTTGAATTAATAATAGTTGATAGACTCGGAAATCACACTGAGAGACATAATTTGATTCGTGACTCATAGCATGGGTTCTCCAAGGATAAGTCATGTGTGACTAATCTGTCTTTTTACACCATACACTATCAGATAACAATGATAGTTACAATTTTATTTACCTTGACTTTAGCAATGTGTTCAACAAGGTGCCCCACCAGAGACTACTAAATAAAATCAAAGCACATGGCATAGGAGGAAAAGTGTTAGAATGGATTAGAGCTTGAATCAGTGACAGAAAACAGTGGGTCACCATGAATTATGTAAAATCCAAATGGGGTCATATTTCTAGTGGAGTTCCCCAGGGCACGGTTTTGGGTCCCTTATTATTCATTATGTACATAAACAACTTGGACAATGGTATTAATAGTGATGTTAGTAACTTTGCAAATGGCACTGAAATAGGACACCTAATTAGGTAAGGAGACAATGCCGATATTCTGCAAGATGATCTTAACAAATTGTACACATGGTCAATGAAATAGTAAATGGACTTCAGTATCTCAAAGTGCAGCATGTTAAACTTAGGGCTACACAACCTCAAAAATAGATATAGCTTAGATAACATGTTTTTAGAGAAAACTGAGTGCAAGAAAGACGTGGGAGTTCTAGTGAGTCCTGATCTTATATCCAGGAAACAGTGCATTAGTGCCAGGAATAAAGCTAACAAAGCACTAGGTTTCATTGCTAGGATGGTCACAAATAGAAGTGGAGAAGTAATTATCAAACTCTAGTGTCTGACCTATCCTTGACTATGCAGTACAGTTTTGGTCTCCGTCTTATAGAATGGACATCATTTCACTAGAATCAGTACAGAGGAGAATGGGCTCAGAAATTTACCTTATGAAGAGAGGCTTAGGCACCTTAACTTACACTCTCTGGAAAGACGCAGAATGTGGGGTGATCTAATAGAGGTATTCAAGTAGATGAAAGCCTTTAACAAAGGTGATGCAAACAAGGTCATTATATTAAGACAACAGGACAGGACTCACAGTAATGGATTTAAACTGGACAAATTTAGATTTAAAAAGGAAACAGGAAAGAATTGGTTTGCTGATAGGGTGGTCAATGAATGGAATAGACCATGTAGTAACCATGTAGTGAATGCTGAAACTATCAGTTGTTTAAAGAAATGGTTAGACAACTTTATAGATGGGGATGACAGGTGATAATGGACATGGAACTACCTACTGTAGGCCTTATGGTCTCTTGCAGTCTCTTTCATTCTTATGTTCTTATATGGGTCTAGGCAAATTCACCAACAACAGTTCACCGACAACAATTCACCAACAACAATTCATCGACAACAATTCATCGATATACACAATTCATCGAAAAATAAAAATAAAACTATTCTAATTTGAAATATATAACTAGGTCGTGCTTTCATCCTTGATATAGCATATTTTTACCTTTGATAATGAAATAATTATTTTCATAGCCTTTATTTAGGATACTACAGAAACAAGATAGAATTTCTTTTCGTATCTATTAAGAATAGTTAAAATTCTTTAATGACACAACTATTAAAATTACAAATTAGTTTAAACTAAACTTAAAACTATAAATTGGTTTACTTAAAATTAGAAATCTACTTTATGGGCTATTGCCAGCAAATAATCAACGACGTTGCTATATGAAATATATCTTTCTACAATGTTTTTTATCCGTTCAGAAGAATCACGATATTTCTTTCTTTGTGGTTGAGATGAAGTACCAGCCAAGTATTGATCGACTTTGACTTCATTTTAGTTTTGTTCTTACTTCAGGCAGTTGAAAAACTTCCAAATATTAGGGTGGTGTCCAGCAACCTGTGTCTCAAATGTCCTAAGCCACCCTTCAAGCAAATTATTTGTTTTTGGTAAAGAATGTAAAACGGTTTTCGTAAACATCACCAATTATAATGAAAACATAGAAAATGAGAACTACTGATGAATTGTGTATATCGATGAATTAACAAGAAAAATATCGACACCAATTGTAATGATAGAAATAATGATGACATAGAAAATGAAAACAACTGATGAATAAAAATATAAATAAATCTCAGCAATAATATTATCACCAATTATAATGAAAACATAGAAAATGAGAACCACTGATGTAGGGTCGATATATTGTCGTCAGGTTATCCGGGACTGACTGATTATTTGCGGGCAATAGCCCATAACATAGCTTTCTAGTTCTAAGTAAACCAATTTATAATTTTAAATTTAGTTTATACTAATTTGTCATTTTCAATAGTTCTGTCATTAAAGAACTTTAACTATTCTTGATAAATACTACGAAAAGAAATTTTTGTAGTATCCTAAATAAAGGCTATGAAAGTAATTATTTCATTATCAAAGATAAAAGTATACTAAATTAAGGATGAAAACATGACCTAGTTATATATATCAAATTTGAATAGTTTTAGTTTTATTTTTCGGTGAATTGCGTATACCGGTGAATTGAGCGTGTCGATGAATTGTTGTCGATAAATTGTTGTCGGTGAATTCGCCGGATCCCGTTCTTATATATATATATATATATATATATATATATATATATATATATATATATATATATATATATATATGTATGAATGTATAGTCTGCTCCACATGGAAAGCTACACACCAAGAAATGGAAAGGCTCACACAGGTCCTGGTTAACAATGGATACACTAAGTCCGAAGTAACATACATCACAAAAAGAATTCTGGATAGATGATACACCAAAGAAGATAGCACAGCACAGAACAACAGAAACTCCATCACAATATGCTACAAGAATCACATGTCTACAGAATACAAGACAGATGAAAAAATACTTAGAGATATCATTAATAAAAACATAAAGGCCACAGACCCAGAGAAACATGTCCAACTCGTCATATACTACAAAACCAAGAAAATAGCCTAAATGATAATGCACAACCAACCCAATATCACCAAAACACTATAACAGGAAGATCAGGTTGTCTACCAGTACAAATACAGCAGTGAGGAGTGTGGACCTCACACCTACATTGGATAACAACAAAGCAAACACAATGCTTGACATTGCATGTGTCCAACAGGTCCATTAAATCACACTACACCACCTCACACAGCCAAACATTATTTAGAAAAAATCTAGACAAGAATACAGCAGTCATTGACAAGGAATCAGATTCCCATCAGCTACTGTCCCTGGATCCTATCTACATACAAACTAACTAACCCAGCATCAACATCCAGATCAAGCATCTGCAGGCCTTGTCTTCCATGAAGCAAATAGGCCCAGTAAGATGAAACATATACACTGAGAGATATCTGACAAATCTTCCCCAACTCTTCATCCCTATTGGCCCAAGGCAGCCAATCAGAAGTTGCCCCTCATATAGAAACCCCATTGATCCTCACATGGCATATATATAAGCCCACCACTGATCCTGTTCATATTACTCAAAAGATGGAACCAGGAAGTTCTGAAACATTGGCCACAATTGGAGAAATATTGATAAACATCAGAGATTAAGACAAGAAGACCGTGTGCTATATAGAAGCTACACAAATTAAATAATCAAAACTGAATCCTCTTTAGCTTTCAACCTCGTATGTCTAAAAGATAATATATATATACAGAGGAGGAAGCTACAATGGGGAACTCAGTAAGCCTCAGGTCACGTGCCCTGAGTGAGGTCAGACGTTTCGTCCTCTGGAGGTGAATTTATTAACTGCCATACTAGTAATGGCACATTTAAACTCTTCCTCTCTTATGTTCTATGTTTCTGCCCCCATACAGTACTGTCAGTACAATCACCCCTTCATACAATCTCCTCTTAGCATCCATTCCCAAATGTCTATTTCTCATTTTTTTTTTAATCCTCCAAGGCATTTACTTGCTTCTCTCAATCTATGTTCTACCACCACCTCCATTCCTCCCTTTCCCACCACATTCACTTCCAAGTATCTAAAGCAGTGGTTTTTAACCTGGGATACCTGTACCCCCAAGGGGTACAAAACTTTGAACCTGGGGGTACAAGATATGATAGCCAGTGCATGGTACTGTATATTTACAATGAGAAAGCAAAGCAAGGTTTGTATGTATCACTAATCCTTTTCATATGTTTGCATTGTATTTGTATTGGATGGGGGTACAATTTTTTTTTTCTGAGATATCAAGGGGTATGGGCACTGAAAAAGGTTAAGAACCACTAATCTAAAGCTGTCCACTTCCTCCAGTCTCTCTCCCTTAATACTCACTTCCAATTTACTGCCATCGTCTCTCCTTGTACATCTCATCTTTATTGTGATGTTAAGTGTTCATGGAGCGTTACGTGCACACCGTATGGTGGCTAATGCTAGACTGGTTTGAGAGCTCTCTACGCAGAGCGAGAGAGGGTACATATATAAATGAGGCCTTGTGGCCATTTGAATGAGGCTTTGTCAGCTGTAATAGTCTTTGTAGGAAGCGTCACTGGGCATACTCACTGTGGCGCCCTCCTTGTCCAATGCTAATGCTAGAGCACCTTTTAGCACTAACCCCCCCCCCCCCCGCGCTCGCATGACCATGGCGAGAGGTATGCCTATCCGCGAGCCGGGGCGAGCGGTGGGGGCGGAAATGGGGGGATCTGCGCATGAGAATGGCAGGTCCTTCACCGAAGCATAGGACGCGACGGGGCGGCGTCTTCGGAGGCCGATGGGCGCTCCCGTAGACGGTGGGGGCAGCGATGCGCTGGTCGTACAGTACCAATCCTCGTCGGTGGAAAGGGCGTTTCGGAGCTGGGTCTGGCGCGACGGTCGGACGGGAGCCCGGAGGTCACGCAGGTAAGCGGGTGGCCGTGCCGCGACCCATAGTCCTCAGAGAGCCCCATCGGCGTCGGCGACGGGTCGTCCTCACGAAGCGCCGGCGTTGTCGGTGACGGCGCTCTTGACGTGAAGAGGGGGACGAGCGGACGATGGTCCGTCGTTAACGAGAACTGGGGCAATCCAAACGGATATGGTTTGCATTTGGTTGCAGCCCAGGTGGCAGCAAGCGTCTTCAATGATAGTGGCGTGTCGGGTTTCGGCGCCTGTCGGAAACCGCGGGCCACACTGGACGAAGCGGAAATGCCTGGCATTTCAGTTCTACATGCACACTGCGTCGGGGGGCGGAATCGAGGGGAATCCGCGCACGAGGACAGTAGGTCCGTACACGAAAACAGCAGGTCTTCCACCGAGCGGAGAGGGCGGCTCGGTGCTGTAGAGGCTCGACGCATCCGTCTGCAGTACCACTGGCAGGGCAGGATCGAAGGACGCCAGCACAGGCGGCGGCGACAGAGCTCGCTTTACGACAGACGTGACGATACCCTGCTGCACCTTGAGTCAAGGTCTTCCTTCGCTTGAACCTGAAATGCGAACGGTATCGGCCTGGGCGTGTGGGCGGTAAGGGGCGTCGCGTCGTCTTGCAGGTGGGTTCTCATGGGGTGGGGAGAGAACCATCGTCTTTCCTAGGGGGACGGTGCGGGGACCATCCTTGGAGACCAGCACGTCACTAAAATTCCGTAGGAAGTAGTCGCGAGCTGCGGTCGGTGAGGTCAATGGGCAGTGTTAGCTCGGCACATTTGTTCGTGTATGTCATCGCCAGGACAGGCTCCGGAAAGTGGGGCTATAGCCAAGCAGATGGCGATGAGGGGCGTTCGGATCTCTTCGTGAATCCGTATGGCGGTGTTGCAGTCCCTGTCTCCGACGTCGAGATGGTCTGGAAGCATCCCGTTGCGGGGGGTGGGGGGCATGTGAGATATGTCGGCCGCATCGTCTGCGTCGAGAGTGGCGGCTGTAGGGCTCTTGATATCTCCAACATGCCTAGGCGCCGAGTACCTATCCCCGTGAAGGCGGGGGGCGTCGCTGAGGTAAGGGTGCGTGCGTCTGGCGGGTAACCCTTTGCATGGCGACACGGCGTATGCGTATATGTCCTACTGGACGTCCGAGACTGTCACTACCAATACCTCGTGTAGGCGGCAGTGGGTTGGTACCTCCTGCGGTGATGTAATTGCAGCGAGGGAGCAGAGACGGTGTGCCAGTTCCTAAACTGGGTTGGGGTGGCCTGTGCGAGTCAACTGGGCTCCGCGCGGGTGGCACTCGCGGCCAGCAGGGCTAAACAGGATGAAGGCCTCCTTGTTCGCACGGCCTGCGCAAGTGGCCTGGGCCTCGTGCAGGTTGACGTTCGCGGCTGGTAGGGCGAAACAGTGGGATGAAGGACTTTTTGTTCGTACCACAACGTGCACAAAGGCACGTCACCATCACTATCACACGATTTTTCACGGTCCCATGCGTGCGCGCTGTGACCGGCACTGCAGTCACGGTCCAGCACGTTCCCCGTCGCCTGTTGGTGTAGTTCCGTCAGTGCTTCGTTCACGTACGCGTCACCAATTCGCGTGTCGTCCCATGTTTCAGTGTTGCACGTTGCAAGCAATTGCTTGGAATCCTACTCACTGCGCCATGTTTTGTGTGTGCAACAGAAACGCGAGGGGACGTTTGAATCTTTATTGTGGCGTTAAGTGTACATGGAACGTTACATGCGCACTGTATGGTGGCTAATGCTAGACTGGTTTGAGAGCTCACTGAGCAGAGTGAAAGAGGGTACATATATGAGGCCTTGTGGCCATATGAGTGAGGCTTTGTCAGCCACCACCCCATCCATGTATAAACTGAACAGCCAAGGGAACATAACACAAGCCTCGCCTTACGACAGGCGTGACGACACCTTGCTGCACCATTGAGTCAAGGTCTTCCTTCGCTTGAACCTGAAATGCGAACGGTATCGGCCTGGGCATGTGGACGGTGAGGGGCGTCACGTCGGTTTGCAGGTGGATTCTCATGGGGTGGGGAGAGAACCATTGTCTTTCCTAGGGGGACGGTGCGGGGGCCATCCTTGGAGACCAGCACGTCACTAAAATTCCGTAGGAAGTAGTCGCGAGCAGCGGTCGGTGAGCTGTCAATGGGCAATGTTAGTTCGGCGCACCTGTTCGTGTATGTCATCGCCAGGACAGGCTTCGGAAAATCGAGTGGGACTATAGCCAAGCCGAAGGAGATGAGAGATGTTCGGATCTCTTCGTGAATCCGTATAGCGGCGTTGCGGTTGCTATGTTGTGTGTGTCCAACAGAAACACGGGGGGGACGTTTGAATCATTATTGTGGCGTTGTGGAGCATTACATGCGCACCATATGGTGGCTAATACTAGACTGGTTTGAGAGCTTCCTGCGCAGAACGAGAGGGTACATATATAAATGAGGCCTTGGGGCCATGTGAATGAGGCTTTGTCAGCCGTAATAAGAGTCTTTGAAGGAAGTGTCATTGATGGTCGGGCATGCTCACTGTGACGCCCTCCTTGTCCGATGCTAGAGCACCTTATAGCACTACACCACAATCACCTTACATTTACCTACATTTACCTTCAACTTCCTTCTTTTGCACACCTTCCCAAGCTCCATCTTTAACTTCCTTAATCCCTCCTCTGATCCTGTCACAAGTGCAGTGTCGTCAGCAAACAACAACTGGCTTATCTTTCATTTTTCTCAAATTTCTTTAACCATCTCCAATCCCCGGCCCATTACCCTTGCATTTAATTCTTGCACTACCCCATCCATGTATAAACTGAACAGCCAAGGCAATATAATACATCCCTGGTGAAGTCTCAACTCTACCCCAAACCACTCATTCTCTCCATTTCTGATTCTAACACAGGCTCTACTATCATAAAAACTCTTCAACTGCTTTGAACATCTTTCCTCCTATCCCATATTTCTGCAATACCTCCCACATTGTCTTCCTGTCTACCCTATCTTAAGGCTTTTCCAAATCCAGAAAGCCCAAAAAAACATGCTTACCTTTTTCTAGGGCTTTCTCACATATCTGCCTTACCACAAAAATCTGATCCAAACAATCCCTACCTGTCCTAAATCAACCACTGTTCCTCACAAATTTCTCTCTCTGTTCCTCTCCTAATCCTTACCATCAGAACCCTCCCATAAGCCTTCCCAATTAAACTTAAACCCTCTGAAACTACTACATTCATACTTGTCTCCTTTTCCCTTGTAAAGCAGAACTATACAGGCACTCCTCCAGTCCTCCGGCACTCTACCCTCTTTTATACAAACATTAAACAACCTCACCAGCCAGTCCACCATCACTGTGCCTCCCTTTTTTAGACACTGCATGATACCCATCAAACCCAGGTGCCTCACCTGCGCTCATCATTTTGATAACTGCTTTCACCTCATCTTTCCTTATTTCTCCTCCATTTACCTCATTCAATGAGATGTTGAAGGATGGAGGTAACCTGGTACTTATGGTATATTTTAACTGCAAAGAAATCTGTTGGAAAGAGATGTCAGTGAAAGATGGAGAAAATCTATGGAGAAATGTATTGTTTGACATGACTAGAGAACATACAATGACACAGTGGGTAAAAGAAAATACCCAGTATAGAAGTGATGAAGAACCGTTGAGGCTAGATTTGATATTTACAGCAGAACCTGAAATTGTTTATAAATTTGAATACAAGACACCATTTGGGAAGAGTGATCACATATTAATAGAATTTGAATTAAAGGAGGAATTATATATAGAGACAAATGAGAAATACAGGAAAGGAAGACTCATGTACAACAAAATGGACTTTGGGAAACTTATGAAATTCTTTCAAAATACAAATTGGGGAAAAATGTACAATGAAAAGACACAAGTGGAAGAGAAATGGATGATTTTGATGGAAATTTATAATGAAGGAGTGGATATGTCCCAAAGCATATATATATATATATATATATATATATATATATATATATATATATATATATATATATATATATATATACACACACTAGTCACACTAATAAGGCATAGACTGGAGTATGCTACGACACTATGTTCACCCAGTACCAAAAAGAATATAAAGGAATTTGAAAAAATCCAGAGAGCAACTACGAAGATGGCCCCAACACTTGCAAACCTGTCATATGAGGAGAGATTGTCAAAACGGAATTTACCGACTCTGGAAAAAAGAAGAGAAAGAGGAGACCTGCTGACCATCTTCAGAATCATGAAAGGCACGGAAGTCCTTGATAGAGAGGACTTACTAAATTGGGATAAGAGAAATACCAGGGGACATGAAAAGAAACTCAAAAAGGACAGCTATAGAAGAGACCTGGAAAAAAAAAATCCACACAGAGTTGGATGTCTGGGACAAACTGGATGAAAAAATAGTGTGTGCAAAAACTATACACAATTTTAAGAGCAAACTAAACACTGTGAGATACAAAGGATTACAAAGGTGGAGCAAGCCGACTGGAGACCTTTTGGTCCATAACTAGGTGGGATGTAAAAAAAAAATCATGATAGATAAATTAATAAATAAATAAAAATATACTAATATAGATAATAAATTAAATAAATGCATAGGTATAGTTAAATAATAAACAAACAGATAAATAGTAGATAGTAATAAGTTGACATATAACTAACAATAAATGTGAATCAAACAAATAATAATAAAGACTATTTATAACAAAACAAACAAATAATATAAAATAAATGACAGTCATTACAGCATCTTGCTTAGGTATTTATCTAAACGAATCTTAAAGCTTCGAACTGAACTACATTGCACTGCCTCTGCAGGAAGTTCATTCTGTTCATTAACTACACGGTTGGCGAAGTTGTTTCTACCCACTTCTAAATTAAATCTATTTCCTGATAGTTTGAGACCATTGTTTCTTGTCTGATTCTCATTCACTGTGAAAATTTTGTCACAAAATTTAATACAAGACACCAATTGCAAAGAGTTACCACATACTACTTGAGTTAGAGACTGAAGGAGGAAATACAGTATATATATATATATATATATATACATATATATATATATATATATATATATATATATATATATATATATATATATATAAAGATAAATGAAAAACACAGAAAAGGACGATCTGATATATAGTAAAACGGACTTTGAGAAACTTGGTCAACTTTTTCTTAAAGCGAGCAGGGAAAATTTCTACAAGGTAGAAGGATAGGTGGAATTTTTTTTATGATTCTGATGAAAATCTATAAAGGAGTGGATAAATATGTCCCAAGGCATAAACAGGAAAAAGGTGTATATTAAGTGCTGGTTTAATAGAAGGTGCAGTGAAGCAAAAGATAGAAAAGATACAACTTGGAAAAGATGGAAAAAAAAAATAGAAAGTGACAAGTATATATTCATCGAAGGAAAGAATATGTAAAAATACACAGAGAAGAAAAAAGAAAATATGAAAAAGACATAATTGAAAAATATAATGATCAACCAAAACTATTCTATAGATATGTAAATGGTAAACTATAAAACAAACAGGAAAAGTCATGAACAAACACTTCAAGTCGGTTTTCACTAGAGAAAATGTACAACAATTGGGATGAAAGAAGAGAAATTAATTCCTCGCCCCCCCCCTGATGGAAATAATAGTAACATGGAAAGAAATAATAGACCAAATAATGAACCTTGGTGTCAGGAAATTGCATGGCCCAGATGGAATAGCAAACTGAATATTAAAAGAATGTAAAGAAGAACTAATAGACAAAATACATAACATGATAAGTTGCTCACTCAAAGAAGGAAAAATAGCAGAAGACTGGAAAAATGCTGATATTGTACCAATATATAAAGGAGGAAATAAGGAAGACCCAACGAATTACAGACTGTTTTCCTTTACAAGCAAGGTAGGCAGAATTTGTGAAAAATTTTTATAACAAAAAATGGTTAAAACATCTAAAAAAGAACAATATACTAAACCCGAGACAATTCGGATTTAGACAAGGAAGATCATGTACCACAAATTTTATCTGTTTTTACTCAAGACTACTAGATATAATACAGGAAAGGGACATATGGGCTGATTGTGCATTCCTAGATTTACAAAAGGCTTTTGATAAAGTCAGTAAAGGCACTAAAATTAGAAATATAGATACGAGCAGTGCAATAGAAAGTGGAGACAATTATTTCTATGGATTCAATGAGGGAGGACATGACAACCTCCTTCGATTAGCAAGTGTAGAGGAAAAAATAACAAAAATGAACAATTCATGGGAGGTTAGGTTTATCCGACTCGCAACAATTACACAAAAAGTTGATAAATTGGAAGAACTAAAGAAGGAGAACAAAAACCTAAATAAATAGAAGAATTAAAAATACAGTTAAAAGAAGTAAAGGATGAGAATGAGGAATTAAAGAAGAAGAATAAAGAGAATAAAGAGTCCATAGAAAAAGAGGTAATTGGAAAAAAAGTTCAGGAGGATAATAAAATTGAATTTAGAGATATAGTGAAACAACAGATGAAGGAACACACTAAGGACACAGTTATTAAAGTGATGAGAGAGAAGGAGAATAAAGTAAGAGACTTAGCAGATAAAAAGAAATGTATAATTATATTAGGCATGGAAAAGAAGCATAATCCAAATAGGACTACAGGAGTAAGAGATAAGAAAGAAAAAGTAAACAAGGTATTAAAAGTATTTCAAGAAGGTGAACAGGATATAGGGAAAGAAATTTAAGAAATACATGACTAGGGAAATACAGTATAGACAAGACGAGACCAATTAAGGTTAAATTCAGGTCACAAACGCCAGCAGAGAATGTCTAATAAAAAACAGGTAAACTAGCAGAAAGTGATCAGTGTAAACAGGTATGGATAAAAAGATAGATGAATAAAGAGGAAAGGGAGGAAGAGAAAACAAAAAGAATCAAAACTAAGGAAAAAAACGAGAACAGAACAGTCAAAGAGAAATTCTATTGGAGAGTAGTGGATATGAAAGTGAGGAAATAGTTCATAGGAGAGAAAAACAGAAGTGAAACAGAAAACAGGATGGAGGTAGCAGAAAATTAAAAGTGTCTTTCACATATATAGATGGATTGATAACAAGCTTGAATGAACTGAATGATTACCTGATGGAAAAGGAACCTGACATAATGGGAATTGTAGAAACAAAATTGAAAGGTCCATTACCACCCAACAGTGTAGGACATGGTACATATAATTATTGGATTAGAAACAGAGAAGTAAAACAAGGTGGTGGAGTTATGTTCCTGACTAAGAAGGATATAAATGTGAGGAATGTCACATATGGAAAGAATAGAGTGGAGATGATTATGATGGAAATAGAGAACAGGGACAAGAATAGCAGGAAGTGTGTGGTAAATTATGGGCCTCCTAAAATGGCTTTGTGGAAAGAGAGCAAACACAAGAATATCTTAGAAGACACAAGGATAACACTAAAAAAGATAATGGAAGATGGAGGAAGAATAGTTATAATGGGTGACTTTAATTGTAAAGAGATCTGCTGGGAAGAGATGATAGTGAAGGGTGGAGACGACCTATGGGGAAATGTACTATTTAATATGATTATGGAACATACAATGACATAATGGATACAAGAGAATACTAGGTATAGAAATGAGGAAGAGCCATCGAGACTAGACCTAATAATCACATCAGAACCTGAAATAGTGGACAAGATTGAATATATGACACCACTAAGTAAAAGTGACCACATATTAGGTGAACTGAAACTAGATAAAAATATATATAAAGGAAAATACAAGCAATATAGAAAGGGAAGAATGATGTATGGAAAAAAAAATCAATAAAATGAGATTTTTTTCAAAAAGCAGACTGGGAAAGGATATACAAAGAGGAAATAACAGTAGAAGAGAAATGGAAAATTATGACAAAAATTTATAAGGAAGGAGTGGAAAAATATGTTCCAAGACAAAAACAAGAAAAAGGATATGTAGAATGTTGACACAACAAAAGATGTAGCAAATTAAGAGATAAAAGGGATAAAGCTTGGGTAAAATGGAGGAAAGACAAAAAATCTGCAAAATGGAGAATATACAATGGTTATAGAAATGAATATGTAAAAGTACACAGGGAAGAAAAGAGAAAACACGAAAAGGATTTCATAAAAAAAATGTAAATATCAACCAAAACTATTTTATAGATTTGTAAACAACAAATTGAAAAACAAATAAGAATTAATGAAACTATGACAAGGAGGAATAGAATACACAGAGGAAATAGAAATGGCAGAAATTATGAACAAGCATTTTAAATCAGTGTTTACAAGGGAGACCATACAACTTAGAGATGTTGAGTGGACAGAGAAAGTCCCCCCTATGAAAGAGATAGAAGTAACAAGGAGTGAAATAATGAATCACTTGAGTAATCTCGATGTTAGAAAATCGCATGGTCCAGATGAAATTGCAAACTGGATTTTGAGAATGCAGGAATGAACTAACAGACAAAATACATAGTCTAAGCAGTTCATTGAAGGAAGGAAAAGTTCCAGAACATTGGAAAAGAGCAAATATGGTAACAATATATAAGGGGGGGACAAAGAAAACACTACAAACTATAGACCGGTCTCTCTCACAAGTACGGTAGAAAAAATTTGTGAAAGAATGATCAAAATTAGATAAGTAAAGCATTTGGAAAAAATGTACTAAATTCGAGGCAGTTTGGATTTAGACAAGGAAGTTCATGTGTCAAAAACTTGATGTGTTTCTACTTAAGACTAATAGATATAATACAGGAAAGAGATGGATGGGTTGATTGTGCATTTCTAGACCTGAAAAAAGCTTTTGATAAGGTGCCACATAAGAAATTGCTAAAGAAATTAGAAACTGCAGGAGGAATATGGGGCAAACTGCTTAAGTGGATGGAAGACTTCTTGCATGAAAGGAAAATGAGAGTGGTGATAAGAGACAAGCATTCCAATTGGGATGAGGTGATTAGAGGAGTTCCACAAGGAACAGTTTTGGCCCCAATAGTGTTTGCTATATATATTAATGATATGGATGAAGGAATTGAAAGTTGTATGAGCTTCGTAGACAACACAAAAATGTTGAACACTGAAGAAGATTGTGAATCGCTACAGAGTGATCTCAATAAAGTATGGGAATGGAGTAGGAAGTGGGAGAGGGAATTCAATATTAAGAAGTGTAGTATAATGGAATTCGGAAGAAGCAAAAAAAGAAGTGGGAGAGAAAGAAATGAAAAAAGTTGAAAAAGAGAAGTACCTAGGAGACATTATTATGAATAATATGTCCCCTGAGAAACATATAAAAAAAAAATTTGGAGAAACTTATAATTCAATAAGATCTACCAATGTGGCATTTACATACCTGGACAAAGAAATGGTGAAGAAAATACTAGTCACTCTGATAAGACCATAATTGGAGTATGCAGCGACGATGTGGTCACCAAGTACCAAAAAAAAAATGTATAACAAAAGTTGAAAGAATACAAAGAGCAATTACGAAATTGGCATCAACGTTCTCAGAACTATCAAATGAGGAGAGGCTGGCAAAACTTGAGCTACAGACATTGGAGCAAAGAAGAGAGAGAGGAGACTTGATAACTATAGAATCATGAAAGGCATGGAAAGTATTGATAGAGAGGATCTAATAAAATGGAATGGTAGAGATACAATAGGACATAGAAAAAAAATCAAGAAAGACAATTATAGAAGAGACCTGAAAAAGAACAGCTTTCCCCACAGGATAATAGCCGTTTGGAACAGGTTAGATGAGAATGTGGTGTGTGCAAAAATGATACACAAATTTAGAAACAGTCTAGATAAAACGAGATATGGAGACGGGACACCATGAGCATAGCTCCCCTTCCTATAAAATACTAGGTAAATACACACACGCACACACACACATCCTATGAAAGAAATAGAAGTAACAAAGAATGAAATAATGAAACACTTGAGTAATCTTGATGTTAGAAAATTGCATGGACCAGATGAAATAGCAAACTGGATTTTGAAAGAATGCAGAAATGAACTGGCAGACAAAATACATAGCATATTATATAGTTCCTTGAAAGAAGGAAAAGTTCCAGAAGATTGGAAAAAAGCAAATATAGTACCTTTATATAAAGGAGGTAATAAAGAAGACCCTACCAACTATAGACCAGTCTCTCTAACAAGTACTATAGCAAAGATTTGTGAAATATCAAAAATAAATGGGTAAGATATTTAGAAAAAAAGAGCGTGCTAAATCCAAGGCAATTTGGATTCAGACAAGGACAATCATGCGTCACTAATTTAATGTTTCTATTCAAAGCTAATAGATATAATACAAGAAAGAGATGGATGGGCTGATTGTGCATTTCTAGACCTAAAAAAAGCTTTTGACAAAGTACCACATAAGAAGTTGCTTAAGAAATTAGAAACTGAAGGAGGAATACAGGGCAAACTTCTTAAGTGGATGGAAGACTTTTTGCAAGAAAGAAAAATGAGAGTAGTGATAAGAGACAAACACTCAAAATGGGATGACGTAACAAGCGGTGTTCCACAAGGAACAGTTCTGGCCCCAATAATGTTTGCTATATATATTAATGATATGGATGAAGAAATTGAAAGTTATATGAGCTTCTTTGCAGATGATGCAAAACTATTAAAAAAATTGAACAGGGAAGAAGATTGTGAGTCACTACAGAGTGATATAAATAAAGTATGGGAATGGAGTAGGAGGTGGGAGATGGAGTTCAACACTAAAAAGTTTAGTATAATGGAATTTGGAAAAAGCAAAAACAGAATAACAGGATCATATAAATTGGAAGAAGAAGGAAAAAAAAAGTAGAAAATGAGAAGGACCTGGGAGTCATTGTTATGAATAATATGTCACCTGAGAAACATATAAATAAGATTTTTGGAGAAACTTATAATGTGATAAGAACAATCAAAGTGGCATCTACATACCTGGATGAAGAAATGGTGAAGAAAATACTAATCACTCTGATAAGACCAAGATTGGAATATGCAGCAACGATGTGGTCACCAAGTACAAAAAAAATGTATAAAAAACTTGAAAGAATACAAAGAGCAATTACAAAATTGGCACCAACACTCTCAAAACTATCATATGAAGAGAGACTAGCAAAACTTGACCTACAGACACTAGAGCAAAGAAGAGAGAGGAGATTTGATAACTATTTACAGAATCATGAAAGGCATAGAAATTATTGATAGAGAGAATCTGATAAAATGGGATGATAGAAATACAAGAGGGCATGGAAAGAAAATCAAGAAAGACAGCTATAGAAGAGATGTGAAAAAGAACAGCTTTCCTCACAGAGTAATAGACAGTTGGAACAAGTTAGATGAGAAAGTGGTGTGTGCAAAAACAATACATGAATTTAAAAATAGTTTAGATAAAATGAAATATGAAGACGGGACACCACGAGCATAGCTCCCCTTCCTGTAAAATACAACTAGGTAAATACACTATATATATATATATATATATATATATATATAAATAAATTTATATAAATATATATAAATACATTTTTATATATATATATATATATATATATATATATATATATATATTATATTTATATATATATATATATTTATATATATATATATATACATGTATATATATATATATATATATATATATATATATATATATATATATATCTATATGAGTTCAAATCTTAATATTGTAATTGAAAATCAAAGATATAGATTGAATTGAAACTCTACATGAATTTGAATCTAGGTATGTTAGAAAATTAGAGAATAGGAAACAGGACCCAATGAGCATTGCTCCTTTCCTGTATACTACAATTAGGTAAATACACATACACACACATTAAAAGGTGGTGCCAATTCACAAAAGTGGAAATAAGGAAAACCCACTAAATTATAGGCCAGTATCACTAACCAGCACAATAGTGTCATAGGGATCAATAAGAGGATATCACAATTGTGCACACAACTGGGATACCACTTTCTTGATCCTTGTTATCTCTTTTAAAGGCATCATGACCTCTATGCTTCTGATGGTATCCACCTTACTTGCAGAGGCAAAAATGTTCTTAAAAACATCATTGTGGGAGTTTGTAATGAACTAGTTCCTTTTTTGAGGTAGAAACTCAAAGGGGAAATGGAAAAAGAGTGTACTGGGGACACTAGAGTAGGGCGTAGCAATAATGTAGAGCAATATGTCAGTGTAGGACAAAATATAATTTTAGGATATAATGTTGGTAGAGAACAAAATATTACTTTAGGATGTAATGTCAGTGAAGGACAAAAGATCACAATGGGATTTAATGATAGTGGACAAAATATCACGGTAGGATATAATGTCAGTGGAGGAGAGAATATGTTTTAGGAAGTGATGCCGGACAGAATGTCAATGAACGATGGGTGGCTGGTGTGGGACGCGGTGACGAAGGGGGGCAAGGTGTACATGAGAGATCAGATGACAGTGAGGGACCAGATGTCCATGATGGGGCAAATGTCCATGAGACATTGAATATCAGTGAGGACTAAATTTCAATATAGAGCAAGGTGACATCAAAAAACAAAATTATAATGTAAGGCATGATGTAGAAACTCAAAACAAGTCAAAAAGAAATAATCATGAGTTTCTTAAAACCATGTACTTTAATGCTCATAGTATTAGGAACAAATTCCAAGAAATCCAGGTGTATGTCAAAAGCGAAAATCTCGATATGATAGGAATAACCAAGACATGGTTATATGGTGGAAAGTTTGAAGCTGAATTTAATATTGCGAGATTTAAACAGTTTCATCAAGATAGAAACCACAAGATGGGGGTGTTCTGTTGTACATTAAAAGCAATGCCTATACCTGTATTTACCTAGTTGTTTCTTACGGGAAGGGGAGCTTTGCTTGTGGCATCCTGTCTTTGTATCTTGCAGAGTCTAGTTTGCTCTTAAATTTGTGTATAGTTTTTGCACATACTATTGTTTTGTCCAGTTTGTTCCAGATATCCACCACTCTGTGTGGAAAACTGCTCTTTTTCATGTCTCTTCTCTAACTGTCTATTTTATTTTATTTTCATGTCCCCTTGTATTTCTCTTATCCCAATTTAATAAGTCCTCTCTATCAAGGACTTCTGTGCCTTTCATGATTCTGTAGATGGTCAGCAGGTCACGTCTTTCTCTTCTTTGTTCCAGAGTCGGTAATTTCAATTTAGACAGTCTCTTCATATGACAGGTTTGAGTGTTGGGGCCATTTTCATAGTTGCTCTCTGGATTATTTCAAATTTTCTTATATTCTTTTTGGTGTTGGGTGACCATAGTGTTGCAGCATACTCCAGTCTAGGCCTGATTATTGTGATTAGTATTTTTTTTTTTTTTTTTTTTTTTTTTATCTAAATAGGTAAAAGCCACCTTTATTGATCTTAGCAAGTTGTAAGGTTATCCGACAATTTTATAGATTCAGGCAGAAACATTCTTGCGTGACTAACTTACTTGAATTCTACAACAGTCATCTCAAATTATGACAAAAGAAACAATATAGATTTAGCAAAAGCTTTTGATACCGTCCCCCATGAAAGACTACTTACTAAGTTAGCTTCACCCAGAATAAGTGGTAGCCTATTAAGTTGGACTAGTAATTGGTTGAATGATCGAAAGCAGAGAAAACATCTAGATAGAAAAATGTTGTGAGTGGAGTTCCTCAGGGTTCCGTTCCTGGGCCACTTCTATTCATAGTACAGTGATACCTTGAGATACGAAATTAATTTGTTCCATGACCGCCATCATATGTCAAAAAAATTGTATCTTAAAACAATTATTCCCATATAAATTAATGGAAATAGAATTAATCCGTTCCAGCGATACGACATTACTCCAAAACAAACTTAAATTACACAAAACAAGCACAATTTATAGATAAATACTTTAGTAATAACACACACAATGATAAAATGATAAATAACAATAATAAATGTTATTTATCATATACCACGGAGACAGGTAATAGCGGCGAATGGAGGTGTGAGGCAGGAGGAAGAGGAGGGAGAGAGAGGGCAACGATAGCTAGTGTACGACGCACACACACGTACAGTGGGTAATGATAAACACACAGTTAAATATTATAAACACACACACATTAATACAAATGAAATGAAAATAACTAAGATTTTTCCTTTTTTATATGATTAAAAAACAATGCTAAACTATTTTTTGGGGATTTTCAGTTTATTTATTTATTTGTTTACTCTGGCTTTTCTATTTGAATATCTTATATATATATATTTTTTTTTGGGTGGGGGCTTTTCAATCTAATTTTTTATCATCACTTTCACATCTGGCCCTTTTAGCCTCACCTTCATTACCTTCACTGCGTGGTCGTTTTAAGAGAAAATGATCAAGAGTGGTCTGTTTCTGCATCTTTTTTAATATGCTGCAAAAGTGTGAAAGGCACTTATCATTAAATAAGACACTTGCTCTCCCTGTAGACAATTTCTCGGGGTGCTTTTTCTCTTCAAAATCGGACATTTCTTGACACTTGGCAAGGATATCACGAATTTCACATGAAGTTAGCACCTCCTCACTGCTGAGATCCAGCGTCACCTCCGAGTGGGTCATCTCCTGTAACTCCTTCAGCTCCTCCGTCGTGAATTCTTCAGCATGCTCCTCAGCAAGATCAGCAACATCTGCTACGTCTACCTCCTGCCCCATGGACATTATCTCCTCCTCAACAGGTGGTTCTATTGGCTGTTCGAATCCCTCAAAATCCTCTGCAACAATACCAAGCCATAGCTTTTTCCAGACTGAGTTCAAGGTTTTCCTGGTAACCCCTTGCCAGGAAAGATCTATGAGTCCTAGACAGCTTATGATGTATTGGTCTTCCCAAAATTCACGTAATGTTAGGTTGGTGTTTTTGCTAACTTCGAAGCAATGTTTGAAGAGCTGCTTTGTGAACAGTTTCTTAGAATTAGAGATGACTTGTTGGTCCATGGCAGTAGGATAGATGTTGCATTTGCCGGCAGATACACAACGTTTATGAATTTTAATTCATCTAAGATGTCATCCTCAAGGCCTGGAGGATGAACAGGAACATTATCCAAGAGAAGGAGACACTTCAGTGGGAGACCATTCTCCATTAAGTATTTCTTGACAGCAGGGCCAAAAACTAAGTTCATCCACTATAAAAAACTGATGGGTCACCCATACCCACTATTTGCTTGCCACATAACTTGTAATTTGTCTTTCAAAATTTTATGAGTTTTAAAGGCCCTGGGGTTGTCAGAGTGGTACACAATTAACGGATTAACTTTACAGTCACCGCTAGCATTAGCACAAAGGGAAAGAGTAAGCCTATCTTTAATAGGTTTTTTCTTACGCTATGATAAACGTGCACGTAGGCATTTTCCCCCAAAACAGCCCAGTTTCATCGCAGTTGAAAACTTGCTGTGGTAAGTATCCTTCTTGAGCTACAATAGATTCAGAAGTCTTTATGAAGTCTTCAGCTGCCTTAATATTTGCACTGGATGCTTCTCCATGCCTAATTACAGAGTGAATGCCAGTACGTTTTTTAAACATTTCAAACCATCCACAACTGATTTTAAATTCCTCACCAACAATACCTTCCAATGGTTCTCCCTCCTTCTTAGCTGTATCATGTTTAAGGTCTTGGAAGATAGCAATAACATTTTCTGAGATTATTGTTTCTGTAACAGAGTCACCAGCCAATTCCTTCTCCTTAATCCATATTAAAAGTAGGTGCTCCATCTCATTATGTAGGTCTGTTCTAAGATTCAAAATAATGGTGACGCCTTTGGAAGGCTGCACCTTTATTGCATCTTTCTGCTTAATGATCGTGGATATTGTTGATGCATTGCGTCCATATTCTATGGCTAAGCCACTTACCCAGACACCACGCTAATGTTCTGTAATTATTTCATATTTTACCTCCATCGATATTTTTCCACTATCCTTGTCCTTACCATTGGGACCCATGGTTATGCACAAAAAACAAAATAATAATACACAAAACAGGCACAAACACGACGAACAAACAGCGAAAATGTAAACGAGAAGACAACACACGAACTAAAGCATCGGGAATTGTCGGAAGCCGAGCGAACAGTCTGTCACCTACCGCTGGCGTTTCAAATTATCGTGCATTGCCACATCGTATCTCAAAATTTTCGTCATATGTTAGGGAGTAGATTAAAAAATAATATTGTATCTCAAATTTTTCCTATGTTAGGGCGATCGTATCTTAAGGTATCACTGTATACGTAAATTATATAGGCCACAGACTGAAATATATTGTCTCCAAATTTGCTGATGATACAAAAATGTGCTGAATGGCAAGTGACCACTTAAACCAATGAGAAAATTACAGCCAATGAAATTTAACATGAGTAAATGCAAGGTTATGAACATAGGTAAAAATAACAGTAAGTATGATTACAAGTTATTTGGAAATTTGTTAACAAAAGTGGATAATGAAAAAGATCTCGGTGTAATTATCAGTAACGATCTCAAATCATCTTAACAGTGTATTTCAGCCTCTGAGAAAGCAAATAGAATTCTAGGACTGATTGCGTTATCTTTTGACTTCAAAAGTCCATTTCTCATTAACAAGCTTTATAAATATTTGGATTATGCTGTTTCTGTATGGTCACCAAATCTCATTAAAGACATTGACAGATTGGGAAAAGTACAATGGCAAGCCCTAAAACTTATTCCAAACATAAAAAATAAACCATACAAAAATCGACCAAAACATATGAATCTGTTTTCCCTAAAAAAGCATAGACTCAGAGATGACTTGATATGGGTCTTTAAGATTCTAAAGGGAATTGACAACATCAAAAGTGACAAAATTTTCACACTGAAATTAGGCTGGAGAGCAGTAACAAGCGGAGTTCTACAAGGTTCAGTGCTTCCAACAATAATGTTTCATGTCTATGTTAATGACATGATGGAAGGAACAACAAGCTATGTCAACATGATGCAAAAATCATGATAAGAATGAAAAATGAGGACTGTAGAATACTGCAAAAAATATCTAGACTGTTTTTGCATGGAACCAAGAACGGGAAATGAAGTTCAATACCAAAAAATGCAAAGCACTGGAAATGGGCAATAACAGCAAAAGACCATCCTTAAACTATTCTGTAGGAAGCGAACACAGTACAAAAGCAAAAGATGAGAAAGACTTGGGAGTGTTGATAAAAGACATTTTGTCACCTGATAGACATATCAACAGGATTGTAGGAGAGACTTATGGACTACTGCAGAAGATTAAAGTAGCATTCCATTATATGGATGATGAGATGATGAAAAAACTCATTGAAACCCTGATATGTTCAAAACTGGAATATGCGTCAGTAGTATGGTCCCCACACAAAGTGAAGGATATATGCAAGATCGAGCAAATACAAAGGGCAGCAATCAAATTGGTCCCCAGCCTGGCAGATAAACCATTTGAGGAAAGACTAAGAGTACTTGTTCTACCAAATTTGAAAGATCAAAGAGAAAGAGGTGACATGATTACAGTGTTCAGGTCACTAAAGGGGATATATTGCATTAATAGAAGAGATCTGCTGATTAAAGATGGGAGGGCTTTAAGAGGTCATGGAAGTAAATTATAAAAGACCCTATGTCAATAAGATATAAAGAAATACAGCTTTCCATGTCAATGTATAAATATGTGGAATAGCTTAGAAGATGATATAGTCCAAGTTCAAATAATATAAGTTCAAATCAAAATATGATAATTGGAAATCAAAGATAAAGATTAAGTTGGAACTGTACATGAATTTGAATCTAGATATGTTAGAAAATTAGAGAATAGGAGACAGAACCAAAGGAGTGTTGCTCCATTCCTGTATACTACAATTAGGTAAATACATACAAAAGAGAGGAGTGGGTGGACTGCATGTTCCTGGACCTAGAGAAGGCATTTGATAAAATACCTTACACTCAACTTATGTTTAAATCGAAGTATGATGGAAGACTGAGAGGCAAACTATTAGAATAGTTTAAAAACTTTTTGAAGGAAAAATACATGATGACAGTAGTAAAGGACAAGATGTCAAGCTATAGAGCAGTAACAAGTGGAGTTCCACAAGGTTCAGTGCTTGCATTAATAATGTTTGTTTCCTATGTTAATGACATGATGGAAGAAACAACAAGCTATGCCAACATGTTTGCAGATGATGCAAAAATCATGAGAAGAGTGAAAAATGAGGACAGTAGATTATTGCAAAAAGATCTAGACACTATTTTTGCATGGAGCCAAGAATGGGAAATGAAGTTCAATACAAAAAAAATGCAAAGTACTGGAAATGGGAAATAGCTGCAAAAGACCATCCTTAAACTATTCCTTGGGAAGTGAACCCATTACAAAAGCAAAAGAGGAGAAAGACTTGGGAGTGTTGATAAAAGACATTTTGTCATCTGACAGACATAACAGGATTGTAGGAAAAACATATGGACTACTGCAGAAGATTAAAGTGGCATTCCATTATATGGATGAAGAGATGATGAAAAAACTCATCGAAACCCTGATACATCCAAGACTGGAATATGCATCAGTAGTATGGTCCCCACACAGAGTGAAGGATATAAGCAAGATTGAGAGGATACAAAGGGCAGCAACCAAAGTAGTCCCCAGCCTGGCAGATAAATCATGTGAGGAAAGACAAAGAATACTGGGTCTATCAAATTTGAAAGGTAAAAAAGAAAGAGGTGACATGATTACAGTGTTCAGGTTACTAAAGGGGATATATTTCACTGATAGAAGAGATCTGCTGACTAAAGATGGGAGGGCTTTAAGAAGTCATGGAAGTAAATTAAGAAAAACTGCATGTCTAAAGGATGTGAAAAAATACAGCTTTCCTTTTAGATGCATAAATGTGTGGAATAGCTTAGAAGGTGATATAGCCCAAGCTGAAACAATACACGAGTTCAAATCTAAATATAATTAGAAATAAAAAATATAGATTAAGTTAGAACCATGCATGGATTTAAGTCTAGATATGTTAAAAAATTTGTGAATAGGAGACAGGACCCAAGCAGCATTGCTCCTTACCTGTAAATACAATTAGGTAATTACAACCACATAAGAAGTTGTTTAAGAAATTAGAAACTGAAGGAGGAATACAGGGCAAACTGCTTAAATGAATGGAAGACTTTTTGCAAGAAAGAAAAATGAGAGTAGTGATAAGAGACAAACACTCAAATTGGGATGAAGTAATAAGTGGTGTTCCACAAGGAACAGTTTTGGCCCCAATAATGTTTGCTATATATATTAATGATATGGATGAAGAAATTAAAAGTTATATGAGCTTCTTTGCAGATGATGCAAAACTATTAAAAAAAAAAGTGAACACAGAAGAAGATTGTGAATCACTACAGAGTGATCTAAATAAAGTCTGGGAATGGAGTAAGAAGTGGGAAATGGAGTTCAATACTAAAAAATGTAGTATAATGGAATTTGGAAAAAGCAAAATCAGAATAACAGGATCATATAAATTGGGAGAAGGAATAAAAAAAGTAGAAAATGAGGACCTGGGAGTCATTGTTATGAATAATATGTCACCTGAGAAACAAATAAATAAGATTTTTGGTGAAACTTATAATTTAATAAGAACAATCAAAGTGGCATCTACATACCTGGATGAAGAAATGGTGAAGAAAATACTAATCACTCTGATAAGACCAAGATTGGAATATGCAGCAACGATGTGGCCACCAAGTACAAAAAAATGTATTAAAAAACTTGAAAGAATACAATGAGCAATTACAAAATTGGCACCAACACTCTCAAAACTATCATATGAAGAGAGACTAGCAAAACTTGAAATACAGACACTAGAGCAAAGGAGAGAGAGAGGAGATTTGATAGCTATTTACAGAATCATGAAAGGCATAGAAATTATTGATAGGATCTAATAAAATGGGATGATAGAAATACGAGAGGACACGAAAATATGTTGGGAAGAGATGACAGTGAAAGGTGGAGAGGATCAGTGGGTAAATGTATTACTCGACATGACTATAGAACATACAATGACACAATGGGTAACAGAAAACACTAGATTTAGAAATAATGAAGAACCATTGAGACTAGATTTATTATTTAGGTCAGAACTTTAAATTGTGGAAAGAATTGAATACAAGATAACAATCGAGAAGTCACCATATATTACTCGAGTTAGAACTAGAGGAAATATATATAGAGAGAAATGAGGAATACAGAAAAGGAAGACTGATGTAAAACAGACTTTGAGAAATTTAGGATTTTTCTTTTCTTAAGCAAGTTGGGAAAAATTCTGCAATGAAGAAACACAAGTGGAAGAAAAATGGATGATTCTGATGAAAATCGATAAAGAAGGAGTGGATAAATATGTCCCAAAGCAAAAACAGGAAAAGGTGTATATTAAGTGCTGGTTTAATAGAAGGTGCAGTGATGCAAAAGATAGAAAAGACAACTCAAAGATTTAGACAGGAAAGATCATGTTCCACAAATTTGATCTGTTTTTACTCAAGACTACTAGATATGATAAAGGAAAGGGAAGGAATTGGCTGATTGTGCTTTCCTAGATCTACATAAAGCTTTTGACAAAGTACCACACAAAAAACTATTAAGAAAACTGGAAATCTTAGGAGGGATATAAGGTAAACAACTGAAATGAATGGAGGACTTTTTGCATGGAAGAAAAAAGAGAGTAGTGCTCAGAGATAAGAGTTCTACTTGGGAAGAAGTGATCAGTGAAGTTCCACAAGGATCAGTATTGGCTCCAATAATGTTTGCTATTTTATGTGAATGACATGGACAAGGGTGTGTAATGTTACATGAGCTTCTTTGCAGATGACTCAAAACTGAGTACCAAAACAAACTGTGACTCACTGCAGAGAGATCCAAACAGGGTTTGGGAATGGAGTCAGAAGTGGACTTCAACATTAAGAAATGTAGCATAATGGAATTTTAAAAAAGTAAAAAAAGGATATCAGGACAATATAAAATTGGTGCAAAGGAATTAAAGAAAGTGGGATAAGAAAAAGACCTGGGAATAATTAGCACAAAGGATATGTCCCCTAACAAACATGTAAACAAAATTGTTGGTGAAACCTATAACTTGCTAAGATCAACAAAAGTGGAATATGTATCAGTAGTATGGTCTTTACACAGAGTGAAGGATATAAGCAAGATTGAGAGAATACAAAGGGTAGCAACCAAACTGGTCCCCAGCCTGGCAGATAACTCATAAGAGGAAAGACTAAAAGCACTGGGTCTATCAACTTTGAACAAATCAAAGAGAAAGAGGTGATATGATTACAGTATTCAGGTCACTAAAGGGGATAGATTGTATAGATAAGAGATCTGCTGATTAAAGATGGGAGGGCTTTAGGAGGTCATGAGAGCAAATTAAGAAAGACCATATGTCTAAAGGGTGTGAAGTAATACAGTTTTCCACATAGATGTATAGATACTTGGAATAGCTTAGGAAGTGATATAGACCAAGCTCACACAATACACAAATTCATATCTAAATATGACAATTGGAAATCAAAGATATAGATTAAGTTGGAACTGTACATGAATTTGAGGCTAGGTATGATAAAAGATTAGAGAATAGGAGACAAGACCCAAAGAACATTGCTCCTTTCCTGTATGCTAAAATTAGGCAAATACAATTGGGTAAATATAAATGATTATGCATTATGGACAAGGAGGGACATAGCTAATAAAAATAAAGTTTAAACCACAAAGTTCATTGAATGAGATCATTCATAGGGCATGGAAGCTAGCAAGCATAGACAAATTGAAGAATGGGCAGGGAGTGATGAAATAGGTTAAAGAAAAGAGAAAATTAGAAAATTGGTAGAAGTGATAGGTCAGAGGATGAGGAAGTGGTTTAAAAAAAAAAAAAGAAAGAGCAGAGAAATGAAATGACTGTTATATTTAGAAAAAAAAATTTTTTTTTTACAGAGGACCCATTAGTATGGAATGAAAGAACACCTTGATTAGATTTTAGGCAAATTTTGATAATATAAGATGCAGAGATGGGGTCCCATGAGCACAGCTCTGACCATTTATATTACAGTTAGGTAAATACACTTAAGTAAATACATAAATATACATATCAATCTATTCATTGCCCCTAATCTCTATTGCGGGAGACTCACAGCTTCTAGGTAATTGGCATCATCCACCGGATTGGTCCATAAATTACTCAAGGAAGAAATATTGTGTTGTCTGGGTGTGGGTAGGTTAGGAAAGTGTAGGATGTGGTGTTAGATACCTTTTGTGTGATGGTTATATCTGGGGCAGTTTGTTTGGCCAGGGTTACTCTGTGTCTTAGTGCTAGATGGTGACCTGAACAGTTATACTAGTATGGTTCTTGCTTCTCTTGGGGGTGGGGGGTCTGTAGGGCCAGAGTCTGTTGGAGTAGGAAGTTTGGTGGTTGATCTTGAAGTTTCTGTTCTGTGAGCTGAGTGTGAATGTATGTTTGTATAGGTGTGTAGTGTGGTGCAGGCAGTGGGTTGTAGATATTTGAGTAATATGTTGCACATATATATGTGAGCAGAAACAGAGGGTTTGAAGAGGTTGGTAACTAAATTTGATGGGGTTTGTTGGTCAACTCTTTCACTATGGAATTAGATTTCATGGTCATTCCCTCAATTATGTCAACCAAAATGTAGAATTTATATTTTGTACTCTAGCATACTTTTTCTATTTATTCCTACTTTGTAAAGAGGTATTCAGTGAAATGTGAACAAAATGAAGAAAATCCATGAAATTTTGTCATTTTGTTTAAAATGTAAAAAAAGGTTGCCAGTAAGACCATTCTAAAATCATATGCTCAATTACTACACATATGTTGCTTTATTTACTGTTCATTGGAATGGCATACCATTTTACTGAGGTGGCACAATGTATGGAAGTCATTGGGGGTGTTGTCTGCCTCTTGCAATGTAATGAATTTTTTTTTTTTTTTTTTTGTGGGTAAATCCTATTTCTGCAGTCAGTGGTAACCAAATTTTGGCAAACATATAAATTTTCATCTGTAAGAGGATTGATATTTTAAACAGTAAGGTTATGGTATCCAAAGTGGGAGACATAAAGTCAATATATATTTGTATGGGAAGAAAATAGAGCATTTAGAAAATTAGAAATACATGAGATTTTATATATCTGAAGGTGTAAAACTGGAGGAAGAGATAGGTCAAGCAGTAAGGAAAGGAGATAGTAGAAGTTACCATAAAAGGAAAAAATTAAAGGATGTCACTGGAAACTGTGAAATAATAGTAATTGTTGCTTTGAGTTTCACTGACTGGAACCCCACAGTGTCTGGCAATGATCCTCGGGAAATATGTTGTATTAGTGTGGGACTGTACCTGTGTCACTAACTTATATTAGTAGGAGGGGAGCAGTCACCAATAGTCAGTTCTCCTCACAAGAAAAGGTGGAAGAAATACAGTTGAAAATGACTGAGAGGTCTTGGACTCAGTCTGGAGACTGAGTGTCAGCCCCTTGGGGCTGCACCTCTATGATGGTGTTGACAGGTTTTGAAGAGAAGTGGTAAGTAGATGAGTCCCTAATACCTGTCATGCAGCATCACTAGTTGACAGGCACCTGTCATTTATCCAAACATAATGAAAGGAATAAATAAAACAAAAGTTGTGATGATTATATTTAGAAATGAGATCTGGGTGATGAATGCAAGAGAGAATTTGTGTAGAGGTAGTAGAAATGAGGTGCCTGAGGGTTATGAAGGAACTGGGGTGCAGATGGGATTGGAGTAAAAAAAAAAAAGTAGAACAGGCTAACCTGAGGTGGCATGGTCATATTATAAGAATGGATGGAAGTAGATATTCCAGAGGATACACAAACTAGTGAAGCCAGGAATGAGAGCATGGGGTAGATCAAAGAAAAAGTGGGTGGGTAAGGTGAAGCCTTAGGGACTCATAGTCAGGATGTTAAACAAGCAAAAATGCATGTGAGTAAAGGAGTTGGAGAAGAATGTATAGACCAAGGCAATGACCTGTTCCATGAGAGGGGACTCTGGAGATAAACCAACAGTACTGTTGGAAGAGTGATGAGGTGCAATCTTTGCATGGCTTAAATGGGAAAGAGTGAGAGGGATTTGTATAATGGAAGTAAAAAAGATGAATATTTCCTAATCTCATATTTAGACACTTAGCTGTGTGAGTTATGACAGATTGGCTGGAAGGAAAGTATATGTATGTATATAGTCATACATCTGTATGAACCTGTATTTGTACATAATATGCAGATTTAGATACCAAGTATAGTAGAATATGAGGCAACATAGTAATTATGAATTGTTAGTAATATTAGAGGTATCTTAAGAACAAGTTAGGTATTGTGCTTCACGTTTTATTAATTTAAATTGTCCTTTCTGCATACTTAACCACTTTTAAGTTGTGACAATGTGTTCTGTATATTTGTTAGCTCATAATATATTCAACTATTCAATTGCACGTTATGGCTGTCATATTGGTCTTTGCTATGGGCTGCCAGTCTTCCACAGGACTTTTATATGCTCCATTTGGATTGAGATTTTTTTTTTTTTTTTCTTTTTTTTTTTTTTTGAATGTATAACTTTGTAAGGAATGTTTCTGAGAACATAAGCCTGGCAGCCACAATATGTTGGCAGTTGTTGCATTGAGTGTGTAGGTATCCAGTGACTAACACTCTTCCTCTCTCTGCTCTTTTATGTCCTGTAGGCACACCGAGTACAATGGCATTTTGTAAGTTAGTTGCCAGCATTTTAACTGTTGGTTATTGTCTTTTACTCACCTCTCTTGTTGAATTGGTGTGTCATTTCACTGCTGTCATGACTTCACATCATGACGAGAGTTCTCACAAATGCCATTTGTGTTTTGTTTAATTAATTTGTATTTTGACTAGGTGTAATTACAGTAGTTGCCAATTCCCATGCACCACCATGGAGGTTTGTATCTTTACTGCTTCCAGCTGCCTACACTGAGATTCCTTTGCATTTTGCTTCCCTGCTGCACTAATTTAATTTTTTATTTGGATGATTCTGTAGTATTTTTGCTTTTCTGGATGGGTAGTAAGATTATGAGGCAGAATAACAGATGCTTAAAGGAATACTAGGCATTCTTAACTTTTCTGAACAATGAAGAAAGCATTGTTCTGAAAATAATGTTTTTACGGTTAAGTCTCTTATTGGTATGTATATTTGTATTCATAAATTGAAGGAAGATGTACAATACACAAACAATTATAAGCAGTTATTCAAATTGCACAGAAAAACTGACTTAAAAATTCCTAAATGTAGGCATTTCAAGATTGAAAAGGAGTGTGATTGGAGCTTTTGCTTCCAACATCCCATTCCTCCCCTTTCTCGCTCTCTTCTTCACCTGCCATGTTCCTCCCTCATACCTTCCCTCCCTCTTCCCTTCTTTCCCTCAATTCATCTTTCACTTACACCCTTTCTCTCTCTCTCTCTCTCTCTCTCTCTCTCTCTCTCTCTCTCTCTCTCTTTCACTGTCTTTTTCTATTTTTCTTTCTGTCTCTCTCTCCCTCTCCTTCTCCCCCTCTCTCTCTCTCTCTCTCTCTCTCTCTCTCTCTCTCTCTCTCTCTCTCTCTCTCTCTCTCTCTCTCTCTCTCTCTCTCTCTCTCTCTCTCCCCCTTTCTCTTTCTCCCCCTCTCTCTCTTCTTTGTTTTCCTTTTCTCTTTCTCCCCCTCTCTCTTGTTCTTCCTCTCTGTCTTTCTTGTTTTCCCTCTTCTTCTCATTCTACCTCTTTCTTTATTTCTATTTCTTTCTACCTTTCTCTCTCTCTCTCTCTCTCTCTCTCTCTCTCTCTCTCTCTCTCTCTTTATCTCTTTTTTCTATTTTTTCTTTTTCTCTTTATCTTTCCTTCACTTTCCTCTCTCTCTCTCTCTCTCTCTCTCTCTCTCTCTCTCTCTCTCTCTCTCTCTCTCTCTCTCTCTCTCTCTCTCTCCCCCTCCCTCTCTCCCCCTCTCCCCCCTCTCTCTTGCTCTCCCTCCCTCTCTCTCTCTCTCTCTCTCTCTCTCTCTCTCTCTCTCTCTCTCTCTCTCTCTCTCTCTCTCTCTCTCTCTCTCTCTTTCTCCCCCTCTCTTCTCTCCTTTCACTCCTCTCTCTCTCTCTCACACACACAAGAAAAGAAAAGGAAGGAAATAATGTACCAATTAAATCAATGGTATTGCAGCCTTTGTACCTTTTCATGCGGTTCCCACCAGTGTTTCTCTTGTGCGGATACTCCACCCCACCTAGTCCACTAAAACCTATTATTAGCATCTCCACCCTATTAATTTCAATTTCTTCATTTAATACATCAACTTTATCATGTATCCTGACACATTTTGTTACTTTTTATTTTTTATTATGATTTCTATTTCTACCTCTGCATTCTGTTTCCACTCCAGCCTTTAGAGTGATCATCATCTACCATGCCTTATTTCATCTCCTCTTCATTTGATTTTCCCATATTTACTTTGTTTTGTTCAGTGTATATGTATCTATTTTCTTTTCTTGTAAAAAAAAAAAATCTTGTGAGTGTTATTTACTGGGTAATATGTAGGCTACCTATAATCATCAGCTACCATTATTTCTTTCTCTCAGCTTTATTTCCTCCCTCCTTGTTTAAGTTTCCTTTATATCTATATACCAAGAGCTTTTTCCCCCCTATAAGGGAGGTAGCCAAGTCAAAGCCATGCACCTACTCCCACCCATTCCATTCCCATCCACCACCAGTTCCCCTCTCTCATCCTGGCTCTTTGTGAATGATGGGTCACCCTTGTATCTCACCTACTACCCTATGTCAGAAACAATGGAGCAAGACACAGTACTTCCACAGCAAAGCTGCTTCACTTAGTTGGTGACCCCTCCCCCATGCCTCCTTTTTTCTATTTAGCTCTTATGACATTTTATTAACTCCAGTTTTTTGTCTCCTCTTCCTATTGTTCTGGTGATTTTCAGCTTTAGTCCTTCCCCTTGTGAGTGCAAAGTCTATGCTTTAATCACTTATGGCTACCAAGGACTGCCTTGTGCTGGATATTCATGTATATATAGCATTGGTGAAGGTTTTTGGTACAGCTAAATGCCCCCTGTTATAAGTACCTCAACTCTTTTTCCTTATTATTATATCTACTCAATCTCAATTACTATCTTTTTTGTTGGAATCACAGTCCTCCATACAATGGCTCTTTCTCATACACAAACTATTCTTTTTTATCTCATATTGTTAATTTTCTCCTATACTTCTGTTTCTGTCACATTCATGTTTTCTTCTTTATTCCACTTCACTGTCTACAGCCACATCATAGATGTATTTACCTCATTGCAGTATATAAGGTTGGAGCACACAAATCGGACAAAACAATTGTGTGCCAAAACCATACAAGAATTTAAGAACAAACTATATGCTGAAATATACAAAGACAGATCAATACGAGCATAGCTCCCCCTCCTGTATAATACAACTAGGTAAATACACATAGGATGGATACAAAGTAAACTACCAAACTGAATGGAGGATTTTTTGCATGGAAGGAAAATTAAGGTAGTGCTCAGAGAAAATAGTTCAGCATGGGAAGAGGCAATTAGTGGAGTTCCACAGGGATCCGTATTGGCTCCAATAATGTTTGCTATTTATGTGAATGACAATGGATGAAGATGCAGAATGTTACATGAGTTTCTTTGCAACACTAAATTGCTGAGGAAAGTGAATACAGAAGTGGATTGTGAATCACTGCAGAGACCTGAACAGGGTTTGGAATTAGAGTCAGAAGTGGGAAGTAGATGTCAACATCAAGAAATGTAGCATAATGGAATTCAGAAAAAAAAGTAAAAAAAAGAATATCAGGACAATATACAATTGGAAAGAAGGAAGTAAAGAAAGTGGAATCTGAAAAAGACATAGGAATAATCATCACAAATGACGTGTCTCCTGATAAACAGATAAACAAAATTGTTGGAGAATCATACAACTTGCTAAGATCAATAAAGGTGGTCTTTACCTATTTGGATGAAGAAATGGTAAAAAAAAATACTAGTCACACTGATAAAGCAAAGACTGGAGTATACTCTGACACTATGGTCACCCAGTACCAAAAAGAATACAAAGAAGATTGAAATAAATCAGAGAACAACTATGAAGATGGCTCCGACACTTTCAAACTCATATGAGGAGAGATTGTCAAAGCTGAATTTACTGACTCTGGAACAAAGAAGAGAAAGAGGGGATCTGCTGACCATCTACAGAATCATGAAAGGCATAGAAGTCCATAATAGACAGGACTTACTATATTGGGATAAGAGAAATACAATGGGACATAAAAAGAAACTCAAAAAGGACAGCTGTAGAAGAGACCTAAAAAAAAAAAAAAAAAAAAAAAAAATCCATACAGAGCGATGGATTTCTGGAACAAACTGAACAAAACAATGCTATGTACAAAAACTATACACAAATTTAAGAGCAAACTAGACACTGCAAGATACAAAGAACACCACAGTGTGATTAGTATTTTATTTACTATTTCTTCATCCAAGTAAGTAAAATCCACTTTTATTGATCTTAGCAAGTTATAGGTTTTTGCCAACAACTTTGTTTATCTGTTTGTCAGGGGACATATCCTTTGTGATAATTACTCCCAGGTCTTTTTCAGATCCCACTTTTTTTTGCACCAATTTTATATTGTCCTGATATCCTTTTTTTTATACTTTTTTCCAAATTCCATTATGCTACATTTCTTAATGTTGAAGTCTACTTTCCACTTCTGACTCCAGTCCCAAACCTTGTTTATATCTCTCTGCAATGAGTCACAGTCCATTTCAAAACTCACTTTCTTTAACAGTTTTGTGTCATCTACAAAGAAGCTCATGTAACATCACACACCCTTGTCCATGTCATTCACATGAATAGCAAACATTATTGGTGCCAATAGTGATCCTTGTGGAACTCCACTAATCACCTCTTCCCAAGTAGAACTTATCTCTGAGCACTACCCTCATTTTTCTTCCATGCAAAAAGTCCTCCATCCATTTCAATAGTTTACCTTGTATCCCTCCTATCTTTTCAGGATATGAATTTACCTAGATGTATTTACCTAGTTGTATTTTACGGGAAGGGGAGCGTTGCTCATGGTGTCCCATCTTCATATCTCATTTTATCTAAACTGTTTTTAAATTCATTTATTGTTTTTGCACACACCACTTTCTCATCTAACTTGTTCCAAATGTCTATTACTCTATGGGGAAAGCTGTTCTTTTTCATATCTCTTCTATAACTGTCTTTCTTGATTTTCTTTCCGTGTCCTCTTATATTTCTATCATCCCATTTTATTAGATTCTCTCTATCAATAGTTTCTATGCCTTTCATGATTCTATAAATAGTTATCAAATCTCCTCTCTCTCTTCTTTGCTCTAATGTCTGTAGTTCAAGTTTTGCTAGTCTCTCTTCATATGATAGTTTTGAGAGTGTTGGTGCCAATTTTGTAATTGCTCTTTGTATTCTTTCAAGTTTTGTTATACATTTTTTTGTACTTGGTGACCACATCATTGCTGCATATTCCAATCTTGGTCTTATCAAAGTGATTAGTATTTTCTTCACCATTTCTTCATCCAGGTATGTAAATGCCACTTTGATTGTTCTTATTAAATTATAAGTTTCTCCAAAAATCTTGTTTATATGTTTCTCAGGGGACATATTATTCATAATAATGACTCCCAGGTCCTTCTCATTTTCTACTTATTTTATTCCTTATTTTCCCAATTTATATGATCTTGCTATTCTTTTTTTGCTTTTTCCAAATTCCATTATACTACACGTCTTAGTATTGAACTCCATCTCTCACTTCCTACTCCATTCCCATACTTTATTGAGATCACTCTGTAGTGATTCACAATCCTCTTCGGTGTTCACTTTTTTCAACAGTTTTGCATCATCTGCAAAGAAGCTCATATAACTTTCAATTCCTTCATCCATATCATTAATATATATAGCAAACATTATTGGGGCCAGCACTGTTCCTTATGCAACACCATTTATCACTTCATCCCAATTAGAGTGTCTCTTATCACCACTTTAGAGTGAATTAAAGTGTGTATACATTTTTGGGACACCCTGTGTGTGTGTGTATATATATATATATATATATATATATATATATATATATATATATATATATATATATATATATATACCGTATTTTTCAGACCATAAGGCGCGGGCAAAATCCTTAAAATCAGCCAAAATTGAGTGGTGCGCCTTATCGTGAGGTGCGCCTTATGTGTGGCTTCATTGCAAAAAATGCCTCGGACAGTGACATACTATTTTCACACGTTTCGTAGCTAGCCTGCCGACGGCGACAGTGCATAGGCCTAGTAAAAGTTACAACCAAGTTATAACCAAGATGCATGTATCTTGACAAGAAAATTGCGAAAACTTTGACAGTTTTCGAGTCCATGCCACCGCATTCATTAACGCTATCATGGCTATGACATGATAGCCTCTACAACAAAGACAGCCATTTTACATTGGTCTAGTCTCACTCCACTCCGACTGTAGTCATTTGTGTATTTTTTAAGTTTCGACCATGGGCGCAATATAGCTATAGAAAATTAATTATTAATTTTGTAAATTAAAATGTATCAACGTAATATGCAATTTTGTGGGCGGAAACGAAAAAAAATATCTTGCTACAAGCAAATATGCCAATGAACGAAGTCGGTAGCATAGGAACTGTATATCCCGCAAGCTGAGAGAGTGGTTGAAAAGCCCGCCAACATCTCTCACAACGATGACAACGAGGACGAGCCGGATGACTTTTAATTTGCAGGTAACGATTTATTAAACACAGGTTAGGTTAGACGTCGGCATCTATCATAACAAACATGGCGTACCATTCGTCCGACAAGACTTCGTTACTTACGAAATCTGTTTTAGTAACTTTTTTTGTTTTTTATTTCCGCTCACAAAATTGCATATGACGTTGATACATTACAATTTACAAAATTAATAATTAATTTTCTATTGCTATATTGCGCCCATGGTCGAAAATAAAAATTTACCTTCATTTGTAATCTTGTGTTTTTAAGTGAATAGAGAATTCCGGGAATAAAAGTGCTAATGCTGGTTTTATTCCCTACAATTCCCGTAACGTGTTTATGTTTTTTTTAGGGGTATTGGTAGGGCAGACCATCCATGAAGGTGGTCTGATTTCACTGACCAAAATAAAAAAATATATCATTTATTTTTAATTTTGCTAGATCCCAAACGATTTTTCTCATTCGACAACGAAAATGATCAGTTCTGAATGCACTCACATAAGCATGATTATCCGATGACGAGACCAGCTGCGCCTTATGGTCAGGTGCGCCTTATGTAAGGACGGGGAATAGCAAATTACGGGTGCGCCTTATGGTACGAAGCGCCTTATGGTCCGAAAAATACGGTATATATATGTATATATATATATATATATATGTATGTATATATATATATATAAGATAGAATGAAAAATATAGAAAAAGAGAAAAAATGTGACAACCTAAATGATCCCTACTCTAAATGACTCGAATTGGGAAGAAATGATAAGTGGAAGTGGTGTCTCACAAGGTTCGGTATTGGCTCCAATCATGTTTGCCGTATATATAAATGACATAGATGAAGGAGTGGAGTGTTATATGAATTTCTTCACAGATGCAAAAATACTAAAGAAAGTAAGAACAGAGGAGGATTATGAACCATCACAGTTAGACCTAGACAAAATCTGGAAATGGACTCAAAAGTGGGAAGTAAACTTTAATATTAAGTGTAGTATAATGGAGTTTGGAAAAAGTAAAAATAGAGTATCAAGAAATTATGAAATTGGTGAAGAAGTCAAAAAAGTGAACTCAGAAAGAGCCCTTGGAGTAATAATCAGCCAAAACATGACACCGGACAAATATATCAATGAAATAGTTGGAGGAACCCTCAACCTATAAAGGTCAATGAAAGTGGCATTTGACTATTTGGATGAGGAAATGATTAAAAAAATATTAGCTACACTAATAAGACCAAAACTGGAGTATGCAGCAACACTATGGACACCCAGTACTAAAAAGAATGTAAAGAAATTAGAAAGAATACAAAGAGCAACAACAAAGTTGGCACCAACTCTCTCCAAATTAACATACGAACAAAGATTGTCCAAATTGAAACTACCAACTCTGGAGCAAAGAAGAGAAAGAGAAGATCTACTATTTATAGAATCATGAAAGGAATGGAAATCCTAGACAGAGATGATTTATTAAAATGGGACAACAGAAGAACAAGAGGACATGAAAAGAAACTCAAAAAGGATAACTATAGAAGAGATCTGAAAAAAAAAATAGCTTCCCACATAGAGTGGTGGATACCTGGAATAGATTAGATAAGGAAACAGTGTGTGCAAACACTATTCAAGATTTTAAGAAAAAACTTTATGCTGATAGATACAAAGATGGGTCACCATGAGCATAGCTCCCTTCCCATATAATACAACTAGGTAAATACAACTAGGTAGATACACTAATACAGTACAGGCAGTTTTCATTATTATTACAGGTACCAATACCAAGCTTTGTGGAATTGCATATTACATACTTTCAATATGAGATCTTATCCTTTGTAACCATCTTTATTAATTTGTTCTTTAGGAAGTCCTCCATCCATTCCAACAGACTCCCTTTAAGTCATAGGTTCCTATGTAGACCTTGGGCACTGATAAGTTTCCATGTACCCCTAAAAATAATGATGAAGAACTGATCAGATTATGTAATGGATAGTTTCTGTTGTACCATCCATGAAGTGTGGTTTTACTGCCAGCCAAAAATTATGTGGCAATTAATCTTGTCAACTACATCTCTAACAAGAGATTCCCTTTTTATGCATATCCTTCACTATTTCTTCTTGAATCTTAATATGTTCTTCTCTTCTCTGTTGTTACATGATCTCTTTAAAGTTTACTGTATCCATGTGTTGACCAGCTAACCAGCCTTCTTGTATCTTGAACTGTTCACTGATCTTTATTTGATTTTGTCCTGGCCTTACTTGCTTTTATGGTACTGAGAAGATTAATTCTCTCACTAGTCAAAACCTTATTTTACCCTTTAACCCTATAAATTTCTGCTCTCTGAGCCAAGCTGATGTTTTTTTTTTTTTCTAACTATTAATCTAGGTTATCAAACTGACTCATGGGGTGGAAATAATCTTCTCAATTGTTTCAATTCAATTATGAATTCACTTACCTCCAATATTAAGTTGTGACTTTGAAAGCTATCTCGTTCTTTTATTTTGGGCTCAGTATCATCCTGATCAATTTCCCTAATCAGATTACTCACCCTTGCTTTTAGAAAACCTTCAAATTTTGCTATTTGTAGGGGGAAAAATACTTTGTTTAAACAGACTAAATTAATTTTGATCTTTTGTTTCCTACCTTTTTCCCAAAGTTGGAACAACCAATTTTATGCTTCAATAAGGACCCTGGATAGCATTACTTTCCCCATGCCTCCTGTGCACTCAGTTGGTAATTTTTGTTATTAGAAATCTTTAACCCTTTCAATACGATGATGTCTATGTAGGCGTCTTGAGGTGCAAGTGGAATATGAGGATGCCAGCATTGGCATCTTGCTTATATTTATTTTGTAGTTATAGCTAAATGACCTCCATATTCTGTGAACTACCTTGATCATATTTCTGTGGTTATTAATAATCAGAGTGAAAGAGAATGAGTAATACAGATGTAACTTTATATTCTATAATGCGAGTATTGTGGTGCATCATAGAATCATCGCACATTAGGCAGTTCATGCTGCCCGAGAGAAATTGCCTCTTATTGAAGAGATTAAGAAGGCTAAAATTCAAAATGTCAGTCATCCCACCGACTCCACTTGATTTCATGTGCATGTGTATATTTACCTAGTTGTGTGAGTATGTATGTTTGTATGTGTAGTATCTTCTCAGTGTTTGATAAGGCTACATCACAAAAGGACTTCCCAGTTAAAACTGTCTTAATGAACTACTTCCATCCTGGGTGGGACTTTTCCCTTTATTCTGGCTGCTGCTGGACTATTTTCTTCACCTTCATAACACTTGTTCAGTAGTAAAGCAGTTAAGCCAGCGATTATTAAAAATGTTTGTGTTACAGACTCTTAAGATACCATTTTCACATCATAGAGCCCTTCTCAAAGATTTTTTTTCATTTCATTTTTATATCCACTTTTATATCTAATATGATTTGCCATTATCTGTTTTTATTTAGATACATTTTTATTTTATTCAGTTATTTTTGTTTGATAATATATGTACCAGTGGTATTTTCTCTTGTGTAAGAAGGATGGCCAATCAAAGCATGCCTTGACTCCTTGTGGGAGAAAATACAGAAAGGAGAATCCACAGTCCCCTTGCACTACCCAATTTAGTCATATTTTACAAAACATGGTGATCACATTCTTATCCCCCATCATAGGAGCATGGGAAAGGAAGAGGTTGAGTCATAGGAGTTGTAGATAGGATAAATGTCAGCTAAATAGGGATCAAACACCATGGATAAGTTTGGGGGCTATGGCCTTTGACATGGCCAGCTCGGGTTCTTTCCATAGCTGACTTTATGAACCATAGACCCCAGGTTGCGATCTTTCATACCAGATGGCACTTTTACCCTTATTCTGGCTCCCACCTAATTAATTTATTCCCATGGCATCCCCATAGTAGTGAAGGATTTACCTATTTGGATGGCCCCCATATATGATAGCTGGTACCTTTCCTTATACACTTGATGCTGCTAGGCCAGCTTATTCATCTTCATGGGACCTATTCATTAGTGTAGGGGTTAGGCTCACCCATCTCAGTTAATCCCTTATGTACTATCTAACAATTTTCCTTTTAATCTTGATGCTGCTACATCTTGATGAACATTTTATTTACCAAGGTCCACTTTTCTTTTACTTATGGCTGGTATCAGACTATTTTACTCATTTCTGTGGCATCCTCTCTGTGAAAGGGTTATTGTCCCTCTCTGTTAAACTTGTCAAAATTTGTAAATGGTTGTGTAGTACTCTGATTTTTTTTTTACAAGACTGACAAAAAAACATATTACATAAAATTAAACAAGTGGAACATAATAGTAAATGCAGAAATGTTAAGTTGTGAGTGAAGAGAAAAATGAATGCAAGAGGTAAATAGTGTCATTAGTGTCAAAACTTCAAAATGGGGAAAATAAGTCCACCTGAGAAGGATACTTGCATCCTTGAAGGAGGGCTGCAACAAAACTCCAAGAAGTAAGAATAAAGGTAAATGACCATTTCAGTTTTGACAAAAGTGAACTTAGAATGGTAAAATTTTGATAAAATAGTGCCCCCATAATAGTCAACCCTTGTTAAGCTGTTGGAGGCAATGAAAGGAATCATAATGTAGGATGACCCAATATGGAATAAACATCATCATATCTAAATGACACAATTGTGTCATATTTAAGTTTGATTTTATGTATAAACCAACAATAACCTAAAATGTAAAATTTTATTACTGTTACTCATGGTATTTTGATTCTTAACATGATAAGTAAAAAGCAAATTTATACAAACCTATTTAGGAATGAAGAGATCATCATCTAGGGAGCCAATATAGAGGATATGGGGCTGAACAGAAGGATGTCTTCCATTACTCAAAACTTAGTATCTAAATGTAATTTTTTAGTGTGTGAATAAGTATAAAGGTAGCACACATTATAATTATTTATCAGTGCTCCCTTAACAGAAATTCCCATTCTCAAAGGTCTAAATAAGAAAGGTGTCTTGTCTTAGGATTTCACCTGCTTCATTAACCCTACTCAACCCTATTCCCTATAGAAACTACTCATGTCTGCAAATATATATATTTTTTTTTCTTGGTCTGAATAACCCTCTTTAACAGGGTTATGTACTTTATAGATTTTCTTTATTTTGCTTAGGTTCAGAATATTTAATTTAGCTAAGGAGTAATCTTGGAATGGATGTTGGGAGGATCATGATTGATTGTTTGTCCTAAGTTTATCCCACAGCTGAATGGAATTGTCTGGATTTGGCCAGGATGAAAATCATTAAATACACTACAATGTTGAAAAGGTTAAAGAGACCATAATCATACAAGAACCACTATATTCCCATGAATTATTGTTACCATACATTAGTAAAGGTGAATTATCACATTTCCAGGCCCAGAGACAGAGAAATAATATTCATGTATTGTACTTCTAAGCCGTGATGTACTTTGGTGGTATATGTCTTTAGGTGCAGTGGTTTACAAAATATATGAGATGAATTTTACTAATGAAATATGCCAGTTTTTTTTTTGTAGCAATATTGTTCTCAAGGATAGAAGCACTGACAACTTGTCAGTAGCAAAATACAATGCCAGTATTATCAACATTAGCAATTTCCTAAGAGAATAACCAATCACCTTCTGCTATAATGAATTTAATTTGTTGCTGGAACTATTATGCCATGTATAAGTTTTCATTGGTATTCACACTCCATCACCTCTGTCTTACAGGTTGCAACAATGCCAACCATTGAAAGCAACCATGGCTTGCTGAAATAATTGTCATGTTTTTAACATTTGCAATGTTCTTCAGAATTCTGGTTTACTGATCTAGCTTTGTTGTTTGTGTCATTGTTATTTTCACTGGCATGTTCCTTTGTCCTTAATCCTGAATCCAAAAGCTTAATTACTGCTGATTATTGTTTACTCTACTCAGCCTGTTATTGTTCTAATTGTTCAGGCAGCACTTGATAGGATCACACTTTACAATATTGTCATTCTGTCAGTTTTATGTGCTCTTCTCTCAGTTGTAAATGAAATGCCAAGTGCATGGCTGATGTCCACAGCACATTCTCATGCTTCAAACTAAGTTTTATTATATAATGAAGCCTTTTTAATGAATGCTAGAATTTAAAGGAAATTTTGTCTATTTTAAGGAATAATTTTCTACCTAAAGTTGTCATGCTTTGCTAAGATTTTAAGAGTGAAATCATAACTCAATGTGTTAACAGTCTGACATAGCAAGTTTCCAAGAATGAATCTAAACTGTTCACCATCTCAGGTAGATATATGGTACTTTTTTCTTTCTCTTATTTATTTAATTTAGAGTTTTGAGTTTTGACAAAATGTTTTTCGTTAAAATGTTACCAAATGCACATGAAAAATCACAATGATATAGGTAAAGGTTGTAGAATAGGGGAAGGAAGTTGAAAGTAATATACATGTAATATCTAAATGCATATAATTACAAATCAACTAAAGATAGCAACAGGAAAGTCCACAGTCACATTTCTCATAAGCAACAATCTTGAACATCAAATTGAATAACATCTCACACCCAACAACAACACAAGTATATTTGATCAGATTTTAGGTGAAATGTGTGCACTGGTGAAGTAAATGGAAACATGCTTGTTTCACACTTGCATAGTTTTAGGTTTGAATCATGTATTTCTCTCCAATTCCCAGCAGTGACTGTTTCCTGCCAAGCACATAGGGCAATAATCATGGCTTTAGCTGGAGTTATGCACCTCCTGGTGTAGGATCCTTACCACGTTGATGAAATATATAAAATGTTGACACATACAAGAGGGGCAATTAATTTGGACAAAGAGGATGATGATAAAAATCAGAGAACATGATCCACCCCCTAATTGGAATATGCAGCAGTGGTGTGGTCCAATGACAGGTACCTGTTTGTGGTGGTCTCACTAGATAGACAGCAAAGCTACCCATTTTAAAAACCTGTCAACCCCTTTACCCTCATCACAAAATACATCCTTGACCCTCATCACAAAATACATCCTTGAAGGGTTGACACTAGAGCCTAAATCTCCTATCAATTTAATTTGTATTTCTTTCAACTTTTCACATATGATAAGCTGATAACTAGTTACTGCTCCCCTCCTACCTTCAATAAAATACAACTTGGTAAATACATACACACATATGATAATTGGAAATCAAGGTTATAGATTAAGTTGGAACTGTACATGAATTTGAGGTTAGGTAGGATAAATAATTAGAGAATAGGAGACAACCCAACAAGCATTGCTCCTTTTCCTTTATACTACAATTAGGTAAATACACACAAAAAGCTACCAAGGAAAATCTAAGTAATAGGTGGTGTACAAGGAAAGTTATTGAAATGGATGGAAGATTTCTTGAATGGGAGAAAATGAGGGTGGTACTTAGAGACAGAAACTAGACCTGGGAAGAAATGATAAGTGGAGTCCCACAAGGTTCTGAATTGGCTCTGATTATGTTTGCCATATATATAAATGGCATGGATGAAGGTGTGGAATGTTATATAAACTTCTTTGCAGATGATGCAAAGCTACTAAAGAAAGTAAGTACATAGGAAGACTGTGAATCACTACAGAAAGACCTGGATAAATTCTGGGAATAGAGTCAAAAGTGTGAAGTGAACTTCAATATCAAGAAATGTAGTATAATGGAGTTTGAAAAAGTAAAAATAAATATTAGGGCAATATAAAATTGGTACAAAGGAAGTAAAAAAGTTATCTCTGAAAGGGACCTAGAAGTAATTATCAGCAGACATCACCAGACAAGCATATTAACAAAATAGTCAGAGAAACCTTCAATTTACTAAGATCAATGAAAGTGGCCTTTGACTTCTTGGATGAGGACATGGTAAAGAAAATATTAGTCACACTGATAAGACCAAGATTGGAGTAAGCTGCAATACTATGGACACCCAGTACAAAAAAGAATATAAAAAGAAATTAGAAAGAATACAAAGAGCAACAACAAAGATGGTAACAACATTCTCTAAATTGACATATGAACAAAGATGAACTGGAACTACCAATCCTGGAACAAAGAAGAGAAAGAGGAGATCTACTAGCCATTTACAGAATTATGAAAGGGATGGAAGTCCTCAACAGAAAATATTTATTAAAGAGGGATAAGAGAAAATTACTGAAGTGGATAGAAGATTTCTTGCATGGGAGAAAAATGAGAGTGGTGTTCAGAGATAAAAACTCAACTTGGAAAGAAATGATAAGTGGAGTCCCACTGGGTTCAGTATTGGCCCCAATAATGTTTGTTCTATATATAAATGACATGGATGAAGATATTGAATGTTGCATGAACTTCTCTGCAGATGATGCAATACTACTAAAGAAAGTACAGAAAAAGACTGGGAATTGCTACAGAGAGACCTGGACAAAGTCTGGGAATGGAGTCAAAAGTGGGAAGTGAACTTCAATATTAAGAAATGTAGTATAATCAAAATTAGAAAAAGTAAAAACAGAATATCAGGACAATATAAAATCAGTACAAAGAAAGTAAAGAAAGTTAGTTCCAAAAAGTACCTAGGAGTAAATATCACCAAAGATATGTCCCCAGACAAGCATATAAACAAAATAGTCGGAGAAACCTGTAATTTATTAAGATCAATAAAGGTGGCTTTTAATTACTTGGATGAAGTAATGGTAAAAAAAAAATACTAGTCACAATGATAAGATTGGAGTACACTGCAACACTATGGACAGCCAGTACAAAAAAGAATACAGTGAGTCCTCCTTATATAGTAATTCTTTATCCAGTAAATTCACAGTTACAGTATTTGGTAATTACTTCCCTCAGTTCTATTTACGGTAAGAAAAATTCAAAGATACAGTATCCACCAGATATTTTGAAAAGGAAAGAGCAGGGAAAAGGTATGTCTGCCATATCCTATTATTACATGTTATAATGGGTTTGGTATACAGTAATTTCAATTTGCAGTAAGGTTTTCAGGAACGCATATGTACCGTATAACGAGGACTTACTGTATAAGGAAAACAGAAAGTCTCCAAAGAGCAATGACAAAGGTGGCCCCTTTCAAAATTGACATACAAACAAAGATTGTCTAAACTGGAACTACAGATCCTGGAACAAAGAAGAGAAAGAAGTGATCTATTGGCCATTTACAGAATCATGGAAAGCATGGAAGTACTTGACAGAGAAGGCTTATTAAAGTGGGAGAAAAGAAAAACAAGGGGACATGAAAAGAAACTCAAAAAGGATAGTTATAGAAGGGATATAAGAAAAAAAGCAGTTTTCCACACAGAGTGATGAATGTTTGGAACAAATTGGACAAAACAATAGTGTGGACAAACACCATACAAGAATTTAAGAACAAACTAGATACAAAGATGGGTCACCACAAGCATAGCTCCCCTTCCTCTATAATACAACTATGAATACACAGATGGAATGGAATGGAATTGCAAATTGGATACTAAATGTAAAGAAGAACTAATAGACAAAATATATAATAAGTTGCTCACTCAAAGAAGGAAAAATACCAGAAGACTGGAAAAATGCCGATATTGTACCAATGTATAAAGGAGGAAACAAAGAAGACCCAACAAATTACAGACCAGTTTCCCTTATAATCATAGTAGCCAAAATTTGTGAAAAAGTTATAAAAAAATAGATTGATAAAACTTCTGGAGGCGAAGCAATATGCATAGATTTTTTATGACAAGAGGCATGAAAAGGTCTCTATTTGATAATGTCGATGAGGGTAATTTCTCTGGATTTAGTGGGTACAAAAGAAGACTATTAGAGTCATAGACATAGAGAAGGTCTTGGAGAGTGGGAGATTATTACAAAATATTAAAGAATATGAGAATTTCATTAAATGAGATGCTGAAGGATGGAAATAAAGCAGTATTCATGGGAGACTTTAATTGCAAAGAAATATGATGGGGAGAGATGACAGTGAAAGGTGGAGAGGACCAATGGGGAAATGTATTAGTAGATATGACTATAGAACATATAATGACACAGTAGGTAAAAGCAAACACTAGATTTAGAAATAATGAAGAACCATTGAGACAAGATCTATCATTTATGTCAGAACCTGACACCTATTGCAAAGAGTGACCACATACTACTCGGGTTAGAACGAAGGGAGGAAATATATATCAAGGGAAATGAGAAACACAGAGTGGAAAGAATGATGTATAGTAAAATGGACTTTGAGAAACTTAAGCAATTTTTTTCTTAAAGCCCATTGGGAAAAATTCTACAAGGAAGAAGCACAAGTGGAAGAATAATGGATGATTCTGATGAAAATCTAAAAAAAAAAAAAAAAAAAGTGGATAAATATGTCCCAAAGCAAAAACAGGAAAAGGAGTATATTAGTGTTGGTTTAATAGAAGATGCAGCAAAGCAAAATATAGAAAAGATAAAGCTTAGAAAAGATGGAGAAAAGACAAAAATGTAGAAAGTGACATATATTAATCAAAGGGACGAATATGTAAAAATACACAGGGAAGAAAAAAGAAACTAAGAAAAAGACAATAGAAAAATGTAAGGATCAGCCAAAACTATTCTATAGATATGTAAATAGTAAACTAATAAGTAAACAGGAAATAACTATGCCAAGGAAATACAGAATACATAGAAGAAAAAGAAATGGCTGAAATCATGAACAAACACATCAAATTGGTTTTCACTAAAGAAAAATGTAACATGGGGATAGAGGGAAGGAAGTGACCCCCCCCATGAGGGAAATAAGAGTAACACAGAAAGAAATAATGGATCAAATAATGAACCTTGATATCAGGAAGTTGTATGGCCCAAATGGAATGGCAAATTGGATATTAAATGAATGTAAAGAAGAACTAAAAGACAAAATATATAACATAACAAGTTGCTTACTCAAAGAAGGAAAAATACCAGAAGACTGGAAAAATGCTGATATCGTACCAATACATAAATAAGGAAATAAGGAAGGCCCAACAAATTACAGACAACCACGGTAGCTAAAATTTGTGAAGAAGTTATAAAAAGTAGATGGATAAAACACCTGAAGGAGAACCAGATCTTAAATCCGAGACAATTTGGATTTAGACAGGGAAGATCATGCACCACAAATTTGATCTGTTTTTACTCAAGACAACTAGACATAATACAAGAAAGGACAGATAGGCTGATTGTGCATTCCTAGATCTACAATATATATATATATATATATATATATATATATATATATATATATATATATATATATATATATATATATATATATATGTATAAAGTTCCTCACAAAAGAAGATATTAAGAAAAATAGAAACCATAGGAGGGACACAAGGTAAACATCTGAAATGGGTGGAGGACTTTGGGCATGGAAGAAAAATGGTAGTGCTCAGAGATAAGAGTTCTGCTTGGGAAGAGGTAATTAATAGAGTTCCACAAGGATCTGAATTGGCTCCAATAATGTTACTATGTGAATGACATGGACGAGGGTGTGGAATGTTACATGAACTTCTTTGCAGAAGATGCAAAGTTATTAAAGAAAGTGAATACTGAAATGGACTGTGACTCACTACAGAGAGATCTGAATAGAGTCTGGAAGTGGAGTCAGAAGTGGGAAGTGGCCTCCAACATTAAGAAATATAGCATAATGGAGTTTGGAAAAGATGAAAAAAAGGGGGATATCAGGACAATATAAAGTTTGTGAAAAAGACGTAATAAACATGGGACCTGAAAGAGACCTGGGAGTGATCATCACAAAAGATGTCCCCTGACAAACCTATAAACAAAATTGTTGGCAAAACCTATAACTTGTTATGATAAAGTGTTTAGTTATGTGGATAAAGAAATGGTAAAGAAAATACTAGTCACACTGATAAGGCCAAAATTGGAGTATGCAGTGACACTATGGTCACCCAGTACTAAAAAGAATATAAGGAAAATTGAGAGAATCCAGAGAGCAACTATGAAGATGGTCCCAACACTATATCAAAAATATCATATGAAGATTGTCAAAACTGTAACTAGCGACTCTGGAACAAAGAAGAGAAAGAGGTGACTTGTTGAAAATCTACAGAATTAGGAGAATTATAGAAGTCCTTGATAGAGATGACTTACTAAATTGTCAAATGCAAAAAATTCAGTATGATAGGAATAACTGAGACATGGTTAAATGGTGTAGAGTTTGAAGCTGAATTTAATATTGCTGGACTTGAACACTTTCATCAGGATAAAAACACAAGAAGGGTGGGGGTGTTCTCTTGTATGTAAAAAGCAATGTTCATGCTTATGTTTTAGAGAAAATGAAACAGGATGCGTATAATAGTTTGTGGGTAGAATTAATCCAAATGAACAAAATTAATGTAGATTTAATATATAGGTCAAAACATTATCTTTAGCAGATGACAAACTATTGTTTCAAGAACTATCAAGTTTCTGCAACCAGGACTTATTAATAATGGGTGATTTCAATTTTACTGGCATTGGTTGGATGACCCTTGAACATGGCTATATAGGTAGTCGCTTGATAAATTTTCTTGGTGACACTTAGTTCACCATGTAAAAGAGCCCACAAGACATGGAAATTTACTCGATCTATTGATCACTAACTGCGAAAGCATGATAACTGATGTAGAGGTTGGTGAAACTATTGCAAGTAGTGATCACAACTTAGATTCAAACTACTAAATTTTTTTAGAATAGATACTTGTGTATCTGAAATACCTGATTTCAGTGAAGCTCATTTCATAGGACTACATTAGGAGCTTCAGCCTACAGATTGGGAGGCAAAATTAAGCAAAAGACCTGTAGATCAGATGTGGGAAATATTTCAAAATACGCTTACTAAGGTGATTCATACTTACATCCTGTTTAAGGATAGACGCCCCCCAAATCAGGCTCGCCCAAAATGGCTTGACAAAGAAACTGAAAAAAAAATTGCTAAAGAGGCAGGTTTAAAAGAAATACAAGTGCTTGGTTGCACCTAATGACTATCAAAGTTATGTTATAATACAGAGATATTAAAAAAAAAAAAAAATGAAACGACAATACAAAATGAATAGTGCTGATAAATCCAAAGATAATCTCAAAGAATTCTATAGTTACATTAGAAATAAAAAGGTTATTAGGAATCACATTGGCCCACTATTATCTGCTAATGGTCAACTTGAATATTCAAATGAAGGAATGTGTGATATTTTAAACAGCAATTTTAGCTCAGTATTCATAAATGAAACACCTCAAAGTGAACTCCAAACTGAATCCTGTGATATGTCTAGGATGAACTTATGGTAAATATAACAAAAGAAAAAACAAAAGGTATATAGAAAAACTTAAAGTTAATAAAACACTAGGGCCTGACGGTTGGCATCCAAGAATCGTATAGAAAATAAAAAATGAGATTGTTTTTCCATTAGAAACTATTTTCAAGAAATCCATCATCTCCGGAGATGTCCCAAGAGAATGGAAGCTAGCTAATGTTATTCCCATATTAAAAAAAAAGTGACAAAGGAATCAAATAACTACAGGCCTATAAGCTTGACTTCAATCAGAGGAAAAATTATGGAAACTATCATCAGAAATGGTATAGAACATTATTTAGAAAGTAACTGTTTGATAAATAATAGCCAGCATGGATTCAGACTGAAATATTCTTGCATGACTAACTTACTCAAATTCTACAACACAGTCATTTCGAATTATGACAAAAGAAACAATATAGATTTAATATGTCTAGACTGCAAAAGCTTTTGATACAGTTCCATATGAAAGACTACTTACTAAATTAGCTTCACATGGAGTAAGTGGTATAGCCTAGTTGGACTAGTAATTGGTTGAACGCTCGAAAACAGGGAGTTGTTCTAAATGGCAAAATTTCTAGATGGAAAAATATTACGAGTGGAGTTCCTCAGGGTTCCATTCTTGGGCCACTTTTATTCATGGTATATATGTAAATGATATAGACCACGGACTGAAATCTATTGTCTCCAGATTTGCTGATGATACAAAAATGTGTGGAATGACCAATTAGATATTCTATTCAAGAAGATTTAGATAAACTACAGCAATGGTCTGAAAAGTGGCCAATGAAATCTAATACAAGTAAATGTAAGGTTATGCAAATAGGTAAAAATAACAGTAAGTACAATTACAAGATATTTAAAGATACGTCTAAAAAAGTGGATAGTGAAAAGGATTTTGGCGTAATTATCAGTAATGATCTCAAATCATCTAAGCAGTGTATTTCAGCTTCTGAGAAAGCAAATAAGATTCTATGACTGCACGATCTTTTGACTTCAAAACTCCATCTCTCATGAACAAGCTTTATAAACCATCAGTTCATCCACATTTGGAATGTGCTGTATCTGTATGATCACCAAATCTCATTAAAGACATTGACAGATTGGAAAAAATACAACAGCTAGCCACAAAACTGATTATAAATGTAAAAAGTAAATCATATGAAAATCAACTAAACTATAGGAATCTGTTAAAAAAAAAATTGAAACTCAGAGGTGACTTGATGGGTCTTAAAGATTCTGAAGGGAATTGACAACATCGAAAGTGACAAAGTTTTCACACTGAATGAGAATCCAACAAGAAACAATGGTCTCAAACTGGCAGGAAAAATATTTAGTTTAGAAGTGGGTAAAAACAACTTTGCCTAATATGGAGATTGGATGAAAATGAGACTACGTCTTCTGCATCTACATGAAGTGTGGTCGGGGACTTGTATAGTCCTCTTGTACGATAGCTTGGTTGCTAGCATCTTGGTTTCGTGATTATGCATGCACAGGTCAGGGTTCAAATAAACTTTTAGAGTGCTCGCCCCATTTATGGGTTTTTCTTTTTCAACATGGATATGAATAAAGTGATGAGGTTTAAAGTAACTAATTTAATGCACATGATATGACTATATAAGTTTCTTATAAAAAGATCCAAGGATGAAAATGGGAAGCAGTTGGGAGTCAGAGTCAATGCCCACATCTTAATTCACAGCCGCACAACATAGGTCAGGCACAGGTGCCAATGTGTGCCTTTATAAGTCTAGTCTATCCCTATTTGCCTGGCTTCACACAATCCTTCTACTTCTTTATTTGTGTGTGAAGAAGGCTAACAAATTTTCAATCATTACCTATCTAAACAGATGGGAGAACATAAATACATATGCAAAGATACTATTCCATAGTGTTATTTTGTTTACATGTCCTCTGACCTCTGAGGGGAGAAGGCCTTATTTTATACTCCTCCACCATCTGCGCAGCAAAACTCCTGCAACTAGGGCATTCATAAGGTACAGACAACTTATATCAAATCTTATTTTCTAATTTAAGATAACCCACTAATTGGTTGTATCTAATATCAATGGTCATCCCATTTAGGATGACCAGCAATATGGTTCTTGCTAGAATGCAGCTTTTGGCGCCATTTTTCGCGTCCCCTTTGTGTCAGTGACGCGTCAGGGAACATGATATATCCCCCTTCCCAAATATAAATATTCAAGCCTGTGAAGCAAGGCTTGAACATTTTGTACCAGGAAGCAACAAGGCGTTGCCTACGACACTTTGTTTTCCCAGGATGTGTTGAACACAAATCATATTCCAGGACTGCTAATACCCACCTGCCCAGTCTGTCATTCTTTGTTTTCCTATGGTATATTTCAAGGGATATTATCACTCAGGATAACTTTTTTGTCGAGAAAAATTTGGAATTTCTTCAAAGCTAATATGAGGCTGAGGGCCTCCTTCTCAATGGTAGAATACTGCCTTTGATAATCCTTGAGGATAAGTATATATATATATATATATATATATATATATATATATATATATATATATATATATATATATATATATATATATATGTATATATATATATATATATGTATGTTTACCATTTACATATATGTAGAATAGTTTTGGCTGTTTCTATTATGTCTTTTTCATTGTTTCTTTTTTCTTCTCAGCATATTTTTACATATTCGTTCCATAGATTAATATATATTTGTAGAGCCTTTACATGGCTAAGTGCTGCCCCCAGGCAAAATGCCGCCCTGGGACAAAGTTCTCAGTGATACCCCCCTCCCTTCCACCATCCCTTACAGCCTGTTTTAGCTATTGGCTTGCGAAACAATTAAACTGATTTTAAAAATCGTATTTAATGTCCCTATTGCAGAAAGGATAATGGAAAAATGTTTCATATTCTGTTAATTCTAACGCAAAATTCGTATATTACGGAAAAATATTCATAGCTCCTTTCACCCGTTTTTTTTAATTATAATTATTTTGTCAGCCTTATGGGCGTCACGTCCAGGGTAGAACTGACGCCCCCCTAAATGTGCCGTCCCAGGACATATGCTCCCCCCCCCCTGTGAGGAACCTATATATTTGCCACTTTCTAGGTTTTTCATCTTTTCTCCATCTTTTCCAAGATTTATCACATCTGTCTTCTGCTTCGCTGCACCTTCTATTGAATCAGCATTTAATATACACCTTTTCTTGTTTTTGCTTTGAGACATTTATTTACATTATAGATTTCCATCAGAATCATTCAATTTTTTTCCACTTGTGTTTCTTCATTGTAGATTTTTTCCCAACTCGCTTTAAGAACAAATTTCCTAAGTTTCTCAAAGTCTGTGTTACTATACAGTAGTCTTCCTTTTCTGTGTCTCTCATTTCTCTTTATATATATTTCCTCCTTAAGATCTAGCTCAAGTAGTACATGGTCACTTCGCAATTGGTGTCTTGTATTCAATTTTGTCCACTATTTCAGGTTCTGATTTGAATAGTAAATCTAGTCTTGACAGTTCTTCATTATTTCTAAATCTAGTGTTTTCTTTTACCCATTGTGTCATTGTTCTATAGTCATTTTGAGTCATTGATTCCACTTTTCACTGTCATCTCTTCCCAACATATTTCTTTGGAATTAAAATCTCCCATAAGTACAGTGTTACTTCCATCCTTCAGCATCTCATTTAATGAAAGTCTCGTATTATCTAACATTTTAGAGTAATCTCTCTCCAAGACCCCATTTTTGGGGGCACATAAATCACTGCAAACTTTCTGCTTTTCATGTCACTATCTTCAACTGTTATTGTGATCATCCTGTTCTCTCCATATATAACATACTTCAGATTTTTTTTTTTTTTTTTTTTTTTTTTTTTTAACAGGAACATGACTCCTCACCAAATTTCTTTTCTCTATTTATAAGCCAATGATTATATACCGGTAATCCATGTCCAACACTGGTACTAGTAGACCCCTTAATTTTGTTTTCCATAATTCCCATTGTCTGGTTTTGCTTCTGACAGGGAATCATTTAGTTCACTTAATCCTGATATTAATCCATCTATATTGGTATAAGAAATTTAATAATTTTACTCAATCTCATTCTCTCTCTCTTTTTTTTTTTTTTTTTTTTTTTTTTTTTTTTTTTTTTTTTATATGCATTTTTTCAATCTCAGGTCTAACACTCTGGTAGAACTCCATGTTCTTGGTATCCATCCTTTTCTCTCTTTTTCATTATTTTATTTATTTATTTATTATTTTAAGCTTTGCTTCTTAGTGTCTTAACTTCTCTTTCCTCATCATTCATGTCTCTTTTTATCCAAATACTTTTGTATTGTTTGCTTCTTGATCATTGTCATGTTTTTGCTAGGATTTCTTCTGCTGCCATTTGTGACTTTAATTGGTCTTTATGAGTTGATTTTTTCCTTCTACAATTTTGTATTTACCCGTTTTGTGCACTTCCTCTATTTCCTTTTCTATTTATTGTTCTTCATCTTGTACTATTAGAATATTTCTTGCCAATTCTCTTTCTTCTTTATCTCTTAGTGACCAATTTAGGTTTTGTTTCTCCTTTAGACCATATACTACTATACATTTTTTTTTGTCTACTGCATCTCTTGCTATGTTTTATTTTTCTTTGATTGTCTTAATGACTGCATCTTCGGTCTTTTCCATTTATTGATGAAATATTTCTTTGAAAACTATCTTATCTTCTTTCTTCCAATCATTCCTAAGTTGTTGTAAGTCATCCTCTCCTATGTTTTATCGTTTTTATGGTCATTGCTTTTATCTGTTCATTTATCCCTTTATTATCCCACTATTAGTGTTATTGTTTTTCACCCTCTCATTTTCACATTCTAAGTTGACCAGTCCTTTTTTAGTGCATATACCTCTTTTTTTATTTCAGTGTTTACTTCTTTTAAGTCACTTCTTTGTTTAATTCTTTATTCGTCTTCCATAGATTGTTAGTCTCCTGCTTCCATCCATTTCAATAGTTTTCCTTGTATACCTGTTGTTTTGATTTTTCTTAATAATTTTTTGTGTGGTACTTTATCAAATGCCTTTTGTAAGTCCAAGAAAGCACAGCCTACCTATCTCTCCCTTTCTTGCATTATATTGACCTTGAAGAGAAACACATCAGATTTGTGTTACATGATCTTCCCTGTCTAAATTCGAATTGTCTTGGATTTAGTATATTGTTCTCATGATGTTTAGTCCATCTACTTTTGATAACTTTCTCACAAATTTTGGCCATTGTACTTGTAAGGAAGACCGGTCTATAGTTTGTTGGGTCTTCCTTGTTTCCCCCTTTATATATTGGCACAATATTGGCATTTTTTCAGTCTTGCAGTACCTTTCCTTCTTTGAGTGAAGAATCTGTTATCTTATGTATTTTGTCCATTAGTTCATCCCTACACTCTTTTAGTATCCAGTTTGCAATTAGGTCTGGGCCATGTGATTTTCTGACATCAAGGTTCATTATTTGGTACCTTATTTCTTTCTGTGCAACTGTTATGGAAAGTAGAAACTGATAAGGACTGTGAAGCACTGCAGGAAGACCTAAATAAGGTATGGAATTGGAGTCAGAAATGGGAAGTGGACTTTAATACTAAGAAGTGTAGCATAATGGAGTTTGGAAAAAGCAAAAACAGAATATCAGGACAATATAAAATTGGAACCAAGGAGGTAAAGAAGGAAGGATCCGAAAAAGATTTGGGTGTAATTATCACAAACGACTTGTCCTATGACAAACAGATCAACAAAATTGTTGGGGAGTCTTACAACTTGCTAAGATCAATAAAAGTGGCATTTGCATACTTGGATGAGGATATGATCAAAAAGATATTGGTTACATTGATAAGGCCTAGACTAGAATATGCAGCAACATTGTGGTCACCCAGTACCAAAAAGAATATAAAAAGAAATAGAAAGAATCCAAAGAGCAGCAACAAAAATGGCACCTGCACTTGCAAACTTATCATATGAAGAGAGATTGGCTAAACTGGAGTTACCGACGCTGGAGCAAAGAAGAGAGAGAGATGACCTACTGACCATCTACAGAATCATGAAAGGCACAGAGATACTCAATAGAGAGGACTTACTAAACTGGGACAAGAGAAGCACAAGAGGGCATGGAAAGAAAATCAAGAAACATAGCTATGGAAGAGAACTGAAGAAAAACAGTTTTCCACATAGAGTTGTGGACACTTGGAACAAACTGGACAATGAAATAGTGTGTGCAAAAACCATTCAGGAGTTTAAAAGCAAACAAGACACTACGAGATACAAAGGCGGGACACCACGAGCATAGCTCCCCTTCCCGCAAAATACAACTAGATACATACTAGGTAAATAAAAATATAATGTGTGTGTGTGTGTGTATATATATATATACATATATATATATATATATATATATATATATATGTATATATATATATATGTGTATTTACCTAGTTGTATTTTACGGGAAGGGGAGCTATGCTCTTGGGGTCCCATCTTCATATTTCATTTTATCTAAACTATTTTTAAATTCATGTATTGTTTTTGCACACACCACTTTCTCATCTAACTTGTTCCAACTGTCTATTACTCTGTGAGGAAAGCTGTTCTTTTTCAAATCTCTTCTATAGCTGTCTTTTTTTTATTTTCTTTCCGTGTCCTCTTGTATTTCTGTCATCCCATTTTATCAGCTTCTCTCTATCAGTAATTTCCATGCCTTTCATGATTCTGTAAATAGTTATCAAATCTCCTCTCTCTCTTCTTTTCTCTAGTGTCTTGTGTGTGTGTGTGTGTGTATACATATATATATATATATATATATATATATATATATATATATATTATATATTATATATTATATATATATATTATATATATATATACATATATATATATGTATATACAGTCGAACCTCGAAAGCCCGGACCCCGAATGCCCGGACCCTTGTATGACCAGTCGAAATGAACAAAGGGCGGACTTTTCAAGCAAAGTTCCCTATTAGTCCAGTAGGTGGCAGCGACGGCCATACACGTGTACTCAAACCCGGCCCAGTCAAGCCGCCACCAGGTCTGCCGTTTCGTAGAATTTTGTACCAAAACGTAGTAAAATAGCGGCATGTGGCAAATGCACAAGGACATGAGGAAATTTTTTCTATATATCAGCGGGCCGTTAAACACGTTCAAAAACTCAAACTTTTGTTTAAAAATCATAGAACTAGTTATCAAATAATAAATGGTACATCAAAATATGACTTATATTGGTAATTGTGTTACTTATAAAATATCATACCCCAAAAGATACGTTTTTACCGTGTAGAAAAAAATCTAAGCTAAAGTTCCAGCTTTCTTTTAGCGATAATAATACAAAAAATCATTTTTATATCTTACTGAATATGTTAGGGCATGGGGGCCTATTATACATTCAAGAATAAAAAAAAAACTAGAACCACCATTTTGTCAAAGTTTGACAAGTATATCTTGCTATGAAAGTCTGCACACGCCCGAGAAAAATGTATGCCCCGGCATGGCAACACTCCCATTCTACATGGCAGTGTAGAAAACGCGGCAACCCTGGCTGCCACCACTGTCCTGCGTGCATACCTTCCGATATTTACAATGTACGTAATAAAAAATACAGTACAGTACACTGTATATACAATACATTTACATGCCTGTATTACAGTTATTATTACAGAATTATTAGTATTATAGCATTATTATTACAGTTTTGTTATTATTACAGTGTTAGAGTATTATTCTTATGTGTTTCTATGCCATATCATACATTACCTATACGGATACCGCTATGAAAATTTACAGGTGTTAGGGCGCCATTTTCGATGACCGGACGTTTGGCATGACCGGACCACCCTTCCCCCCAATTAGTCCGGGCTTTCGAGGTTCAACTGTACATATAAATATATATATACATATATATATCTATATATATATATATATATATATAGAGTCTTTCTATCTATATATACATATATATATATACATACATATATATATATATATATATATATATATATATATAATATGATATGTGTGTGTGTGTATTTACCTAGTTGTATTTACCTAATTGTATTTTGCGGGAAGAGAGCTATGCTCTTGGGGTCCCGTCTTCATATCTCATTTTATCTAAACTATTTTTAAATTCATGTATTGTTTTTGCACACACCACTTTCTCATCTAACTTGTTCCAACTGTCTATTACTCTGTGAGGAAAGCTGTTCTTTTTCAAATCTCTTCTATAGCTGTCTTTTTTTATTTTCTTTCCATGTCCTCTAGTATTTCTGTCATCCCATTTTATCAGATTCTCTCTATCAGTAATTTCTATGCCTTTCATGATTCTGTAAATAGCTATCAAATCTCCTCTCTCTCTTCTTTGCTCTAGTGTCTGTAGTTCAAGTTTTTCTAGTCTCTCTTCATATGATAGTTTTGAGAGTGTTTTTTGCCAATTTTGTAATTGCTCTTTGTATTCTTTCAAGTTTTTTTATACATTTTTTTGTACTTGGTGACCATATCGTTGCTGCATATTCCAATCTTGGTCTTATCAGGGTGATTAGGATTTTCTTCACCATTTCTTCATCCAGGTATGTAAATGCAACTTTGATTGTTCTTATTAAATTATAAGTTTCTCCAAAAATCTTATTCATATGTTTCTCAGGTGACATATTATTCATAACAATGACTCCCAGGTCCTTCTCATTTTCTACTTTTTTTATTCCTTCTTCTCCCAATTTATATGCTCCTGTTATTCTGTTTTTGCTTTTTCCAAATTCCATTATACTACACTTTTTTGTATTGAACTCCATCTCTCACTTCCTACTCCATTCTTGTACTTTATTTAGATCTCTCTGTAGTGATTCACAATCTTCTTCAGTTTTCACTCTTTTCAGTAGTTTTGCATCATCTGCAAAGAAGCTCATATAGCTTTCAATTCCTTCATCCATATCATTAATATATATAGCAAACATTATTGGGGCCAGAACTGTTCCCTGCGGAACACCGCTTATTACTTCATCCCATTTTGAGTGCTGATCTCTTATCACTACTCTCATTTTTCTTTCTTGCAAAAAGTCCTCCATCCAATTTAGTAGTTTGCCCTGTATTCCTCCTTCAGTTTCTAATTTCTTAAGCAACTTCTTATGTGGTACTTTGTCAAAAGCTTTCTTTAGATCTAAAAATGCACAGTCCGCCTATCCATCTCTTTCTTGTATTATATCTATTAGCCTTGAATAGAAACATATTAAATTGGTGATGCATGATCGTCCTTGTCTGAATCCAAATTGCCTTGGATTTAACACTTTGTTTTTTTCTAAATATTTTACCCATCTACTTTTGATAATTCTTTCACAAATTTTTGCTATTGTACTTGTTAGAGAGACTGGTCTATAGTTGGTAGGTTCTTCTTTATTTCCTCCTTTATATATAGGTACTATATTTGCTTTTTTCCAATCTTCTGGAACTTTTATTTCAAGGAACTATTTAGTATGTTATGTATTTTGTCTGCCAGTTCATTCCTGCATTCTTTCAGTATCCAGTTTGCTATTTCATCTGGTCCATGCGATTTTCTGACATCAAGATTACTCAAGTGTGTTAATATTTCATTCTTTGTTACTTCTATTTCTTCCATAGGGGGGGACTTTCTCTTTCCATTCGTTCTCTTCAGGTTGTATGTTCTCCCTTGTAAACACTGATTTAAAATGTTTGTTCATAATTTCCGCCATTTCCATTTCCTCAGTGTATTCAACTCCCTCTTGTCTTAATTTCTCCAAGTCTTGTTTGTTTTTCTGTTTATTGTTTACAAATCTGTAGAATAGTTTTGGTTGATCTTTACACTTTTCTATGATATCTTTTTCATATTTTCTCTTTTCCTCTCTGCACATTTGTACATATTCATTTCTATAACAGGTATATATTTTCCATTTTTCAGGTCTTCTGTCTTTTTTTCATCTGGTCCAGGCTTTGTCTCTTTTGTCTTTTAACTCCCTACAGCTTTTGTTGTACCAGCATTTTACATATTCTTTTTCTTGTTTTTGTCTTGGGACATACTTTTCCACTCCTTTTTTGTAAATTTTTGTCAAAATATTCCATTTCTCTTCTACTGTTGTTTCTTCTTTGTATATTTCTTCCCAGTTTTCCTTTTGAAAGAATTCTCTTATTTTATCAAAGTTTGTTTTTTCATACATCATTCTTCCTTTTCTATATTGTTCATTTCTTTTCATATATTTTTCTTCATTAAGTTCCAGTTCAATCAATATGTGGTCACTTTTACTTATTGGTGTTTTATATTCAATTTTGTCCACTATTCTAGGTTCGGATGTAATTACTAGGTCTAGTCTCGATGGCTCTTCTTCATTTCTATACCTGGTGTTCTCCTGTATCCATTGTGTCATTGTATGGTCAGTAACCATCTCAAGTAGAGCGTTTCCCCATGAGCCGTCTCCACCCTTTACTGTCATTTCTTTCCAGCAGATTTCTTTGCAATTAAAGTCGCCCATCATAACTATTTTTCCTCCCTCTTCCATTATCTTGTTTAATGTTATCTTTGTATCCTCTAACATACTTTTATGTTCACTCTCTTCCCATGAGGCTGTTTTTGGGGGCACATAATTTATCACAAACTTTCTGTTCTTCTTATCTCTGTCTTCTACTTCCATCATTATCATCTCTACTGTATTCTTTCCATATATGACACACTTCACGTTTATATCCTTCTTAGTCAGGAACATAACTCCACCCCCTTCCTTTTTCACTCTGTTTCTAATCCAATAATTATATGCATCATGTCCTACACTGTTGGGTGGTAGTGGACCTTTTAATTTTGTTTCTACAATTCCCATTATGTCTGGTTCTTTTTCTTTCAATCCTGTTATTAATCCATCTATATTTGTGTAAGACACTCTTAGTTTTCTGCCACTTCCATTGTGTTCTCTGTTTCCCTTTTGTTTTTCTCTTGTATGTCGACTTTCTTTAGTTTCATATTCACTACTCTCCAATAGAATCTCTCTTTTTCTGACTCCGTTCTTATCTCGTTTTTTCCCTTTGCTTCAAGTCTTTTCTGTTTTTCTTCCTCTCTTTCCTCTTTATTCATTTCCCTTTTTATCCATACCTTTTTATATTGTTCACTTGTTGCTAGTTTCCCTGTTTTGGATAAGATATTATCTGCCGTATTTTGTGACCTGAATTTAATCTTAATTGGTCTGGTTTTGTCTGTACTATATTTCCCGAGCCTGAATTTCTCTTTGATTTGTTTCATTATTTCTGGTTCATCTTTCTGAACTAATTCTAGTAAATTTCTTACTTTTTCATTTTCCTCTTTGATTCTTGTGGTTCTATCTGGGTTATGTTTCTCTTCCATTCCTAATATAATTATACATTTCTTTCTGTCTGCTAAGTCTCTTACTATATTCTCCTTCTGTCTCATCACTTTAATAACTGAGTTTTCAGTTTGTTCATTCATTTGCTGTCTGATTATGTCAGTGAATGCAACTTTGCTATTTTCTTGAATTTTTTTCCAACCCTCCTTGTTCTCCTTATTATTCTCCTTTAAGACTTTATTCTCATCTTTTACTTCTTTTAACTGTTTTTTTAATTCTTCAATTTCCTTAGTTAAGTTTTTGTTCGCCTTCTCTAGTTCTTCCAATTTTTCAACTCTCCGTATAATGTTGTTAACATGACCGAACCTACGCTCCAAGTCCTCGATCATCGTATCGACCTTCTCTTCTAGTCATGTCCCCCCCACCCTCTTTAAATCCCTGGAAAATATTCTCATCATTTTCTACTGTATTGCTCTTATCTATACTTCTAATCTTTACATTTTTATTAGACATTTCATCGTCGCTCAGCTGGTCGGGGGGTCGTTTGTTTACCTTTCGCCTGTCTGCCTGGGCCAAGTCCTCTCCTTCCTCATTTCCTTCCATTTCCCTCAGCAATCCCTCCCCTTCTCCTCTTTCCCTACTTTCCCACTACCCCACGAGCAATTTCCCCCACCCTGTAAATACAATAGGCACTTCTCTTTGTGTTGGGATCCACGAAATTTCAATTTTCTTCAGAACGTCTTCTAAGCCATCCGTTCGTTGAAGTGTGTGTGTGTATTCGTTGAAGTGTGTGTGTGTGTGTGTGTGTGTGTGTGTGTGTTATATACAGGTACTCCTCGTTTAACGACCTACTCGGTTAACGACAACTCGGAGTAACGACGGCCTTTATTGACGTCGTTTAACATAAATCTCCCGAAGTTACGACGTCGTGTACGATAATTAAGTTGGCTGAGGCAAATTTGTATGATGTTATAAATGAACTTGTACGGTGGATATTAGCTGTGAGGTAAAGTGTTCTGAAGCTTAGGCCTACATTACCATCCTGCAAGCTGCAAAAACTACCTGGGGTACAGTGTATACCGGTAGTGGTAAATTTTTAGTTTCGACCATGGGCGCAATATAACAATTGAAAATTAATTATTAATTTTGTAAATTATAATGTATAAACGTAATATGCAATTTTGTGAGCGGAAATGAAAAAAAAAATGCTAAAACAGATTTCGTAAGTAACGAAGTCATGTCGGACGAATGGTACACCATGTTTGTTATGATAGATGCCGATGTCGAAGAAATGAAAGGATGATAAATTAATTCGTCTAACCTAAACTAACCTAACCTAACCTGTGTTTAATAAATCATTACCTGCAAATTAAATGTCATCCGGCTCGTCCTCGTTGTCGTCGTCGTGAGAGACGTTGGCAGCCGACAAGATGACGTCCCGAGCCTATGCTACCGACTTCGTTCATTAGCATATTTTCTTGTAGCAAGGTATTTTTTACTTTCATTTCCGCCCACAAAATTGCATATTACGTTGATACATTTTAATTTACAAAATTAATATTTAATTTTCTATTGCTATATTGCGCCCATGGTCGAAACTAAAAAAATACCCCGGTATTCAATATGGAATGTCAGCATACGCGGATTTGGTCATATACGGTAATTTTAGGAACCTAACCACCGTAAATAAACAGTAAATAAAGCTTTAATGTACTGCATAAAAGAGGGAAAATACACGAAAATAAAGATACATGTATTGCTGGACATTGTACATACAGTACATGTACGTATATGTATACACTTTCGCTTAACGACCAATTCGGTTAACGACGGCGCGCTGGTCCCAATTGTCGTCGTTAAACGAGTACCTGTATATACATATATATATATACATATATATTTATACATATATATACATATATATATACATACATATATATATACATATATATACATATACATATATATACATATATATATTACATATATATATATATATATAAATATATATATATATATATGAGTAGAAGGGTGGTGAGGTAAACACCAGGAACTGTTGGAGTTCTATTGCTAACATTTTGTCCTGAAAGGACTTCCTCAGAGTGTGGAGAAATTATCGAGAAAAATGGAAGAAAATTAGGAAGGGGAGGAACAGGCCCCGGAAGTCAGAAGGGGGACAAAACGTTAGCAATAAAACTTCAACGGTTCCTGGTGTTTACCTCACCACCCTTCCACTCATTCTGTGTGTATATATATATATATATATATATATATATATATATATATATACATATATATATATATATATATATACATATATATATATAATGTCATGGACTAGCTTTTGTATTTGAGTTGCTGTATCAAACCTGGTCTTGATTTGATCAGTTCCTTCAATCCAGGAGCTAGTGTGGCAAATGCCTTCTATTTGGATTTTCCATCTTGCACTGGGATAAAAAAAAAAAAGAGGTGAGGTGCAAAAACTAAATATTTAATTTACATAATATAAAAATATATATTTTAATTTTAGTGTTTGAACAGGGCTCGAGAGACTGAGTGAGAGAGATGCCATGGCCCACATCCCTTCTTTTTATACAAGGACGCATGACACAAGTGCCAATAGCAGATACCAATTTGTTGCATCTATAAGCCTAATCTATTCCTGTTTACCTGGCTCCACACAATCTATCCACTTTATTTTTCTGTGAGAAAAGTTTACAAATTATCAATTGCTAGTTATTTAGACTAATATATTTGAAGAACCTATTTGTATATATGATGATGATATTTCTTCACATTATCATTATGATGAACTATGACCTCAGCCATAAAGTGCACAAGCTGTGTACTCCTCAATTGTCTGCACAGCAAAAACTCCTGCAACTGGTCATTTATCATAAGCTACTTATACTTATAATCGTATATTTCGTTATCTAGTTTAAGAAAACCTAGAAGTGGTCAAATTCAACATCCATATGCATTTTCATTGAGGATGGTGAGCAATTATGGTTCTTACTAGATGTGGCATCTCTTTGTCTTATTTATTGTGACACGTCATGACACACCACGACACTTGGCATATGATAGGTCATGGGACATGATTTTATATATATAGATACTGTATATACATGTGTGTGTATATATATATATATATATATATATATATATATATATATATATATATATATATGCGGAAAAACCACCAAGGAAAAAGAAAAACTGATGACCAAGCACTTTCGTCTATTCAGACATCCTCATGTAGCTGAGCGGGTACCCTGAGGATGTCATGTACCCTGAGGATGTCGGAATAGACGAAAGTGCTTGGTCATCAGTTTTTCTTTTTCCTTGGTGGTTTTTCCGCATATTTAGAATCACGAGTTTGTGATTTCTCATGCATATATATATATATATATATATATATATATATATATATATATATATATATATATATATATATATATATATATGTATATATATATGTATATAAATATATATATATATATATATATATATATATATATATATATATCAAATAATTTCTATGGCCCTCGCACATAGTACTTAAACCTACCACTCTGAGGCTAAGAGGCTACCAAGACTGTGCCTTACCCTGCTCAGCTACATGAGGTACAAAAATGTTTGAACTTGGAATGCTACTGGTTCCTGAGATTAGGGAACCAGTTCAGTGGAATGCCTCTGAGCAGAGTGAATCAAACTCCACTCCAAAGTTTATCTCACATATTCCACATTTTTTGGGGTCCATATATATATATATATATATATATATATATATATATATATATATATACACACAAACACACACATACACATGATGATGCAAAACTGTTAAAATGTGAACACTGAAGAAGATTGTGTCACTACAGAGTTATCTCGATAAAGTATGGGAATGGAGTAGGAAGTGGGAGATGGAGTTCAATACTAAGAAGTGTAGTATAATGGAATTTGGAAAAAGCAAAAAAGAATAGTAGGATCATGTAAATTGGGAGAAGAAGGAATTTAAAAAAGTAGAAAATGAGAAGGACCTGGGAGTCATTATTATGAATAATATGTCACCTGAGAAACATATAAACAAGATTTTTGGAGAAACTTATAATTCAATAAGAACAATCAAAGTGGCATTTACATACCTGGATGAAGAAGTGGTGAAGAAAATACCAATCACTTTGATAAGACCAAGATTGGAATATGCAGCGACGATGTGGTCACCAAGTATAAAAAAATGTATAACAAAACTTGAAAGAATACAAAGAGCAATTACAAAATTGGCACCAACACTCTCAGAACTATCATATGAAGAGAGACTAGTAAAACTTGAGCTACAGACATTACAGCAAAGAGGAGAGAGAGGAGATTTGTTAACTATAGAATCATGAAAGGCATAGAAACTATTGATAGAGAGGATCTAATAAAATGGGATGATAGAAATACAAGAGGACACGGAAAGAAAATCAAGAAAGTCAGTTATAGAAGATATCTGAAAAAGAACAGCTTTCCTCACAGAGTAATAGACATTTCGAACAAGTTAGATGAGAAAGTGGTGTGTGCAAAAACAATACATTAATTTCAAAATAGTTTAGATAAAATGAGATATGAAGATGGGATACCAAGATCATAGCTCCCCTTCCCGTAAAATACAACTAGGTAAATACACGTTGAACTGATGGCAAACATTGGAACTCCAGAAAAAAACACAATTTTCGTGGGAAGGGGAAAGCTCATGGTGTAGTCGGCAGGTGAAGAAAAAGGAGAAGGGGAAGAATTATCGAGAAAAATGGAAGAAAATGAGGAAGGGGAGGAACAGGCCCCGGAAGTCAGAAGGGGGCTAAACAAAAGGTGCGCAGACAACACAGCTGAAGTCGAACAAATCAGCAAAGGGATCAAAAGTAGAAATATAGATAAGAGCAACTCAATAGAAAGTGGAGATAATTATTTCTATGGATTTAATGAGGGAGGAGATGACAACCTCCTCCGATTAGTAATTCTAGAGGAAAAATTAACAATAATGAAGGAATCATGGGAGGTTAGGTTTAGCCAACTCACAACAATTACACAAAGAGTTGATAAACTGGAAGAACTAAAGGAAAATCAAAACCTAACTAAAGAAATAAAAGTATTAAAAAGACAGTTAAGAGAAGTAAAAGATGAGAATAAGGAATTAAAGAGGAATAATAAAGAGAATTACGAGGCCATAGCAAAAGAGGTAAGTCCAAGAGAATATAAAAATTCAATTTAGAGATATAGTGAAACAACAGATGAAAGAACAAACTAAGGACACAATTATTATAGTGATGAGAGAGAAGAACATAGAGACTTAGCAGATAAAAAATGTATAATTATATTAGGAATAGAAGAGAAACATAATCCAAATAGGACTACAAGATTAAAGGAGGAGAAGGAAAAGTAAACAAGGTATTAAAATAGTTCAAGAAGATGAACAAGAAATAAAGATATTTAAGAGATATAGACTGGGGAAATACAATATAGACAAGACCAGACCAATAAAAGTTAAATTCAGGTCACAAATGACAGCAGAGAATGTCTTATCAAAAACAGGGAAACTAGCAGAAAGTGATCAGTATAAACAGGTATAGATAAAAAGAGAGATGAATAAAGAGGGAAGAAAGGAAGATAAAACAAAAAGAATTGAAGTGAAGGAAAAAACAAGAAAAGAAAAGAGTCAAAGAGAAATTCTATTGGAGAGTGGTGAGGAAATAGTTCATAATAGAGAAAAATGGAAGGGAAACAGAAAACAAGATTGAGGTAACAGAAAATTAAGTGTCTTTCACAAATATAGATGGCTTGATAACAAGCTTGAATGAAATGAATGATTACCTGAGGGAAAAACAACGGGACATAGTGGGAATTGTGGAGACAAAATTGAAAGGTCCATTACCACCCAACAGTGCAGGACATGGTGCATATAATTATTGGATTAGAAACAGAGAAGTAAAACAAGGTGGTGGAGTTATGTTCCTGACTAAGAAGGATATAAATGTGAGGAATGTTACATATGGAAAGAATAGAGTGGAGATAATTATGATGGAAATAGAGGACAGGAATGGGAAGAGCAGGAAGTTTGTGCTAAATTATATGCCTCCTTTAATGGCTTCATGGGAAGAGAGAGAACACAAGAATAACACTAAATAAGATAATGGGAGATGGAGGAAGAATAGTTATAATGGGTGATTTTAATTGTAAAGAAATTGCTGGGAAGAGATGACAGTGAAAGGGGGAGATGACCTATGGGGATATGTACTACTTGATATGATTATAGAACATACAATGACACAATGGATACAAGAGAGTACTAGGTATAGAAATGAGGAAGAACCATCGAGATTGGACCTAATAATTACATCAGAACCTGAAATAGTGGACAAGATTGAATGTAAGACACCACTAAGTAAAAGTGACCACATATTGGTTGAACTGGAACAAAATGAGCAAAAATACATGGGAAAAAATGAACAATATAGAAAAGGAAGAATGATGTATGGAAAAACAAATTTTCATAAAACAAGATAATTTTTTTCAAAAAGCAAACTGGGAAAGGATACATAAGGAGGAAACAACAGTGGAAGAGAAATGGAAAAATTTAACCAAATTTTATAAAGAATGAGTGGAAAAGTATGTTCCAAGGAAAAAACAAGAAAAAGGATATGTAAAATGTTGGTACAACAAAAGATGAAGTGAGTTAAAATATAAAAGGGATAAAGCTTGGATAAAATTGAGGAAATACAAAAGACCCAAAAAGTGGAAAATATATATTGATTATAGAAAGCATTATGTACAAGTTTGCAGAGAAGAAAAGAGAAAATACTAAAAAGATGTCATAGAAAAATGTAAAGATCAACCAAAACTATTTTATAGATTTGTAAACAACAAACTGAAAAACAAACAAGAATTAGTGAAACTACAACAAGGAGGAGTTGAATACACAGAGGAAACAGAAATGGCAGAAATTATGAACAAGCATTTTAAATCAGTGTTTATGAGGGAGAACATACAACTTAGAGATGTCAAGTGGGAGGAGAAAGTCCCCCCTATGAAACAGGTAGAAGTAAGAAGGAAAGAAATAATGAATCACTTGAGTAATCTCAATGTTAGAAAATCACATAGACCAGATGAAATGGCAAACTGGATTTTAAGAGAATGCAGGAATGAACTAACAGACAAAATACATAGTCTAATAAGAAGTTCATTGAAAGAAGGAAAAGTTCCAGAAGATTGGAAAAGAGCAAATATAGAGAAAAGAACAGAGACAGAAAAAGAGAAATTCTATTGGAGAGTAGTGAATATGAAAGTGAAGAAATAGTTCATAGCAGAGGAAAACTGAAGGGAAACAGAAAACACAATGGAAGTAACAGAAAATTAAATGTATCTTACACAAATAGAGATGGCTTAATAACAGACTTGAACAAACTGAATGATTATCTGAAGGAAAAAGAACCGGACATAATGGGAATTGTAGAGACAAATTTGAAAGGTCCACTACCACCCAACAGTGTAGGACATGGTGCATATAATTATTGGATTAGAAACAGAGAGGTAAAACAAGGTGGTGGAGTTATGCTCCTGACTAAGAAGGATATAAATGTTAGGAATGTCACATATGGAAAGAATTGAGTAGAGATGATTATGATGGAAGTGGAGGACAGGGATGGGAAGAGCAGGAAGTTTGTAGTAAATTATGTGCCTCCTAAAATGGCCTTGTGGGAAGAGAGAGAACACAAAAGTATGTTAGAAGACACAAGGATAACACTAAATAAAATAATGGGAGATGGAGGAAGAATAGTTATAATGGGTGACTTTCAAGAGAATACTGGGTATAGAAATGAGGAAGAACCATCGAGACTGGACCTAATAATCACATCAGAACTTGAAATAGTGGACAAGATTGAATATAAGACACCAATAAGTAAATGTGACCACATATTGGTTGAAATGGAACTAAATGAGGAACAATACATGAAAAAATGAACAATATAGAAAGGGAAGATTGATGTATGAAAAAAAAAAAAAAGATAAATTAAGAGAATTATTTCAAAAAGCAGACTGGGAGACTGGGAAAGAATACACAAGGAGGAAACAACAGTAGAAGAAAAATGGAATATTTTGACAAAAATTGATAAAGGAGGAGTGGAAAAGCATGTCCCAAGACAAAAACAAGAAAAAGAATATGTAAAGTGCTGGTACAACAAAAGATATAGGGAGTTAAAAGACAAAAGAGATAAAGCTTGGATAAAATGGAAAAATACAAAAGACCTGAAAAATGGAAAATATATACTAGTTATAGAAATGAATATGTACAAGTGTGCAGAGAAGAAAAGAGAGAATATGAAAAAGATGTCATAGAAAAATGTAAAGATCAACCAAAACTATTTTACAGATATGTAAACAACAAACTGAAAAACAAACAAGAATTAGAGAAACTATGACCAGGAGGAGTTGAATACACAGAGAAAATAGAAATGGCAGAAATTATGAACAAACATTTTAAATCAGTGTTTACAAGGGAGAACATGCAACCTAGAGATATAAATGGGAGGAGAAAGTCCCCCCCTATGAAAGAGATAGAATTATCAAGGAATGAAATAATGAAGCACTTAAGTAATCTCGATATCAGAAAATTGCATGGACCAGATGAAATAGCAAAGTGGATTTTAAGAGAATGCAGGAATGAACTAAGACAAAATACATAGCCTAATAAATAATTCATTGAAAGAAGGAAAAGTTCCAAAAGATTGGAAAAGAGCAAATATAGTACCAATATATAAAGGAGGAAACAAAAAAGACCCTACTAACTATTGACCTGTCTCTCTTACAAGTATGATAGCAAAAATTTGTGAAAGAATTATCAAAAGTAGATGGGTAAGGCATTTGGAAAAAAACAACATACTAAATCCAAAGCAATTTGGATTCAGACAAGGACGATCATGCATCACAAACTTAATGTGTGTTTCTATTCAAGGCTAATACCGGTAGATGTAATACAAGAAAGAGATGGATGGGCTGATTGTGCATTTCTAGACCTGAAAAAAAGCTTTTGATAAGGTGCCACATAAGAAGTTGCCAAAGAAATTAGAAACTGCAGGAGGAATAAAGGAGAAACTACTGAAGTGGATGGAAGACTTCTTGTATGAAAGAAACATGAGAGTGGTGATAAGAGACAAACACTCTAATTGAATTGGGATGAAGTGATAAGTGGTGTTCCATAAGGAACAGTTTTGGCCCCAATAATGTTTGCTATATATATATATGGATAAAGGAATTGAAAGTTATATGAGCTTCTTTGCGGATGATGCAAAATTGTTGAATAAAGTGAACACTGAAGAAGATTGTGAGTCGCTACAGAGTGATCTCAATAAAGTATGGGAATGGAGTAGGAAGTGGGAGATGGAATTCAGTATTAAGAAGTGTAGTATAATGGAATTTGGAAGAAGCAAAAAAAGAATAGTGGGATCATATAAATTGGGAGAAGAAGAAATTAAAAATGTAGAAAACGAGAAAGACCTAGGAGTCATTATTATGAATAATATGTCCCCCGAGAAACATATAAACAAGATTTTTGGAGAAACTTATAATTTAATAAGAACAAAGTGGCATCTACATACCTGGATGAAGAAATGGTGAAGAAAATAGTAGTCACTGATAAGACCAAGATTGGAATATGCAGTGACGACGTAGTCACCAAGTACAAAAAAATATATAACAAAACTTGAAAGAATACAAAGAGCAATTACAAAATTGGCACCAACATTGTCAGAACTATCATATGAAGAGAGACTAGTAAAACTTGAGCTACAGACATTAGAGCAAAGAAGAGAGAGAGGAGATTTGATCAATATAGAATCATGAAAGGCATAGAAACTATTGATAGGATCTAATAAAATGGGATTGTAGAAATACAAGAGGACACAGAGAATCATGAAAGACAGTTATAGAAGAGATCTGAAAAAGGACAGCTTTCCCCACAGAGTAATAGACATTTGGAACAAGTTAGATGAGAAAGTGGTGTTTTCAAAAACAATACACGAATTTAAAAACAGTCTAGATAGAATGAGATATGAAGACAGGACACCACAAGCATAGCTCCCCTTCCTGTAAAATACAACTAGGTAAATACATATCCACACAGAGAAACTAAAAATAAAAGGTTGTAGCCTGTTGCACATTTATGACTGCAACCCTTTCTCTGATACACATGGTCTCCAGGATCTCAAACCAGTGGTTGCCATAGGCAGAGTAATTTTTTTCCCCTCCACACATATCTGTCTTGCCAAGAAAACATTATCTTTATATATAAAAAATATTTACAGGACACCAGTTTGTAGAGGGCAGGTGAGATATTTGGAGAGAGAATTAGTGTCATTCTTCTTTGGGAAGCAAAAGAAAACTTACAGCCTTCATAAAAGCAAATAAACTCATAGATAAACTTGTTTTTGGTGGGTTTTAGTCACAGGTCGAGCTATTTGTAAGGATAAGATCAGATGTTTTTTATTTCTTGTAGGGCTCTAGCTTGCCCCCTAGGGAACTTGCATGTTCTATGGTCAATTATCTCTTAGCCCCTTCTGTTTGGTAAATTAGTTTATGGGATTTTGTCATTAATAAAGCTAGATGAATTAAGTCCTCTGAGGAGCAGTTCAGGACACAGAGAGAACCTAGATCAAACACAACTCTGTTGTGTCTTCAATAGATCCCCGAGTTTAATAAGACAGTCTTATATTATTCACAACAAAAATCTAAAGAATGCATCATCATACTGAAGTCAAATAAGCTGTGCTCTTATATGATCTATAATGAAGAAAAATTTGGGGCATTTTTCAATGGAGGCAGTATCGCATTGTGGGTGGTCATCCATTTTTCCCAGATGACTTCTTTAACATTTTTGTTAATAAAGCCGTTATTGACAAAGACTTGCTGCAGGCATTCAAGTTCTTGATGGAAAACTTGTGGAACAACTTGCAGATACTCCATTTACAAGTGCTATTTCTCTTGTAGGCTACAAGGCATTCTTCTACAATTCAGTATATGCCTTCATTTGTGTTTTCAACATGGACACTGATGAATCTATTAATGTCCGGCTTTACTAAGACATCTAAAAAAAGAGTAGTAAACCTTTAGCAATTGTTTACTGGTAAAGTTACACCAACAGGTTGTTAATAGATGCCTCATATAGCTCCTGTGTTGTTGGTCTCCTGCTTCAGCAAATATATCATCTATGTATCAACTGTAAGAATATGGGCCAACTTCAAAGTCTGATAAAACCTGCCTCTTGACTACACCCATGTACAAGTTGGCAAATCAAGAGGGGACCCCATTGCTACACTATCCACCAATTTGAATATGTATTTAAAGTATGTTACCAAATTGTAATATACAGGAAAGTAGCCACTTGTGGAGTCCCATCTCTTTTTCTCCAACTATGATACTTAGATTTTATTTTACTTGTGGTTTTAGCTTGAGCTATACCATCTTCTAAACTGTTCTAGGAGTTGATACATCTATGTGGAAAACTATTTTTTTACATCCTTTAGACATGTGGTCTTTAACAACTTGTTCCCATGACCTCATGATCTCTCTGTTCCAAGCCAAGAGATTGTCTCTGTCAGTTTTATCTAACCCTTGAATGTATTGTCTGGTCCATGGAATGGGGATATTTTTGGTCCAGGCTTCAATGAGTTTATGAAACTGTTTCATGTATATCCAAAGGATCATGGTGAGAGCAGTGAACCTCATGTAAAATAAGGTTTATGGTCTCATTCACAGGGATGTTGGTGAAGAGAGACACCATGTCTAAAGAAGCAATAAATGTGTAGGTTTCTTATTTTCTAGTTGGTCAATAAATTCTTTAGGGGGTTTTAGCATCCAAGCACAAGGTACATAATGGGTTGATCAAGTCTTTTTGCCAGTCAGGAGGTCAGGGTGGGGATTTGGCTGATAATTTGTCAAAGTCATTTGTTGGGGTTGTGTATTTTCATATCTCCATACACATGACCTGGACTATGTTCTGTTATACATTGAAGATGGATTTCCCCCTTTTAGGTGTTGACAGTGTCAGTGATTTCGTTACACTTCGTTTTCAGCTTGGTAGGGTCCTGGGAAATCCATTGGAATTTGGATCTATCTCCAAGGATCACAGTCATCTTCTGCAGGTTGTTGTTGTTGTTGGGTAGCCCACAGCATCACTGGGATATGACTTCAGAATTATGGAGGAAATTGATCACCCTCTCAGGCTCCTGACAGAGGTCCTCCATCCCAGATTAGTTGTATTCATGTCTGTGTGCTACCAGTGCTGCACAGTCTGTAAAGATATGTGTGACTGTATGTGAGGCAACTTGGCAGAGTGGGCATGTGTTGTCTGTTGTATTGCCTAATCTGTGTTGGTATGTCCTGAATGTTGTGTGGTGGCTACAGTGGAGTCTGCTTAACTGTACTCAGTTCAGTTTAGCTTGGCTTCTGATTTATGTATTGGTGGTGGGGGGCAACCAAGAATCCTGTCTGGCTCTAAATTAGCTAGAGCTTTGTCTGTGAGTACTCTATACATATGTTTCTCCATGTCAGTTTAGTTGGGTGGGGATGTTAGGATAGTATTGTATATTATGTTGTAGTAGTGTTTTGAGGTCTGCTTGATATGCCTGTGTGTTCATAAGTGGTTCTCTTATAACATGAAGGGTGCTGTGGATGTTGTTTGGTGGATGTTATGCATTGTGTGTTTTGCATGTTGAGATGTTTGCAGAAATGCAAAACTTCAGTCTCCACATGTAGGTGATAAATGGGTGTTGTGTGTGCAGCCTGTGTTATTTGTAGTAACTTATTTTGTGTGACCAGTAATTTGTGGTGTTGTGTGTCTGAGATAGGTTCTGCCCATGCTAGATTGGTATACTCCAACACAAACCTTATGTACTGTTTGTATATTATTTTGTTGATATCATTTTCTTGTCTGAAATCTGTACCTGTGATAACTGAGGGCATTAAGGCATGTGTTACATACCTGTGTAATATTCTTTGTAAGTGGTGTGAATACAAAGTATTTTCATGTTGTGTTTGTGTGGGATGTGTACTATATATTTTGCGTGAGGGTGTTCATGGATGTTGCTACTAAGAAATGTGATTGTGGACTTGGCTGGTGCTATCTCTAGTCTATTAGTACTTAGCTACAGCTATAGTCTGTGTGCTCTGTATGCAAGGAAGCAGTGACTTATGCGTGTGGTGTGTACATGTGGGTGTGATAGTGTTAGAATAGGATGTGATTTGTATGTTGGCTTCTTCTGGAGTATTGTTGGAATGTCATATTTGTATAAGTGTGGGTGAAATAAGAGAACCGTATGGAACTTTTTTATGTATATTTTTGGTGTGTAAGATGGCTGATGCATATTCCACATGTATTTGTCCTTCTGAAAAGTAATTTGCAAGTTACTCTTTTATGTTATGCAGTGATGTTTCATATATCTTGTCTATGAAGAGCATTTGTGGGACAGTTTCAGTGCCTTACTGATGTCTGTTGTTGCAAGTATTGTGTGTTTTGATTGTATCCACCCAGTATATGTTGTATGAGGTCAGTAGTCTTGTGGATTAGTGGGCTCAAAACAGTGTTGTGTCTTGAGAGTTTGGTTCTGGAGTATGTGGGTTGGTGATGTTGAAAAGAACCATCTCTAGCTCTTTAGATATTGTCCAGAACAGTGTAACTGGCCTATATGATGACAGATCCATTGATGTGTTGTGTTTGAGAAATGCCATGATTTTTCTAATTTTTCCAAAGTGTATATACCTAATTGTAGCATATACAGGATAAGAACTATGCTCATAGGGTTCTATCTCTGCACTTCCAGTGGTCAAATTTAACTTCAAAATCATTAATGTTATTTGGCTGTATTGTTTCCTCTCACATCTTATTCCATAGAACAATGCCCGTTTATGGAAAACTGTATTTCATAATATCCTTTGAAGGCCTTGTCTTTTTAACTTCATTGATCTATTTGTTTTCATGTCTCTTTGTTTTCACTGACCCCACAATAAGAAGTCCTCTTTGTGCATATATATATGTTATAGTATATATATATATATATATATATATATATATATATATATATATATATATATATATATATATATATATATATATATATATATATTCCAATCAATGGCTAATCAGTTTTATTTATTTCCATTATATCCTCATGTATGTAGTGGAATGCCATTGTGTTAATAAACAGTTTTAAGTTAACCCTGTAATCCATTTGATATTTTTTCAGTGACAATTTTTTTCATAATCAATACTCCCAGGTCTTTTTCCTCCATCATTGTTGCAACTATTTCATTTCCCACTTTATACTTTAGGAATTTTTGTTTTTCTCTTTATTATTTTCAGCATATTGCATTCCTTAGCATTAATATTAATTTTTCATTCCTGGCTCCATATATTCTATCTAGATCTTCTTGTAATAACTAACAGTCATCCCCATCATCTACTTAGTGTATTTACCAAAAAATAGTCACATTTGTGGGGTCCTGTCTTTTATTTTTCAATTACTATACCTAATTTTAAATTTCTGTATGGTTCTAGCTTGAGCTACATCATCTTCAAGACCATTCCAGGTGTCTATGCATCTATACAGAAAACTTTATTATCCACAACCTTCAAACTTTTTTTTTTTTTTTTTTTTTTTTTTTTTTAAAATTTGTTCCCATGACATTGTAATACCCCTCCCCCATCTCAAACCTAAAAAATATTCCCTGTGAACTTTGAACATTGCAATCAATTCATTTCTTTGTCTTTATTCTTTTAACAATGGCAGGTCTAGTACTTCTAGTCTCTCATATATTTTATCTGCAAGGCTGGGAGCTATTTTGGATGTTCTTTATATTTCTCTTAATCTGATTTGTATCTTTCATTTTGTGTAGAAATCATATCACTGCTACATATTCCAATCTAAGGTGGTTTAATCTATGATTTTTTTTTTTATCTTATCCATGACGTGAAAACCACCTTTATGTTCTTCAATGATTCATATATGCCCCCACCCCCACATCCTTATTGACATGTTTGTCAGGTAACAGGCTATCTGTTAACAGCACTCCCAGATATGGCAGGCTTTTCTGAAATGTCACCAACTCTACAGAAGGACAAGGGCCACAAAAAAAAGCAATGCCCTATGCCAATATTGATGCCCATTAAAAGAGCAAACTGCCTCATCTCCCATAACATGCCCAGAAATTTGTTCACTACCCCCATTGTTATTGGCATTTCTCTACTCTTAACCTCTTCACTCCGGGGCACATCGCACGTCTGGCAGCATTAGCTGCCCGACGTGCGATGTTGCGTCATAACAATCACATTATAAAAAATAAAGTCAGTGCTCAATCGTTCGTTCTCTTTCACCCGTGAATTTTTATAACAATAGAAAATATGATGAAGCCAGTTTAGAGAGAATGGAGGTAACGTAGGTACGACTACAATAAATATAATTAAGACGCCGATGTCGGCATCATCGTGTACCCACTTGCTCCTGATGATGCCTACGTAGGCGTCACTGTATGGAAGTGGTTAAGTACTTATATGGCTTATTTTTCTTAGGCACCCCTTCTCATCCTTATTGTTCTTTGATAATCTTCTTTGTTCTATCTTATCTTTCTTTGGTGTTATCTTAAATTCTCCCCTTCGCACATTTTCCCCTTATTCAATAACCTTCCTGATGGCTTCAGTTTCTTTGTTAAGCACATGCACAGCCATTCTAGTTTTTTTTGTATTCTGTTACTGATTGCAGTAATTCATATATTTTTGCATTCTTGTTCTTGGCTGATCCAAGTTCATTAGTTCATCAATAATGATAGTAAAATAATTTTCTTCTTCAGTATTGGTATCAAACTCTATATCTCTGCATTGTTTACTAACTCTGCCTAAACATTTCTTTTATTTTTTCACCTTTTTGACTTTTCACTTGCCCATTCTGTGTTTAACAGGCCCCCATGCTATCCTCAGCAACTCCAACCCCATTATCACACATATGTAAATGCCTGTCCACTATTTTTCCTTGCTCACTTGGAGCTTTGATTAGCCACTTCGGTACAATGATGCCTACGTAGGCATCATGAGGCATGAGTGGGTACACAAGAAAGCTGGCATTAGTGTCTTGATTATATATATATATATATATATATATATATATATATATATATATATATTATATATATATATATATATATATATATATATATATATATATATATATATATATATATATATATAGTTGTACACGAGTTACCCCCAGATTCTTTTAACTGGTTTGATCACATTAAGTGTTTATTATTACTCAGAGTAAAAGAGAATGAGTAATACAGCAGTGACTTTATATTTTATAATGCAAGTAGTGTGATGAATCATACATATGGCAGCCTATGCTGCCCATGAGAATTTGACTCATACTGAAGTGGTTAAAGATCAGTACCCATCCTTGCAGTAGTTGACTGTATGTGTTGGAATGTTTCAATATCACTGGCTTATAGGAGAAGGAATGGGGCAATCACCAGTTGTCAGTTTTCCTTGTGTGAAAATGTGGAGGAAATATAGTCAAGATTGATAGAGGGAGACCATGGGCCTGGTCTGAGACTCATTGATAACTTCTTGGGGCTGCACCTCCAGATGGAGAAGAGGGTGTTGGAAGGTTTTGAAGATGTGTAGCAGGAAGATGATTCTCTGAAGTACATCTGACAGGACTACCACTTGTCATTGGTCCCTTTGAAGTGTATGTTTAACATATTGTCTGGTCCTGTATCACATGATTTTTTTTAGTATGGTGAATATAGATGTATGGTCCAGTGGAAAATTTGCACCTACATATGAGAATGTGAGTCT
>NC_134777.1:117991230-118033730 GCF_046742065.1 Oratosquilla oratoria | reverse complement strand
CTAGTCAGTAAGAACTATTCTGTTTTCACAAAGTTATTCCCACTTCCATGCCGCATAGGGACTACCTAGATGACCCCAGATTATATGGGTAAGTGATAATTTTGTATTACTGTTAGTTCATGCTCATATGTTGACATTATACATATTGATGTCACAGTATGCATTTTATTACATTGTTTTTCACTTGGAGGAATATTTATTTCTGATGTTTTTCATGTCTGAATATTTTTGTAACTTTATTTGAATATTTATTTGTGTATTATCCCCAGAAATATTTGTAAATCAGCTGTGGTCTTAATTGTACCCCATCTTACAAGTCTTAACAAATGTGCATCTACCCTTATATTTTCCTGTCAAAATCCATGCTTGTGGTTTTCTCCTACTTGACTAAAACCCAATTTTATATAATATATATATATATATATATATATATATATATATATATATATATATATGCATTGTTTTAACTGACAATTCAGAAATGTCTAACAGTGATATTTTTTACACATCACCTGATGCCATATTTACAACTATGCAATATAAGGTCATCTCTTACTGATGGTCATTTATGATTTTTATTACCAGTGGAGTACAGGTGTCCAAACATTCACCACTACTTTAGTTGATTATTTTACATGCTGTTCACCCTACACAGTTTATGTCATATGCATTGCTTTCTTTATATATGTAATCTTTCCATGGACATACTTTTCACCACATAGTTTCTGTTATACACATTACTTTTTTCATACACACAAATCATATTTCATTATTATCACATATTTAATTGTAGTCTTCCCCAGGTCATAAAAGGCTTTCACTAAATGTATAGACAGAAGAAATGGCCTGTATTGGCTGATTTTTAGTAGAAATGATTGCCACAATTTTGTGGCAACTGCCAACGAATACTGTATGAGGACAAAGCTTTTATTAGTAGTACAACATTTTGCTCATTAGAGCTTTCTAAAGTACAAACAGATGGACTTACATGTCCTTTTGCCTCATATGTACTTGTAATATACTCTTGCCACATTAATGGTTTTGTTATCCAAAGCCTTTGTTTATTGGCAAAGTATTTATTTCCATGTTTCCATCATCATATGCATTTATATACTGTCATTTCATTATGGCCTACATTTCTGTATATTGTATTCACTGAATGCAAGACATATGGCAGTCAAATCTTGTTTTTGGCCATACATCATTATGCGCAATTATATCATGTGTATACAATAATTTTGTGGTCATCTCAACCTTCAAAACTTGCAGTCTTTACTTGGTCTACATTCCCATTTCTGTTGTCTACACCAATAATGATATTTTTATCTCAGCCAAGTGTCATTTTCGTTACTTCTGACAAGGTTCTTAGCTCTCTAGTTATAATCTTGTTTTAAGGTTTTTACCTCTGACTCGATGTAAATGAAATCCTAACCTCATGTGTGTATATCATCAATTATAAGGTTTCCATCACATGTGTAGCCATTGTAAATGGAAAGGTCCTGTACATACATATGAATCTCCCTTCTGGTAAGATCTTCAGTACATATTTGGCTTCATAAATGGTGTAACCTGTATCATGGGTGTGGTAACTATATTAGTGTAGCCCTCTTCACTTTCATGGGCTTCATTTTTGTTTTGGTCTGCAATGTTTCTCTTGTCTTGCAAATGAATTGGCATAAGTTAATTAGGTTTGCATTAACAGTATTTTTCTAGTTTCATTATGAATGCCCTCAAATACATTCATTGGCAGTTCCATTTCCTAGGCCCTCTGTACACATGCAATCTGCATCACTTGTATTGCCAGCACCAATAGTATGACTTATGCTGCTTTACCAGCCTGCAGCACTTGGATTGCCAGCATTCCATGAAGCCACTTTCCTAGTGCACACTTTGTACCAAGTTAGGCACAACCACTTCTTTGGTCTTCTTTCAGTAAATCATAAGTACTTCATGTTCTAGGTTACAGTTAGTCAATCCCACCAAATGACCTTCAGTTTTATGGACTTGACTCAATTAACTGGTTTATGAACTTTATTACTTGAATAGTCTGCACTACTTTAATAAGCAATACTACCTGTATGCTTTGCATCACTGTGCTTTGCACTATTTAGTATTTCCTTGATTTATACTTTCCTTAGGCCTTATCTATATATTACAGTCAGACCTTGGTAACTTGGACTAACTGGGGTTAACTGTATTAAGTAATTGACCTTCACAAGCATATATTCAAAACCTCAAAGAATAATCATATTTTCATGCATGCAAATATCAAGGCACACCAAAGTACAATACATCAAAATCTTGTATCTATTACAGTTGTGCAAAGAAAAGAAAATTACATAATGTTACCACACTGCTTACAGCAAAAGCTCAAAAAAGATCATATTTTATTTACTTTGTAAAAATGAGATGTATAAGGAATGTGGCAGCAAATTGGAAGTGTGTATTAAGGGATAGCTTTAGATACTTGGGTGCAAATGTGGTGGGAAAGAGGAGTAGAGGTGGAGATAGAATGTAGATTGAGAGAAGCAAGTAAATGCCTTAGGGGATAAAAAAGTGTAATGAGAGAGACATTAGGGAATGGATGCTAAGAGGAGATTGAATGAAGGAGTGTGTGCCAACAGCACTGTATGGGGCAGAAACATGGAACCTAGAGAGGAAGAGAGGAGTTTGAATGTTATTAAGATGAAAAGCCTGAGAAGTATGGTTGAAGTTATTAGGCTGGATAGAGTGAGGAACAAGGAGGTGAGGAGGAGAGTGGGGGTGGAAAGGGAATTGGGAGATAGGGATGAAAGAGTATTGGGATGGTTTGGACACATGGAAAGGGTGAAGAAAGATTAGTAAAAGAGCTGTGGAAGGCAGAAATGGAAGGAGTGAACATGAGGGGGTGACCAAGGATGAGATGGATGGGGTAAAAGGGGCATTGGGAAAGAGGGGAATGTCTGTTGAAGAAAGAAGGGAGAAGACAGAAGATAGGGGTGAGTGGAGAATGGTTGTATATGGATGATGCTGTGATGCATGGGAATGGGTGGGGTGAGGGGGGTGAGGGAGTATGTGTGAATGATATTTTGTGCAGCTTAAAGGGATTTCTCCCCATCTTCTCTTTTTCTGCATGAGGGGACAGAGAGGATGAGGGTCGCCAATTAAATGGATCAGCCTTGCTGTGGATGTGCTGTGTCCTGCTACATTGTCTCTGACCCAGGGCAGTGGACAAGATGCAGGGATGACTCGTCATCCAGGAAGAGCCAAGATAAGAGGGAGGGAGAGGGGTGAATGGGAGTGGAGTATATGGTGATGGAATGTGTGGGAGTGTTTTTTATGCCTTTGTTTTTTTACTACTTCCCTTGTAAGTGAGAAAAAGCCATTGGTATATGTAAGAAGTGAAACAATGAAAAAAAAACAAAAGAGAAGGATCTAATGATGTGGGAGTATTGGTCATTGTCACATGACAGATATCAGTATTGATTGTGGGTGAGACATACAGACTGTTAAACATAAGTGGATTTTCATTACATAGATGAAGAGCTGGTGAAAAAAGCGTAGATAGCTTAATCCATCATTGTAATATGCAGCAATGGTATGGTCTCCACATAAAGTGAAAGATATAAGAAAGATCAAGAAAATAAAAAGAGCAATTACCAAATTGGTTCCAAGTCTTGTGGCTAAAATGTATGAGTCTGTCATAATTAAAAGAACAAAGAGAAAAAGGCAACATGTTTTTTGTGTTCAAGTCATTGACATGAGTGAACAAAACTGACAGACCTCTTGGTCTGAGCTAGGAGGGCATCATTAGTTCATGGGAACAGATTGAAAAAGTACCACATCTGAAGGATGTTAAGAAATGCAGTTTTTATGTACAGATGCACCAACTACTGGAATATCTGAGAAGATAATATATCCCAAGCTGAATATATAAACAAATATGAAATTAAGTGCAATAGTGGGAGAAAAACAGACTGCCCCATGAGCAGAGCTCCGTTCTTATATACAGTCCTATAGTCAGATCAATATAATTGGATAATGTGTTACAATTATAAAACTTGCTAACCAGAAACATTTTGATCCATAATGAGGTGAGGTGTGAAAGAAAGGGAGAAAAAAATAGGTTTTCAAGTGAATTTTAAAACTTCAAACTGTATTACATTCCACTGACTTGACTTGAGGCTCATTCCACTCATTGCTGATGCAATTGATAAAGTTGTTTCTTGCTACTTCAAGGCTAGATCTATTCCCTAACAGCTTAAGGGCATTATTTCTTGTCCAGTTAGTATTTTGTGAGAAAATACTTTAAATTTTGATGTCAATTCTTTTTGAAATCTTAGAGTCCCCAAATCTTTAGTCCCCCTGCAATATCTTATTTTTAGAAGATTGATTCAAAAGTTTTAAGTAATGTAAAATGCTCAACAAAAGTACTCTGTGCCCAGGGTGAGGCAGACAGTACTTTTGTCAAATCTGGAGAAATGCATGGTTTTGTGCCAAAACTTCTGTCCACCTACAGTGAGCAGGAAAGGGGGAGAGCTTATCAGTGAGTTAAGAATCAATCACATCAGTCATTTTCTTGTTGGCAAGGGGGGAGGTTGTGCACTGTGACCCCTCCATCTAGAGCCCCTTCTCAAACCCAACCACATCATCTGAGCCATCTTGTGTTACCAGTATGAGCAATACTAAGGATCTTAATGCAGAAACCATAGCCCAGATAGTTGCTCTCAAAAAAATCTGGACAGCAAACAAAGGAAATTCCCACTGCTTAAGGGTCAGAAGAGGCTTCTTTACCAGGCAGTGGCTTGTGTATCCGAAATCATCAATACAACAGTTGATGGTTCTCACTGAACACTCTACGAACAGTTCTGGGTTCTTTTTCTTCACTTGTCTAGCTGTCATACATGGATTAGACTCTAGTTCACGATTCACAATAGTTTTAGCCCAATCCCCAGTCATTTTAGGCCTCCCAGACCTCTTAGCAATGGTAGGAATCTGCCTGCCTCCCTCATGGATAAATCTGGCAATCCAGCAGCAGACATTACAAATACACATGCCAACCTGTTTGGCAATTTCCTTTGTTTGCTGGCCAGATTTCTTGAGGGCAACTATCTGGACTATGGTTTCTGCACTCAGATCCTTAGTATTGCTCATATTGATAACACAGGGTGGGTCAGAGGATGTGGTCAGGTTCAACAAGGGGCCCTGGACAGAGGGGTCATGGCACACAATCTCTCTCTTTACCAATGAGAAAATGACTGACATGATTAATTCTTGGGTTGCTGGTAAGTTCTGCACCTTCCCTGTTCACTGTAGGTGGACAGAATTTTTGGCACAAAACCATGCATCTTTCCAGATTAGACAAAAGTACTGTCCGCCTTAACCCAGGTGGACAGTATTTTTGTCGAGCACTGTATATGCTTTGTTTTTTATATTTGGTATAAGTTTTGTGGCTTGTCACTGGACCCTTTGCAATCTATCTTTAATGAGATTTGAAGACCACACAGAAACAGAATATTCCAAGTTTGGGCAGACCAGTAATCTTTGTAATTGATTATTGACAGCTGTATATTTGAAGTCAAAGGATGGCACTACTACTCCTGGTATTCTGTTTGCTTTCCCTCAGGCATAAATGTAATGCTTAGATTTTTAAGATTGTTACTGATTGGAAACCTACATCCCCACAATAACTGACAATGGTCCTTGGGCCCCCCCTAGATCTCTCTGGGAAGAAACTTTGGACTGTTATCTGTATTGTATTGCGGTGGGAGTGTTTCTGCTTCACCAGCTGAAAGTAGTAGATCGAAAGGAGCAGTTACTATTTGTCAGTTGTCCATATGTGAAAAAGTGAAAGAAATACAGTTAAAATTAATAAAGAAAGAGGTTGAGCCCAGTTGAAAGATTGAGTGTCAACCCTTCAAGACTGTGCCTCTAGCTGGAGGTGAGGGGGTTGAAAGATTTTGAAAATGGGCAGCAGGGAGTTGAATTTCTTCAGTGTACTGTAAATAAAAAATGCATATGGATAAAAGGAATCATGATATGGCTCCATGCCACTGCATAGAACCTCCTTCCTAACAATATTTGTAAGAATAATTGTAGTAGGGCCCAAATATAGACTCTACTAACCACAAATGGAATTCTCTTTGGTTAGTGAAGTCTTCCTTAGGGGCCTGTGGGACTTTTAAGGCTTGGAAATAATGTTAGGAGAGAAGATCTAAGCAACCACAAGGAGTTTCATAATAATTACATTGATTATACCCACTCACATGTAAATGTCTTTGACATGCTGAAGGACAAGGATCACTGTCATCAAGCCACAAAAATTTAATTAGAAAAAAATTGTGGTAATAAACATATTTAAGAACATACTGACCAAATTACTTTGGAAGTATACTAAGTCCTTGACCCATACAAGCTGCTTCAGCTGTTATATGCCTCCAAATTTGAGAGTTCCAGCTTAGTATTTTTTAACAGTTTAGTGGCCTTGCCAAATTTGAGAGCAGTGAGAGATGTTATACTAAAATGTATGTATACATACACCAACATACAATAACACAATGGGTAAAAAAACCCACTAGATTTAGAAATAATGAAGAACTGTCAAGATTAGATTTATTATTTATGTCAGAACCTGAAATTGTGGACAAAATTGAATACAAGACACTAATTGTGAAGAGTGACCACATATTACTTGAGTCAGAACTAAAGGAGGAAATATGTATAGAGAGAATTGAGAAATACAGAAAAGTAAAACAGACTTTGAGAAACTTAGGAATTTTTTTTCTTAAAGTGAGCTGGAAAAAAAAATCTACAATGAAGAAACATAAGTGGGAGAAAAATGGACAATTCTGATGAAAATATATAAAGGAGTGGATAAATATGTCTCAAAGCAAAAATAGGAAAAGCTGTATATTAAGTACTGGTTTAACAGAAGGTGAAGTGATGTAAAAGAGATAAAGCTTGGAAAAGATGGAAAAGAGACCAAAAAACTAGAAATTGGCAAATATATATTAAAGGAATGAATGTTTAAAATTATGCAGGGAAGAAAAAAGAAACTATGAAAAAGACATAATAGAAAAATGTAACGATCAGCCATAATTATTCTATCGATATGTGAACAGTAAACTAAAAAACAAACAGGAAATAGTGAAACTACACCAAGGGAATATGGAATACACAGAAGATACAGAAATGGCTGAAGTCATGAGCAAACACTTAAAGTTGGTTTTCACTAGAGAAAATGTACATCAGAATAAAGGGCGAGAAGTGAAACTTGTCTTGCTGTAATACCAATCAAAGTCACCTGCCGATGAGATGAGTTGTCTGCCGCTCAGTCGTTGCTGTCAGTGGATGAATTATCCACCTGGTGATCGACTTGTGGATGAGTTGTCTGCCTGGGTCAGGGTTTCTATGCATTTTGTTCATGATATTGATGCATGCTGCTGCTTTAGCCTTTACCAAATCCCCAGTCTTCTCATTGATGTTTTTTTCTGGTTGGTGATGAAAACGGACTCCATCACTTTTCTTTCTTGCCAGGTGAGATTGTCTACTATTGTTTTTGTATCATCCCATTTACCAAAATGAGATGATGCAAAAATAACAATGGACAATCTCACCAGGCGAGAAAGAAAGGTGATGAAGTCCATTTTCATCACCAACCAGAAAAAATCAATAAAAGGACTGGGTATTTGATATGGGCTAAAGCAGCAGCACATATCATTATCATGAACAAAATGCATAGAGCCCCTGACCCAGGCAGACAATTCATCGACAAGATGACCAGCAGGCATCCACCAACACCAGCAATCAAGCGGCAGACAATTCATCCCACCGGCAGGCGGCGTTGATTGATGTTACAGCAAGACAAGTTGCCGCATCCCTTTCTTGTTATGTATAAATTGGTCAGCTTGACTTCGAGCATTATTCCTCTGAAGAAGACATTCAGGCAAAACTAGCTAGGAATAAAAGCATTTCCCTCAGCCCGTGTTGCCCTTACCACCTATCCACGATCAAAACTGTCATATGAAGACAGATTGTCATAACTAGAATTACTGACTCTGGAACAAAGGAGAGAAAGAGATGACTTGTTGACTGTCTACAGAATCATGAGAGGTATGGAAGTCCTTCATAGAGAAGACTTACTAAAATGGGATAAGAGAAATACAAGAAGACATGGAAGCTCAAAAAGGACAGTTGTAGAAGAGACCTGAAAAGGAACAGCTTTCCCCACAGAGTGGTGGATCTATGGAACATCCTAGACCAAACAAGTGTGTGCAAAAACAATACATGAATTTAAGAGCAAAGTAGGCATGGTGAGATACAGAGATGGGACACCATGAGAATAGCTCCCCTCCCATAAGATACAGCTAGGTAAAAATCTACAATTTTTATGGATCATAACGACGAGGGAGTACCTGTGTTGTATTTATAGGGAAGGGGAAAGCTTGTGGTGTAGTGGGAAGGTGAAGAAAAAGGGAAAGGGAAGGGATTACTGAGGAATATGGAAGGAAATGAGGAAGAGGACAAATGGGCCCAGGAAGTCAGATGGCATCTCAATAAGAGAGGGGCAGACGACAGTGGTGAAGTTGAAGAGATTAGTTAAAATGTAAAAATTAGAAATATAGATAAGAGCAGCGCAATGGAAGGTGAAGATAATTATTTCCATGGATTTAATGAGGGAGGAAATGACAACCTCCCCCGACTAGTAAATTTAGAGGAGAAACTAGAAAAAATGAACAAAACATGGGAGGTTAGGTTTAACGAATTAACGGCTAGTTAATATCAATATAAACAGGTGTGGATAAAAAGAGAAATGAATAAAGAGGAAAGAGAGGAGAAAACAAAAAGTCTAGAAGCTAAGGAAAAAAACGAAAAAAGAACAGAGACAGAAATAGAGAAATTCTATTGGAGAGTAGTGAATATGAAAGTGAGGAAATGGTTCATAGCAGAGAAAAACAGAAGGGAAACAGAAAACACAATGGAAGTAACAGAAAATTAAAAGTGTCTTACACAAATATAGACGGCTTAATAACAAGCTTGAATGAAATGAATGATTACCTAAAGGAAAAAGAACCGGACATAATGGGAATTGTAGACAAAATTGAAAGGTCCACTACCACCCAACAGTGTAGGACATGGTGCATATAATTATTGGATTAGAAACAAGTAAAACAAGGGGGTGGAGTTATGTTCCTGACTAAGAAGGATATAAATGTGAGGAATGTCACATATGAAAAGAATAGAGATGATTATGATGGAAGTGGAGGACAAGGATGAGAAGAGCAGGAAGTTTGTAGTAAATTATGTGCCTCCTAAAACGGCTTCGTGGGAAGAGAAAGAACACAAAAATGTTAGAAGACACAAGGATAACACTAAATAAGATAATGGAAGATGGAGGAAGAATAGTTATAATGGGTGACTTTAATTGTAAAGAAATCTGCTGGGAAGAGATGACAGTGAAGGGTGGGGATGACCTATGAGGAAATGTACTACTTGATATGATTATAGAACATACAATGACACAATGGATACAAGAGAATACTAGGTATAGAAATGAGAAAGAACCATTGAGACTGGACCTAATAATCACATCAGAACCTGAAATAGTGGAGAAGATTGAATATAAGACACCAATAAGTAAAAGTGACCACATATTGGTTGAACTGGAACTAAATGAGGAAAAATACATAAAAAATGAACAATATAGAAAGGGAAGATTGATGTATAAAAAAGCAAATTTTGATCAAATAAGAGAATTAAAAAAAAAAAAAAGTAGACTGGGAAAGAATACACAAGGAGGAAACAACAGTAGAAGAGAAATGGAATATTTTGACAAAAAATTATAAAGGAGTGGAAAAGTATGTTCCAAGACAAAAACAAGAAAAAGAATATGTAAAGTGTTGGTACAACAAAAGATGTAGGGAGTTAAAAGACAAAAGGGATAAAGCTTGGATAAAATGGAGGAAAGACAAAAGACCAAAAAAATGGAAAATATATACTGATTATAGAAACAAATATGTACAAGTGCGCAGAGAAGAAAAGAGAAAATACGAAAAGGATGTCATAGAAAAATGTAAAGATCAACCAAAACAATTTTATAGATTTGTAAACAACAAACTGAAAAACAAACAAAAATTAGTGAAACTACAATAAGGAGGAATAGAATACACAGAGGAAATAGAAATGGCAGAAATTATGAACAAGCATTTTAAATCAATGTTTACGAGGGAGAATATACAACTTGGAGATGTCGAGTGGAAGGAGAAAGTCCCCCATATGAAAGAGATAGAAGTAAGAAGGAAAGAAATAATCACTTGAGTAATCTCGATGACAGAAAATCACATGGACCAGATGAAATGGCAAACTGGATTTTGAGAGAATGCAGGAACAAACTAACAGACAAAATACATAGTCTAATAAACTGTTCATTGGAAAAAGGAAAAGTCCCAGAAGATTGGAAAAGAGCAAATATAGTACCAATGTATAAAGGGGGAAACAAGGAAGACCCTACTAACTATAGACTGGTCTCTATTATAAGTACAGTAGCAATAATTTGTGAAAGAATTATCAAAATTAGATGGGTATAGCATTTGGGGAAAAAATGTACTAAGTCCAAGGCAATTTGGATTTAGACAAGGACGATCATATGTCACAAACTTGATGTGTTTCTATTCAAGACTAATAGGTATAATACAAAAAAGATGGATGGTCTGATTGTGCATTTCTAGACCTGAAAAAAGCTTTTGATAAGGTGCCACATAAGAAATTGCTAAAGAAATTAGAAACTGCAGGAGGCATATAGGGCATACTACTTAAGTGGATGGAAGACTTCTTGCATGAAAGAAAAATGAGAGTGGTGATAAGAGACAAACGTTCTAATTGGGATGATGTGATTATTGGAGTTCCACAAGGAACAGTTTTTGCCCCAATAATGTTTGCTATATATATATATATATATATATATATATATATATATATATATATATATATATATATATTAATGGTATGGATTAAGGAATTGAAAGTTATATGAGCTTTTCAGACAATGCAAAACTGTTGTATTTTTGCATCATCTGTGAAGAAGTTCATATAACATTCCACACCTTCATCCATGTCATTTATATATATGGCAAACATGATCAGAGCCAATACTGAACCTTGTGAGACACCACTTATTATTTCATCCCACATAGTGTATTTGTCTCTACTACCCTCATTTTTCTCCCAGTCAAGAAGTCTTCCATCCATTCTAATGATATTCCTTTAATACAACCTATTGATTCCAGTTTTCTTAATAGTTTTTTGTGTGGTACTTTATCAAATGCTTTTTATAGATCTTGAAAAGCACAGTCCGCCTAGCCATCCCTCTCCTCGAGTAGAAGCAAATCAAGTTTGTGGTACATGATCTTCCTTGTCTAAATCCAAATTGTGTTGGATCCAGTATATTCTTTTTTCCAGATGTTTAACCCATCTATTTTTAATAACTTTTTCACATATTTTTGCTATCATGCTTGTAAGGGAGACCTGTCTGTAGTTAGTTTGATTTTCCTTGTCCCCTCCTTTATATGTAGGTACAATATTTGCATTTTTCCAGTCCTGTGGTACCTTTCCTTCTTTGAGTATTTATCTTGTATGTTTTGTCGTCAATTCATCTATGCATTCTTTTAATATCCAGTTTGCAATTCCATCCAAACCGTGTGATTTTCTGACATCCAGGTTTTTTATTTGGTCTCTGATTTCTTTGTCACAGTTAATTCTTTCACTGGGGGGTATTTTTCTCTGTGAATTTCCTCACAGTTTTGTGAACTTTCAGTTATGAATACTGATTTGAAATATTTGTTCATAATTTCAGCCATTTCTACATATTTATATTCATAATTCCCTTGGTGCAGTCTTACTATTTCTTGTTTGTCTTTTAATTTACCATTTACATACCTGTAAAATAGTTTAGGTTGTTCCTTGCATTTTTCTATTATGTCCCTTTCATAGTTTTTCTTTTCATCTCTGCATATTTCTACATAATCCTTTTGTAGTTTGACATATGATTGCCACTTACTCATTTTGATCTTTTTCCCCTCTTTTCCAAGCTTTGTTCCTTCAATATTTAGCCTCATTACAATTTTTGTTGGACCAACACTTAATGTATACCCTTTCTTGCTTTTGTTTTGGTACATATTTGTTTATTCCCTCATTGTAAATTTCTATTAGTATGTTCCATTTCTCTTCCATCTTTGTTTCTTCATTTAAGAAGTTTTTCAAATTTGTGTCCATGTGTGTGTATTTACCTAGTTGTACTTTACAGGAAGAGGAGCTATGCTCATAGTGTCCCGTCTCCATATCTCGTTTTATCTAGACTTTTTAAATTCGTGTATCATTTTTACACACACCACATTCTCATCTAACTTGTTCCAAGTGTCTATTATCCTGTGGGGAAAGCTATTCTTTTTCAGGTCTCTTCTATAATTTTCTTGATTTTCTTTCCATGTCCTCTTGTATCTCTACTATCCCATTTTATTAGATCCTCTCTATCAGTAATTTCCATGCCTTTCATGATTCTATAGATAGTTATCAAGCATTGGTACCAATTTCGTAATTGCTCTTTGTATTCTTTCAAGTTTTGTTATACATTTTTTTGTACTTGGTGACCATGTTGTCGCTGCATACTCCAATTTTGGTCTTATCAAAGTGATTAGTATTTTCTTCACCATTTCTTCATCCAGGTATGTAAATGCCACTTTGATTGATCTTATTAAATTATAAGTTTCTCCAAAAATTTTGTTTATATGTTTCTCAGGGGACATTTCATAATAATGACTCATAGGTCCTTCTCTTTTTCCACTTTTTTAATTTCTTCCCCTCCCAATGTATATGACCCCACTATTCTGTATTTACTTCTTCCAAATTCCATTATACTACACTTCTTAATATTGAATTCCATCTCCCACACCTTACTCCATTCCCATACTTCATTGAGATCACTTTGCAGCGATTCACAACCTTCTTCAGTAATCACTTTTTTCAACATTTTTGTATCGTCTGTGAAGAAGCTCATATAACTTTCAATTCCTTCATCCATATCAATATATATAGCAAACATTATTGGGGCCAAAACTGTTCCTTGTGGAACTCCACTAATCACCTCATCCCAATTGGAATGTTTGTCTCTTATCACCACTCTCATAATCCTTTCATGCAAGAAGTTTGCCCTGTATTCCTCCTATGGTTTCTAATTTCTTTAGCCATTTCTTATGTGGCACCTTATCAAAAGCTTTTTTTCAGGTCTAGAAATGCACAATCAGCCCATCCATCTCTTTCCTGTATATTATATCTATTAGTCTTGAATAGAAACACATCAAGTTTGTGACACATGATCCTCTTTGTCTAAATCCAAACTGCCTCGGATTTAGTACATTGTTTTTTCCAAATGCTTTACCCATCAAATTTTGATCATTCTTTCACAAATTTTTGCTACCGTACTTGTAAGAGAAACCGGTCTATAGTTAGTAGGGTCTTTCTTGTTTTCCCCCTTTATATATTGGTACTATATTTGCTCTTTTCCAATCTTTTGGAACTTTTCCTTCCTTCAATTAACTGCTTATTAGACTATGTATTTTGTCTTAGTTATTCCCTGCATTCTCTCAAAATCCAGTTTGCCATTTCATCTGGACCATGCGATTTTTTGACATTGAGATTTCTCAAGTGATTCATTATTTCATTCTTTGTTATTTCTATTTCTTTCATAGGGGGGACTTTCCCCTCCCACTCGACATCTCCAAGTTGTATGTTGTCCCTCGTTAACACTAATTTAAAATGCTTGTTCATAATTTCTGCCATTTTTGTTTCCTCTGTGTATTCTATTCCTCCTAGTTGTAGTTTCACTAATTCCTGTTTGTTTTTTAATTTGTTGTTTACGAATCTATGAAATAGTTTTGGTTGATCTTTACATTTTTCAATGACATCTTTTTCGTATTTTCTCTTTTCTTCTCTGCACACTTGTACATATTCATTTCTATAATCAGTATATATTTTCCTTTTTTTTTTGTCTTTCCTCCATTTTATCCAAGCTTTATACCTTTTATCTTTAAACTCGCTACATCTTTTGTTGTGCCAACATTTTACATATCCTTGTTCTTGTTTTTGTCTTGAAACATACTTTTCCACATCTTATAAATTTTTGTCAACATTTTACATTTCCCTTCTACTGCTGTTTCCTCCTTGTATATCCTTTCCCAATCTGCTTTTTGAACAAAAAAATTCTCATTTTATCAAAATTTGTTTTTCCATACATTCTTCCTTTTCTATATTATTCGGTTTTTCCTATGTGTTTTTCTTCATTTAGTTCCAGTTCAACTAATATGTGGTCAATTTTATGTAATGGTGTTTTATATTCAATCTTGTCCACTATTTCAGGTTCTGATGTGATTATTAGGTCTAGTCTCGATGGCTCTTCCTCATTTCTATACCTAGTATTCTCTTGTATCCATTGCATCATTGTATGTTCTATAATCATATCAAGTAGTACATTTCCCCATAGATCGTCTCCACCCTTCACTGTCATCTCTTCCCAGCAGATTTCTTTACAATTAAAGTCACCCATTATAACTATTCTTCCTCCATCTTCCATTATCTTATCTAGTGTTATCCTTGTGTCTTCTAACATATTTTTGTGTTCTCTCTCGTCCCACAAAGCCATTTTAGGAGGCACATAATTTTCCACAAAATCCTGCTTTTCTTGTCCCTGTCCTCTATTTCCATCATAATCATCTCCACTCTATTCTTTCCATATGTAACATTCCTCACATATATATCCTTCTTAGTCAGGAGCAAAACTCCACCACCTTGTTTTACTTCTCTATTTCTAATCCAATAATTATATACACCATGTCCTACAATGTTGGGTGGTAATGGACCTTTCAATTTTGTCTCCACAATTCCCATTATGTCTGGTTCATTTTTCTTCAGGTAATCATTCAGTTCATTCAAGCCTGTTATTAATCCATCTATATTTGTGAAGGACACTTTTAATTTTCTACCTCCATCCTGTTTTTTGTTTCCCTTCTGTTTTTCTCTACTATGAACCATTTCCTCACTTTCATATCCACTACTCTCCAATAGAATTTCTCTTTGTGTGACTCTTTTCTGTTCTTGTTTTTTTTTTTTCTTAGCTTCAATTATTTTTGTTTTTCTTCCTCTCTTTCCTCTTTATTCATCTCTCTTTTTATCCATACCTGTTTGTACAGATCACTAGTTTCCCTATTTTTGATAAGACATTCTCTGCTGTCGTTTTTGACCTGAATTTAACCTTAATTGGTTTGGTCTCTTCTATACTATATTTCCCTAGTCTAGATATTTCTTCAATTTCTTTATTTCCTGTTCACCTTTTTAAACTATTTATAATACTTTGTTTACTCTTTCTTTCTCATCTCTTACTCTTGTAGTCCTATTTGGATTATGCTTCTCTTCCATTCCCTTATATAATTATACATTTCTTTTTATCTGCTCAGTCTCTTACTATATTCTCCTCACTCATCACTTTAATAATTGTGTCCTGAGTGTGTTCCTTCATCTGTTGTTTCACTATATCTCTAAATTCAATTTTATATCCTGAACTTTTTTCCAACTACTTACCTCTTTTGCTATGGACTCTTTATTCTCTTTATTATTCCTATTCAATTCCTCATTCTCATCCTTTACTTCTTTTAACTGTGTTTTTATTTCTTCTTTTTCTTTATTTAGGTTTTGGTTTTCCTTCTTTTGTTGTTCCAATTTATCAACTCCTTGTGTAGTTAGTGTGGGTTGGCTAAACCTAATGTCCCATGATTCATTCATTTTTGTTTGTTTTTCCTCTAGACTTGCTAATTGGGGGAGGTTGTTATCTCCCTGGTTAAATCCATAGAAATAATTATCTCCACTTTCTATTGAGCTGCTCTTATCTATCATTTAATCCCTTTAGTGACTTCGACTTCAGCTGTGTCGTCAGCACATCTTTTGTTTACACCCCTTCTGACATCCAGGGCTTGTTCCTCCCCCATCCTCATTTTCTTCCATTTTCCTCAATAATTCCTTCCCTTCTCCTTTTTCTTCACCTGCCCACTACACCACGAGCTTTCCTCTTCCCTACTAATACAACACAGGTACTCCCTCGTCGTTGAAATCCACAAAAATTGCATTTTTTTTTTTTTTTTTTTCCCCGGAGTTCCAATCTTCGCCATCAATCTGACGATTGTGTGTGTGTTTCACCATAGTCTTGGATCACATGTTGGACCCATGATTGACAGCTATTTCCCTCCTGAAAGAGAGCTCAGAGCTCATATATAACCGATCTAAGGGTAATGCCCTGACCTTATATACACATACACCCCAACTCCCCGCCCCGTGCAAGTTGGAGTAATGATCTGCAGTGCAGTGATACTGAAATTATTTCAGCCCTGGGTGGGATTTGAACCCGGACCACCATAGTGGCAGCAGAGAACTCTACCACTGCACCACAAGTGTGTGTGTGTGTGTGTGTATATATATATATATATATATATATATATATATATATATATATATATATATTCATGTTTATATATGTATATATAAATACATCTTTTACTCTTTTCATGATTTTTGCACCATATGCAAACATGTGGGCATATCTTGTTGTTCCTTCCATTATTGGTGCAAGCACTGAACCTTGTGGAACTCCTCTTGTTACTACTCTCCAGCTTGACATCTTGTCCTTCATTACTGTCCTTGTGTATATTTCCCTCAAAAAAGTCTTTATTCCATTCTAATAGTTTGCCTCTCATTTGTCCAACATGCTCTAATTTCTACATAAGTTGACTGTGAGGTATTTTATCATGTGTTTGTGTGTGTGTCCATATATGCAGAAACCTCACTTCACCATTGGTTAGAAAAGTGAAAAAACACACAGGAGAAAAGCAAAGAGTAGATCCTCATATCTTTTGTAAACAATACTTAAAAAAATAGAAAGACAGACTAATATATACATTCAAGTAAGGAAGGTGACATAGGGCATCAGAACCTAGGTTAAGACCTGACCTCAGCTTTCCCTAGTCTTTTATATTAATCTGGAGGGATATATTTTATGAAAAATTCAGTTAATATTTCATCACATTTAATATGTTTATAGCCAATTTTATATTTTTGTGAGTAATAGAAATCAAACATATATATATATATATATATATATATATATATATATATATATATATATATATATATATATATATATATATATATATATATGCACCAATGGCTTTTTCCTCCTTACAAGGGAGGTAGCAAAAAAAAAAAAAAAAAGGCATAAAACCCACTCCCCATTCCATCCCCACATACTCCACTCCCTTCACCCCCCTCCCTCCCTCGTATCTTGGCTCTTCCATGAGTCTAATATATTTTCTCAAAGAAATCTTTGAATCTTGCCACTATCTTGGAATCAACCCAGTCAATGTGGTCATGAGGGAATTTGTGATAGAATAGGTTACTACTTGAGTAGGCTATCTTAACCCAGTATTTATGTTTAGAGATCCTGGTTTCCTTCCAGATTAATATTTATGGAGGCTAGGGAAGGGCAAGGTCAGGTCATGACCTAGATCATGGTTCACCACATCACCTTTCCTGCATGAATATATCTCTTCTTTATATTTCTATCTATTGTGTTTCTGAAAATGTAATGTACAAAAGATCTTGCCATTCATTTGGTTTTTTCTCTTTTTTTTTCTGTAGGCATGTGTGTTTGTGTGTCTAATAAATAGTAAAAATTGTAGCCTTGGGTTCCACTGACTAGACACCCACAGCCCCACAGTGATTATCAACAGTCTTGGGGCCCTCCAATAGATCTCTGTAGGAAGAAATGTTGGGCTCTTGTTTGTGTTATATCAGTGTGGACTGTGTGTAACTAGTTATAGTAGTAGAAGGAAGAGAACAGTCTCCAGTTATCAGCTCCCCTTGTGTGAAAAGAGAAAACAATAGAAATGGAAGTTGATGGAGATCTTGTGCCCAGTTCAGAAATTGAGTGATAGCCCCTTAGAGATGCACCTTCTTCTAGAAATGAGGTGGTTGACAGGTTTTGAAGATGGATGGCAGGGAGAAGATTCTGATGTCTGTCTCCTAGAACCATCACTTGTAGGTAACTTCTGTTGGTCATTATATGTTAATATATATATATATATTAACACATGTGTACAGGGTACATTTTTTTCTTCCAACTGTAATATGCATGTGTATAAAAATATGGATCATCTACTCTACATGGACCACAGGACTAAGCAGAATCAAGATTGAGGATTCCCTTTTTTACAGATATGAGGACTTTGGTAGGTACTGATTAATATTCTGTAATTCTGACAGTGATACGGGAACATATTTTCAGTACTATTTGGATGATGTATGTTAAAGATGTGTGCATACGCAATTTACAGAAATTACAACACAGTTATGGAGAATTTTCCTATTATGTAAGTGCAGCATGAAACCTACACTACTTCACATATTACTCACACTTGAATATTTTAGCATATTATATATCTGTAAAATTTTCATGTTACAGATTCAAAAATGGAACATAATACATTTTTACTTCATACACATATAGTTACTGATCTATCTTAGCCTCCACAATAAAGGTAATATTTGAAAAGTGTCAAGACAACATGAAACATGATTATACTGCGTTCTCTGCAGTACAATCAAGGGGAAGTGGGAGAATAACACCATCATGGGCATTCCAATTGTAGATGTTTTCATACCATTTGATTATAAACTTAAGAGTGTGTGCATTGTGAATACATGTCTGGACATATGTTTGTGGATGGACACAGAAATGATGGTTCATCCTTTCAAAATGCAAAGATTTGTTTGAGGATGTTAGGTGTGTGTATATATATATATATATATATATATATATATATATATATATATATATATATATATATATATATATATATATATATATATATATATATAAATCCAAGTTTTGAGTTAATTACTTTCATCTCCTAAATCCAAGTTCCAAGAATTAGAGTCCTAGTTAAAAAGAGAGAAAGCACTCAGTCTTATTTAGAATTTAGAAATCTATTATCTACTGAAGAGAGAAAATAAAGTTATAGACAAACTGGAAGATAAAAAGAGAGAGAAAAAATATAGAGGCACAGAGAGGATGGTTAGTGAATCAGGAAAAGGAAAAACTTAAGTTAGGAGAGATCATGAAGCACCAGAAAACAGAAGAGCAATATAAAATAGAAGAAGAGATGATGATTCTATGAAAGATAGAAACATTTGTCTAGAATGTGACAAGAATGTGTCAGCCTCAGGGTGAAAAGAGCACATTACTCATCGGGTGGAAAGAAAGCATAAATTGCATAATGCTAGAGAAATTTACATTCATAATAATGGTAAATTACCGCCACTGTACATGATCAGAGAGAAAAAAATTTAAGTTGGGTACATGTAAAGAGGAATGGCCACATCAGTTGAAAAATCACAGGCTGTGGCAAGTAAATTATAATGATAAAGCATGCTGATGTGATCTTTTGGCTCATAATGAGGTATGATGAAAAGAAAAATGCTAAAGTGCTTATTAAAGTGAATTTCAAAGCTCACTACACTGTTTCAATCTACCAAGTTAAATCTACATCCTGGCAGTTTATATAGAAATATTTTTCTTTTTCGATGTTATTAATTCAAGATTGTACAGGCTTGCATCAAGTCCCCCATTTTATATATATATATATATATACATATATATATATATATATATATATATATATATATATATATATATATGTATGTATATATTTACCTAGTTGTATTATACAGGAAGGGAGCTATGCTCATAGTGACCCATCTTTGTATCTTTCAGCATCAAGTTTGTTCTTAAATTCTTGAATAGTATTTGCACACACTGTTGCCTCATCTAATTTATTCCAGATATCCACCACTCTGTGTGGGAAGCTATTCTTTTTCAGATCTCTTCTATAACTATCCTTTTTGAGTTTCTTTTCATGTCCTCTTGTTTTTCTCTTGTCCCACTTTAATAAATCATCTCTATCTAGGACTTCCATTCCTTTCATAATTCTGTAAATAGTCAGTAGATCTCCTCTTTCTCTTCTTTGTTCCAGGGTTGGTAGTTCCAATTTGGACAATCTTTGTTCATATGTCAATTTGGAGAGTGTTGGTGCCATCTTTGTCATTGCTCTTTGTATTCTTTCTAATTTCTTTATATTCTTTTTAGTACTGGGTGTCCATAGTGTCACAGCTGACTCCAGTCTTAGTCTTATCAGTGTAACTAATAATTTCTTGACCATTCCTCATCCAAATAGTCAAAAGCCACCTTTATCGACCTTAGTAAATTGAAGGTTTCTCTGACTATTTTATTGATATGTTTGTCTGGTGACATATCTTTGCTGAGGATTACTCCTAGGTCCCTTTCTGAGCTCACTTTTTTTTACTTCTTAACTAATTTTATATTTCCTCGATATTCTATTCTTACATTTTTCCAAACTCCATTATACTATCTTTCTTGATGTTAAAGTTCAATTCCCACTTTTGACTCCATTTCCAGATTTTATCTAAGTCTTTCTGTAGTGATTCACAATCTTCCTCTGTATTTACTTTCTTTAGTATTTTTGCATGATCTGCAAAGGTCATATAACATTCCACACCTTCATCCATGTTATTTATATATATGACAAACATGGTCGGAGCCAATACCAAACCTTGTGGGACACCACTTATCATTTCTTCCCAGGTCGAGTATTTGTCTCTAATTACTACCCTCATTTCTCCCAGTCAAGAAGTCTTCCATCCATTCCAATAATTTTCCTTTAATACCACTTACTGATTCCATTTTTCTTAATAGTTTTTTGTTTAGTACTTTATGAAATAGTTTTTGTAGATCTAGAAATCACAATCTGCCCATCCATCCCTTTCTTGTATTATTTCTATTAGCCTCGAGTAGAAGCAAATCATGTTTGTGATACATGATTTTCCTTGTCTAAATCCAAATTGTGTTGGATTCAATATCTTTTTTTTCTTCCAGATATTTAACCCATTTACTTTTGATAACATTTTCACATGTGTGTGTGTGTATTTACCTAGTTGTATCTTACAGGAAGGGGAGCTATGCTCATGGTGTTCCACTTTTGTATCTTGCAGTGTCTAGTTTGCTCTTAAATTCATGTATTGTTTTTGCACACACTATTGTTTTGTCCACTTTCTTCCATGTGTCCACCACTATGTGGAAAACTCTTCTTCTTCAGATCTCTTCTATAACTATCTTTTTTGAGTTTCTTTCCATGTCCTCTTGCATTTCTCTTGTCCCAATTTAACAAGTCCTCTCTATCGAGTATTTCTGTGCTCTTCATGATTCTATAGATGGTCAGTAGGTCCCCTCTCTCTCCTCTTTGCTCCAAAGTTGGTAACACCAATTTAGCCAGTCTCTCTTCATATGACAACTTTGAAAGTGGTGGAACCATTTTTGTGGTTGCTCTCTGGATTCTTTCTATCTTATATTCTTTTTGGCACTGGGTGACCATAATGTTGCTGCATATTCCAGTCTAGGCCTTATTAGTGTGACTAATATTTTTTTAAATAATTTCTTTGTCCAAATAGGTAAATGACACTTTATTGATCAAAGCAAGTTATAGGAGTCAAACCACCCAGGACTATAATAATTTTAGTATAGCTGCACTGCGGAGTGTTACTCCAACTCTTGTGGGCAGGGAGTTGGGGGTGTGTGTGCGTGTAAGGTCATATGAGCTCTGAGCTTATCCAGGAGGTTGATAACTGTCAATCACGGGTTCAACACGTGATCCAAGACCATGGTGAATCACACACACACATACACACATCAACAAATTTGTTGAAGAAACTTTTAACTTGTTAAGATCAATGAAAGTAGCCTTTGACTACATAGATGAAGAAATGGTAAAGAAAATACTAGTTATACTGATTAGACCAAAATTGGAATACACAGTGTCACTATGGTCACCTAGTACCAAAAAAACAAAACCATAATGCACCTAATGTACACCTTTCCCTGTTTTTGTTTTGGTACCTATTTACCTAGTTGTATTTTACAGGAAGGGGAGCTTAACAAGTCCTCTCTATTGAGTATTTCTGTGCCCTTCATGTATATGGTCAGTAGGTTGCCTCTCTCTCTTCTTTGCTCCAGAGTCAGTAACTCCAGTTTAGCCAGTCTCTTCTCAAATGATGACTTTGCAAGTGCAGGGGCCATTTTTGTGGCTTCTCTCTGGATTCTTTCTATTTTCTTTATATTCTTTTTGATACTGGGTAACCACAATGTTGCTGCATATTCTAGTCTAGGCCTTATCAGTGTGACCAATATTTTTTTAATCATTTCTTCATCCAAATATGTAAATGCCACCTTTATTGATCTTAGCAAGTTTTAGGCTCAAACCACTTTATGGCTATAAGGCATGCACAAGTGCTGTGTGCACGAGTGCCACATGGCACTTATTATATACATATATATTATAATAAAGTCTCCGAATTGCCTGAACTCACACATGTCACTTTTATCATGCATGAGCAAGGCTTACATTTTTATAACCTGTCTAAAGCCTCTTCATAGTTTTCTGTAATCCTGGGTACTTGGTACTACTTCTTGGTGTGCAGATATGTCCTTATTGTGATCTGGCAGGCAAAATACTGCATCCCCTGGACCCGTGACTGCGAATCCTTTGTGTCTTGGACCTGAAACTGAGATTTCTACTTTAAATACTATATACTAAAACTATTTTCTAGCTATTTCCACTTCATATCCCCCCTCCATGGGAAAAACTTTTAAGTCTGTGAAGCAAGACATCTTATGTCTGGCCATGACAGTGTGTCAGCCATCACATTTAATTTTTCAGGTATATGCTGAAGGCTTAAGTCATATCCCTGGAGTGCTAATGCCCATCTGGCTAGCCAATAATTTTTACATTGTCCCTCTAAGATGTACTTCAGTGGTCACTCAAAATTACTACATTACCATCTAGGGATATTTAAATTTTTTGGAGGACTACTATGAGGATGAGGGACTCCTTTTCAATTGTCAAATTGGTGCTCCTTAAGGATTTGGGACAGGAAAGAGTTGTGACACCATCTTTCTCTAGAGCTATCATAGCACCTATTGCCACATTGCTGGCATCACAAAACAGGTAAAATGTCTTACTATACTCAGGAGCTATCAAGACAGGGTGGCCAGAAAGGAGACTCTTATATTCCACAATGGCTGCATTTGCACCATCATCCCACCTGAAATACAAGAGAGCATGCAGATTATGGGAACAACTACTTCTGCAAGATTTGGACAATACCATTAATAGAATCTGTACATGCCTCTTCTTGTCTTCGGGACATTGTAGTTTGTGGTGTCCTTCACCCTGGCTTCTAATGGTGTGATGCAGTTCTGTCCAACTTGATTCCCTAGGTACTTGATGGTGCTCATGTCAAAGGCACTCTTCTTTAAGTTTACAGTAAGTTGGACTTGTTCCAATCTGTTCAGTAAACTTTCCAACCTTGTCATATGATCTTATGTATTAGCAAATACAATTATGTCATCTGAATATGCCTTGACACCTGGCAGTCCATTGACTAGCCAATTGATGAGACGCTGGAAAGATGCTCCACTGTTTTTCATGCCAAATGGGGTCACTTTGTATTGAAAGTGGTTATGTGGAGCAACAAAAGCAGAGATCACCATGGCTCTGTGTGGAAGGGGGATCTGATGATATCCCTTCATTAGATCTATCTTAGATAAAAACTTAGTTGCTGCAACTTCTTCAATCAAGAATAAGGGTCCACTTTTGTGACCCCATTTACCTTCCTGTAATCAACACATAAATGGCACTCATCTCCAGGTTTGGGTACTAGCACAGCCAGTGAAGCCCAAGGGCTAGTACTGGGTTCCACTAGTCTATGATCTATCAGTTGGTCCACTTTATCTTCCATGATCCTTCTCTTCTGGGGTGATAATCTGTAGGGAGTCTGTCTTACTGGCTTGGTTCCTTCTAAGACAACATTGTGAGTAATGGCTTGGGTAACAGTGGGGCATGTGGAAAAAACTGCTATTTTTGCAGAGGAGTGCTCAGATCTCTTCATGCATCTCTCCTGTGAGTAAAGAAAGAGTTTCCTCTATTATCTCACTCATACCTGATCTGTCTAAGTCATAAAAGAAGTTAAAATCCCCAATGTCTGAATCAAAGTTCCCAGCGGCTCGTCCTGTCTTGATCACACAAATTTCTTCTTCCGGAATCTGTCCATGAAAAACCTTTACTTTATTAATATACACCTGTTGCACTCTTGATCTCTTCTTTGGATTTCCTACAATATAATTACCATCCACCTCCTCTCTTCAGCACCTTGAATGGTCCTTCATAATTCGGAGGAACTGAAGTAAGCTGTGGTGACAGAACTAAAACAAACTCTCCCAACTTGAATTTCTCCTAACTGCCTTCCTATCATAATATTCTTTTGTAATTTCTTGAGATTTTTTAAGTTCTTCTTAACTAACTCCCTAACCTTCTTCCATTTCTTGAAGTTAGTGCCCATAAACTTTGAGTACAGAGATTCACTCTGAGATTCTTTTGAGAGCATTTTTGCTCATATAAAGATACAAGGGATACTTGTGGGGCTGTATTGAACATTAAGTAAAAAGGAGAAAATTCTAGACCTTCATGCTTAGTTATTCTAGTGGCATACAATAACAAATGTATGCTTTCATCCCAGTCCTTCTCAAATTCTAGGACAAATGCTCTGGTCATGTGTTTTAAGGTTCCTTGAAACCTCTCAGGAATCCCTTAACTTGTGGGTGGAATGTTGATGCAACCACATGCTTTATACTGAAGTCATAGCTCCTTTGAATATTCCACTTAAAAAGTTTGTGCCCATCACTTTGAATCTCCCAATGCATGCCCATCCTGCTAAAGTAAGACATCAAGGCTTTTATGATTTTCTCTGTGTAGTGCCACATTTGGCAACTATGATTATTAATGAATGGATGGGCAAGATGTATATTATGCCTTCAAAAATTGTGTCCAATCCTGAGCACCATGGACAAGATGGTAATTACTCAGATATATCTATACAATGCTGATTGGGAAACTCTATGCTAATGAGGATTGTTCTAATTAGTAATCACAAAATGTTTGTCATGTTTTGCTGCAACCATTCCAATCACAAGACTATATTAGAACATGTGGTAGCTCATGACCAACATGCACTTTTATTCCATTCCTCCTTTTTAGGCCATTTTTGTGTTATATTTGTGAGATCAAGAGTAAAGAAAATTAAAGAAAACTTCAGGTTTACATCAAGTTTGTTTTACTGATCTATGAGACAATATTATTTTGATTCTTATCTACACTTGTAACATACAATTCCTCCTTAATCTATACTCAATGCAATATGAGTATGATACAAATGATACATAATTATACTCATAGCAATCATAGGCATGGGAATAGGTATATAATGCTTCCCCATCGTACGAGAATGTGCGTCCCTCTTCCCTTGATTTTTCTATCCAGTTGCATAATGTATACTGCTCAAAATTAATGAAAATCCCTACCCTGGATTACTAGTCATGATTTATTCATGAAATATAGTAGTAGTATAATGATTAAATGCCCTCAATGGCATGAATGGAACATGTGGGAATTACATCTATAGCCCTTTGGGCACTTTTTTTTTTTTTTCATTCTACACAAAACAACCTATCCTAATGTCCACTTAATAATCTAACCACCTAATTTTATCATGGGGAGAAAACACTCTTGGCCACAATCCTTTTCTTTTATGATAATTTTTTTTATAGGTTCCTACAGCCAAATACCGTATATTTCCACGTATAAGATGACCCTAAAATACAAAAATTCACCCCTTAAAATGGGGGGTCGTCTTATACTACCATTATAAAAATCAGACCTTGAATTCTACGTGAGATGACTTGGTAGGCTAGCCTGCCGATAACCACCGATACACAGGAAATGATTCACATTATGATATGAACTGGTAATAAAGGTAATTAATCCATATTTACCTTATATATTATTGGCATATCTTTATAGTAAATGGCAATTGTTAATAAATTCAAGGAATAATTCTATATTAATGAAATTACAGTACTTTTAACTACTCTATGTAAACACATTTAACACAGCTGAAAAAAATGTAAACATCGAGCACTGGTTGCGTTCATAGCAACCTTTTTCTTTCGCTACCTTTTCAGTAATTTTTAAGACTGAAAATAAAAATTTTGGATTACAGTACATAAAATGTTTATTTATCAATGAAAAAAATATATTAGTAGTTGAACCAGGAATGGACCAGGAGCGTAAACAAATCATTTTTGTTAGTTAGTTGACGTGTGTTCTCAGAAAATCATGATACATGATTTGCTTTGTTATTTCATTTATTTTGAATTTATAAGGACACAGTAAGTAATTTATCTGGTATAAGGATACAGTTAAGTAATGAGAAAGAAAAGAGAAAAAGTGGAAAAAACAGCTGATAAACTTAATCAAAAAAAAATTTTTTTGTATGGTAGGTTTGATACACTGATGCTTTTGTAATTTAGCACTCGTCTTATACTACCGATATGAGATAAATTCATAAAAATTTGCTCTAATTTTGTACCTCGTCTTATACAAAGGTCGTCTTATACATGGAAATATATGGTACATAAAATTCTTATGATTATTATGCATCTTGCTTCTAGTGTAATTATGTCTGTTTAACTTTAATATCCCATTTGTGTCCCTGTCGAGAGGAGGATCTGCCTTTGAATTGAATACACATAAAAGTTGCTACTATATCAATACTTTCCATAATTTCCAATGATATTTCATTAAACCATGTGAACCTAAATGTCAAGAAGGGGATCTGCCTTTGAATGACTACCCTTCGCGATTGTGTTCACATCCTTTGATGAAGGTCCCATCTAACACTTCATAATACAAGTTAAGGTTCCGCTACCTAGTTTCATGTTGAAATATTTATGTATTCAAAATTTCTAAAAAATGTTCCTCTACTGGAATCCTGAACTGGAGGTTGGGAATTTTTCTCCTCCTAAATTTAAGGTTCCTAGTCGGTTCTTACGAATATGTTCTCATAACGTAATGGAGGGGTGGAGTGAAAGATGTAATTTTCCCCAATGCCTACTCACGATTAGTCACATAGACCTTCAAAAAAAAAAAAACAGAAAATAGTACTCAATTAAATCCCTGGCCTTACATTTGCCTTAATGTTTGTCAAGGGTATTGCTTCTGCATACAATGTACACTGTTATATGATGGTCAGCAAGATTTTCCAGACTTTGTTTTTGGTAGAGGGCCTACACAATCAATAATAATGCAAAAAGGTTCCTCAACTACTGGAACTGTACACATTAGCACTTTCTTGGAGGTGTCATTGGGTTTTCTAGTTAATTGGCAAAATATCTTTTTTTTTTTATTATTATTACAATTTTGACATCATCCACTAGGTGCATCCCATAAAATAGCTTAAATATTACCTCCTTTGTTTTTGTCACTCCAAGTTAAGCACATGTTGCCTCATGTACCATCTTCACAATCCTCCTCCAGAACTTCTTAGGAATTATCAGCATTGTAATGTCACCTCCAGCATTTTCTGGTAGCTTGTATCTTCTTAGAACACCATATTCCATGACCAACTTGGTCTTGTTGTATTCTCATCTTGCTCCTCCTTGGCTGCTCAACATATCTCCTTCAGCCCAAGGTCTTCCTGCTGAAGTTCAATGAGCTTCTCTCTGTTGAAATTTTCTTCAAAGATTTCATCTTTGCTTGGGGGTTGGTCTGACAATCTCCTCCTACATCTTCTGCTGGTCTCTGCTTATCCTCACTATCGTCAGCTCTGTCTCAGGTTTCCTTCTCAGTCACTTCCACATCCTCTTTTCCATTTTCTTGGAACAGGCATTCCAGCTCCTCTTCTTTTAATTCCTCTTCCTCTTGGCCTTTCTTGGCTTAGGACCAGGTGACAACTGCAACAGACTGTCATGTCAATTTCTTCATTGTGCAGCTGTCATCATGGAAGTCTTCACTGTCCTCAATCTTACCTAGACTATCTCATCTACATCGTCCCCAAGGATATAATTTCCTTTTACTGGCAATTCTGCTACTACTTCAACACTTTCTGTCCTACCATCTATTTTAAGTAACACCTTAGCTATGGGCACTAATGATGTCAGTCCTCTTGCCAATCCCATGGTAAACTGACCCATGTATCTATCTTGTGACCCTGTTGTTGTTGTTGTTGTCGTTCCCTAGACTGTCTGTCCGAGCAGTTCCGTCTCCCCAAGGAATGCCACAGCCGAAACTGGGTTTTCCCACAAATCCTTTATAGAGTGTATGTTGTGTTGTTTGCGTGCATGATTGTGTATAATGCAGTCTTCCATTATGTGTTGTATGGTATGGGGTGAAGTGTTACATCCCGGGCAGCTGTTCACAATGCGGTCATCCAGCCTCTTCTGGTAGCTGTGACCCTGTTATTACATTTGGTCTCAAAATGGTGTGACATGCCCCTGTGTGACATGCCCCTGTGACCCTGTTATTACATTTGGTCTCAAAATGGTGTGACATGCCCCTGTGTCTTGTAAAGCTGTGATTGTGTATTTCTCTTCATATTCTTCCACCCCTATCATAGCATTTTTTATATATGGCAACCACTCTTGACCTATGTCTGTGTCTTCTACTTTGCCTAACCTATCTTTACCAACACAGCAATTATATCAGCCATGTTTCCCACTATTTCCTTCTTTTCTGTCTCACTTGGGTCTTTCCCTTGTCTCCAGTCTTGTGTGTCTCACCTGTTTCCATTTCCCTTGAGGCAATTTACCATACCATGTCCGTAACTCCTGCAAGTAACATATTCTATTTTGATCTGTTTCACTCCACCCCTATCATAGCATTTTTTATATATGGCAACCACTCTTGACCTATGTCTGTGTCTTCTACTTTGCCTAACCTATCTTTACGAACACAGCAATTATATCAGCCATGTTTCCCACTATTTCCTTCTTTTCTGTCTTACTCAGGTCTTTCCCTTGTCTCCAGTCTTGTGTGTCCCACCTGTTTCCATTTCCCTTGAGGCAATTTACCATACCATGTCCGTAACTCCTGCAAGTAACATATCCTATTTTGATCTGTTTCACTCCTACTTTCTCCCACATACATTGTCTCCTGCCTGGCTGATCTATTTTCCATTTCTTGCCTTTGCCTCTGTCCATTTGGTCTAGCATAACAATCCTGAGTTCTATGCACAAATATACCACAGTTAAACCACCAAGTTGGCTTTCTTCAATTATTTCCTACCTGTGGTCTTACGTGTCTCTGATTTAGTACCCCAAATGCACCTATGTCCTCACCCCTCAATATCTGTTTCACACTTCTTTTCCTAGATTAATCTAACCTGAATGCTCAGTCTTGATCACCTCCCTTATTCTATTAAAAGTTACTGTGTTTTCTAAACATAACCACTTATCCAAGTTCCTACTTATAGCCCTTGTATGCCTTTATACTTTTAGTATTTTGCCTTTTACCCTTTAATAATCATGCCTAGCTTTTTTATTGCAGAGTATACACTTAAAGCCTTAGTGGGTAGGTTAGGTTTTATTATAGCTGATCACAGATCATTGTCCTGCTCCATTTGCTCTGCTGTCCCTTTGAATGGTGAGAACACCTCAGGTTCATTCTCATAAACTCTAGGGATGAATTTTTGGTGCTTTGACTATTTTATCACCTATATTGACTTCCCTACTCATTTGGGCTAATAGGAGGTCATGTTCTTGAAATTTTTTACTTTTTAGATTTGATTGAGCTGTTAAGTACATTTTATTTTACGTACTAAGTTTCCTGTTTGTTTGTGTACAGACTCATCACCAACTCTATTTCCACTAATTTCTACTTCCCACTTTTGGCTTCATTTCCAAACCTTGTTTAGGTTTCTCTTTGGTGATTCACAATCCATTTCAGTATTCACTTTCCTCAGCAATTTAGCATCATCTGCAAAGAAGCTTAAGTAACAATCCACATCTTCATCCATGTCGTTCATATAAATAGCGAACATTATTGGAGCCAATACCAATTCCTATGGAACTCCACTAATCACCTCCCAACCTGAACTTTTTTCTCTGAGCACTACTCTCGTTTTTCTGCCATGCAAGAAATCCTTCATCCAGTTATTTACTTGTATTCCTCCTATGTTTTCATATATATATATTTTTTTTTTATAATTTTTTGTGGGGTACTTTGTTGAAGGCTTTTTGCAAGTCTAGGAAAGCACAATCGGCCCATTCATCCCTTTTTTGTATCATATTTATTAGGCTTGAGTAGAAACAGATTAAGTTTGTGGTACATAATCTTCCCTGTCTGAATCCAAATTGCCTCGAGTTTATTGTATTGTTTTCTTCCAGGTGTTTTATCCATCTATTCTTGATCATTTTTTCACAAAATTTGGCTACAGTGCTTTTAAGGGAGACCAGTCTGTAATTTGATGGTTCTTCTTTATTTCCTCCTTTATATATTGGTACAATATTGACACTTTTCCAGTCCTTTGATATTTTTCCTTCTTTGAGTGAGCAACTTATTATGTTACATATTTTGTCCATTAGCTCTTCTTTACATTCTTTTAGTATCCAATTTGCAATTCGGTCTGGGCCTTGTGATTTCCTGACATCAAAATTCGTTAACTGATCCATTATTTCCTTTTATGTTATTGTTAGTTCCCTCATGTGGGGTGATCGCATTTCAATTCCTTCGTCCCAATGCTGCACTTTTTTTCTAGTGAATACCGACTTGAAGTGGTCGTTCATGACTTCAGCCATTTCTAAATCTTCTGTATATTTTATATTTCCATGGTGTAGTTTCACCATTTCCTGTTTATTTTTAAGTTTACCATTCACATATCTAGAATAGTTTGGGTTGATCTTTACATTTTTCTATGATGTCTTTTCATGGTTCCTTTTTTCCTCTCTGTACACATTTACATATATCTATGGTTAATATATATTTGCCACTTTCCAATTTTTTTAATCTTTTTTCCATCCTCTATCTTTTGCTTCACTGCACCTTCTGTTGAACCAGCACTTAATGTACACTTTATCCTGTTTCTGTCTTGGTATGTAGTTTTTCACTCCAATATAGATTTCCATAAAAATCATCCATTTCTCTTCCACTTGTGTCTCTTCTTTGTAAAAGTTTTCCCAATTTGCATTTTGAAAGAATTTTTTAAGTTTCCCAAAATCAATTTTGTTGTACATCAGTCTTCTTTTTCTGTATTTCTCATTTCTCTCTGTATATATTTCCTTCCTTAGTTCAACCTCTGTTAGTATATGATCATTCTTTCCAAATGGTGTCTTGTATTAGATTTTATCCACAATTTCAGGTTCTGTTTTAAATATTAAATCTAGTCTCGATGGTTCTTCATTACTTCTATACCTGGTATTTTCTCTTACCCATTGTGTCATTGTATGTTCTATAGCCATGTCAAGTAATACAAATAATAAATTTCCCCATAGATCCTCTCCACCTTTGACTGTCATCTCTTCCCAACAGATTTCCTTCCAGTTAAAATATCCCATAAGTACCAGGTTACCTCCATCCTTCAGCATCTCATTTAATGAATGCCTTGTATCTTCTAACATTTTTGAATGTTTGTTCTCTTTCCAAGAGCCCATTTTGGGGGGGGCACATAATTCACCACAAAATTTCTACTTTTCATGTCGATGTCTTCAACTTTAATCATGTCCCATCTTTTATTAGTCTTTCCTCATATGGTTTATCTACCAGGCTGAGGACCAGTTTGGTTAGTGTCCTTTGTATTCTCTCTTGTTTATATCCTTCATTCTGTGTGGGGACCATACTACCAACTCATATTCCAGTCTTGGACAGATCAGGGTTTCAATTAATTTTTTCATCATCTCTTCATCCATATTGTGAAACACTACTTTAATCTTCTGCAGTAATCCATATGTCTCTCCCACAGTCTTACTGATATGTCTGCCAGGTGACAGGTTGTGTTATAGCAACACTCCCAAATGTTTCCCCTCTTTTGCTTTAGTAATGAGTTCACTTCCCAAGAAATAGTAAGATGTTTTTTTGCCACTGTTGCCTATTTCCAGTACTTTACATTTTTTTTATATTGAACTTCATTTCCTATTCATGCAAAAATAGTGTCAGTTTTTTTGCAACAATCTACCATCCTCCTTGTGTTTCACTCTTCTCATGAGTTTTGCATCATCTAAAAACATGTTAGCATAGTATGTCATTGACATAAACAATAAACATTATTGGTGCAAGCACTGAACCATGTGGAACTCCACTCATTACTGCTTTCCATCTTAACACCTTATCCTTTACTACTGTCCTTATGTATTTTTTCTTAAAAAAAAAAAAAAAAAAAAAATCCATTCAAGTAGTTTGCCACTCAGTCCTCCAACATGCTCCAATTTCCATATTAGTCAACTGTGAGGTATTTTATAAAATGCCCTCTCTAGATTAAGGTACAGTCCATCCACCCCTCTCTTGCAGCACATCAATCATTCTCAAGTAAAAGCTTAAAAGGTTTGACATACACAACCTGCGAAATCTAAAGCCAAACTGACTGCCTATCAGAATGTTCTTCTCTTCATGATATTTAGTCCAAATGTCTGTATGCATTTACCTAATTGTATTTACTTAATTATAGTATACAGAAAAGGAGCAATTTTCATAGGGTCCTGTCTCCTATTCTCTAATTTTATCTTTCACTCTTATATATGTACCTAATTGTATCTAATTGTATTTACCTAATTGTAGTATACAGGAAAGGACCAATGCTCATTGGGTCCTGTCTCCTATTCTCTAATTTCCTGATTTACCTAGATTCAATTTCATGTATGACTCCAACTTAATCTATATTTTTTATTTCCAATTATCATATTTAGATTTAACTCGTGTATTGTTTGAACTTGGGCTATATCACCTTCTAAGCTATTCCACATATTTGTACATATGGAAAACTGTATTTCTTCACATCCTTTCAACATGTGGTCTTTCTTAATTTACTTCCATGACCTCTTAAAACCCTCCCATATTTGACGAGGACATCTCTTCTATCAGTGCTTTCTATCCCCATTAGTCACCTAAACACTGTAATTATGTCACTTCTTTCTCTTCAATCTTTCAAAGTTGGTAGACCCAGTACTTTTATTTTTTCCTCGTATGTATTATCTACCAGGCGAGGGACCAGTTTGGTTGCTGCCATTTGTATTATCTCAATTTTGCTTAGATCCTTCACTCTGTGTGGGGACCATACTACTGACACATCTTCCAGTCTTGGATATATCTGGGTTTCAATTAGTTTTTTCATCATCTCTTCATCCATATAATGGGACACCAGTTTAATCTTCTGCAGTAGTCCATATGTGTATATTTAATTTTATACAGGAAAGGAGCAATGCTTGTTGGGTCCTATCTCCTATTCACTATTTTTCTAACATACCTAGATTCAAATTTACGTACGGCTCCAACTTAATCTATGAGTATATCTTTGATTTCCAATTTGAACTAGTGTATTGTTTGAGCTTGGGCTATATCACCCAAGCTATTCCACATATTTATACCTCTTTACGAAAACCTGTATTTCTTCACATCCTTATGATATGTGGTCTTAATTTACTTCTATGACCTCTTAAAGCTTTCCTATCTTTAATCAGGAGATCTCCTCTATCAGTGAAATCTATCCACTTTTGTGTGTGTATTTACCTAATTGTAGTATACAGGAAAGGAGCAACACTCATTGGGTCCTGTCTCCTATTCTCTAATTTTCTAACATACCTAGACTCAAATTCATGTATGGTTCCAACTTAATCTATATCTTTGATTTCCAATTATCATATTTAGATTTGAACTCATGTATTGTTTGAGCTTGGGCTATATCACCTTTTAAGCTATTCCACATATTTATACATATGGAAAACTGTATTTCTTCACATCCTTTCGACATGTGGTCTTTCTTAATTTACTTCCATGACCTCTTGAAGCCTTCCCATGTATTTCTTCTTATCCATTCAACATGTGGTCTTTCTTAATTTACTTCTATGACCTCTTAAACCCCTCCCATCTTTAATCAGGACATCTCTTCTATCAATGCAATCTATTCCCTTTAGTGACCTGAACACAGTAATCATGTCACCTCTTTCTCTTTGATCTTTCAGAGTTGGTAAACCCAGTACCTTTAGTCTTTCCTCATATGGTTTATGTATGTGTGTGTGTGTATTTGTTTAGTATAAAATACATTTCATATAGATAATGGACACTAGTATTGTCACTATGTGGTCACCTATAAGGCAAGCCGATATAGAATCTCTTGTAATTTCACTTATTGTATTCATATAATATATATATATATAGATTATATATATATATATATATATATATATTTTTTTTTTTTTTTTTTTTTTTTTTTTTTTTTTTTGCATCCTTATCAAACTAATTTCACAACTCATTTGAACCTCGTTTATATTCAGTGCTGATATTGTGCTTTGTTTTGGCTACTGCTGCTATTGTAATTCAGTACCGTATAATGTAGTAATTTTAATTTACATGTACCACAAAAGCCTGCAAAATGTTTAATGTTCCCAATGGCTGTCATATCCTGTAGTACTGCTGTTGCAATAACTCTCCTAACTTTAGTCTTCAGGTGTCTTCTGCATTTGTGAAGTTGATGGATATTAATGTGTACTCTGCTTGCCAAGTGTCAGATGCTGTTGTGCATGTTGCTATTTTTGTGAAGTTTAATTTATACAATTTTATTGGAATATTAATTTTTCTACTTTTCATTATCTTATGTTGGATGAAAGTAGGAAAAAATTAACTATGGACTGCACAAGAACTGCTAGCTGCACTTTTGATACATGTCATTCAGCCCACACATCAAGGATCTAACAGTGGAAATCAACAAGAAAATATATTAAAGTCATTAACAAATACAGATTTTGGTCAGCAGAAAATCTAATCACAATTTACAAACAGCTTATAAGAACCACACTGAACTATACCTCCCCAGTATGGTTCCCTACAATCAAGAAAACATGGACACCATAGAAGCTATGGGAATCAAAGCATTAAGAACAATAATAGGATGCACCAAAACCAAAACCACCCCAATAGAACATCTAAAAACAGAAACCACAGTTCTCCCCTTAGAACAGCATATACAATTGATAAGCACATAATTCTAGGCAAGAGCTCTTAATCCTATTTAGCTCAACTATTCCCTTACATAACACAAGCACAGCCAACAGGAAAACAACTAGCATACTACTCAAATATCTACAAGAACCTACCACCTGCACCATGCAACATATACATAAAATGCACACACACACACACACTTTCAACGAAGCGAATGCTTGACGAACGCTCTGAAGAAAAGTGCAGATTGAGTATACCAACGCAAAGAGAAGTGCCTTTTTGTATTTGCTGGGGGGGGGAATTGCTCGTGAGGTAGTGGGAAAGTAAGGAAAGAGGAGAGGGGGAGGGATTACTGGGGAAATGGAAGATAATGAGGATGTGGAGGACTTGGCCCAGGCAGACGGGCGGAAGATCAACATGAAACGACCACCGGATGACGTAATGGCAAATAAAAATGTAAAGATTAGAAGTATAGAGAGGAGAAATACAGTAGAAAGTGACGAGAATATGTTCCAGGGATTTAAAGAGGGTGGGGGGGACACAACCCCCCCCAGACTGATAAGACTAGAGGAGAGAGTTGATAAGGTGATCGAGGACTTGGAACGTAAGTTAGGTAATGTAGGCTCCATTCTACAAAGAATTGAAAGATTGGAACAACTAGAGAAGGCTAACAGAAACTTAACTGAAGAAGTAGAGGACCTAAAAAGACAGTTAGGAAATGTAAAGGAGGAGAATGAGAAATTGAAGAAGAATAGTAATGAAAACAGTGAGAAAATAGCTACAGAAGCTAAAAATTGGAGAATAACTCAAGAAGGGAATAAGGTTTCATTCACTGACATAGTCAAACAGCAATTGAAAGAACATAATGAAGACTCAGTTATTAAAGTGATGAGACAGAAGGAGAATATAGTAAGAGAATTAGCTGACAAAAAGAAATGTATAATTATATTAGGAATGGAAGAGAAACATAACCCAGATAGAACCGCAAGAATCAAGGAGGAAAATGAAAGGGTAAGCAGTTTATTAAAATTAGTCCAGGAAGATGAACCAGAAATTATAAAGGAAATTGAGGAAAAATTCAGACTCGGAAAATATAGTACAGATAAGACCAGACCAATTAAGATTAAATTCAGGTCACAAACAACGGCAGAGAAAATTCTATCCAAGACCGGGAAACTAGCAACAAATGATCAATATAAAAAGGTATGGATAAAAAGAGAAATGAATAAGGAGGAAAGAGAGGCAGAAAAGCAGAAAAGAATTGAAGCTAAGGCAAAAAACGAGGAAAGAACGGAGTCAGAGAAAGAGAGATTCTATTGGAGAGTAGTGAACATGAAAATAAAGCAGTTCGACATACTAAAGAAAAACATAAGGGAAACAGAGAACACAATGGAAGTGGCAGAAAACTAAGAGTGTCTTACACAAATATAGATGGATTGATAACAGGATTGAATGAACTGAATGATTATTTGAAAGAAAAAGAACCGGACATAATGGGAATTGTAGAAACAAAATTAAAAGGCCCACTACCACCCAACAGTGTAGGACATGATACATACAATTATTGGATTAGAAACAGAGAGAAAAAACAAGGGGGTGGAGTTATGTTCCTGACAAAGAAGGATATAAACGTGAAAGGTGTCATATATGGAAAGAATACAGTAGAGATGATTATGATAGAAGTGGAAGACCGAGATAAGAAGAGCAGAAAATTTGTGATCAACTATGTGCCTCCGAAAACAGCCTCATGGGAGGAGAATGAACATAAAAGTATGTTAGAGGACACAAAGATAGCATTAACTAAAATAATGGAAGACGGAGGAAGAATAGTTATGATGGGCGACTTTAATTGCAAAGAAATCTGCTGGGAAGAAATGACAGTAAAGAGTGGTGATGACTCATGGGGAAATGCTCTACTTGAGATGATTACTGACCATTCAATGACACAATGGATACAAGAGAACACTAGGTATAGAAATGAAGAAGAACCATCGAGGCTAGACTTAATAATTACATCTGAACCTAGAATAGTGGACAAGATTGAATATAAAACACCAATAGGTAAAAGTGACCACATATTGATTGAACTGGAACTTAATGAAGAAAAATATATGAAAAGAAATGAACAATATAGAAAAGGAAGAATGATGTATGAAAAAACAAACTTTGATAAAATAAGAGAATTCTTCCAACAAGAAAACTGGGAAGAAATATACAAAGAAGAAACATCAGTGGAAGAGAAATGGAATATTTTGACAAAAATTTACAAAGAAGGAGTGGAAAAGTATGTCCCAAGACAAAAACAAGAAAAAGAATATGTAAAATGCTGGTACAACAAAAGTTGTAGGGAGTTAAAAGACAAAAGAGACAAAGCCTGGACCGGATGGAAAAAAGACAGAAGACCTGAAAAATGGAAAATATATACTGGTTATAGAAATGAATATGTACAAAAGTGCAGAGAGGAAAAAAGAAAATATGAAAAAGATGTTATAGAAAAGTGTAAAGATCAACCAAAACTATTCTACAGATTTGTAAACAATAAACTGAAAAACAAACAAGACTTGGAGAAATTAAGACAAGGGGGAGTTGAATACACTGAGGAAATGGAAATGGCAGAAATTATGAACAAACATTTTAAATCAGTGTTTACAAGGGAAAATATACAACCTGAAGAGATTGAGTGGAAGGAAAAAGTCCCCCCTATGGAAGAAATAGAAGTAACGAAGAATGAAATATTGACACACTTGGGTAATTTTGATGTCAGAAAATCGCATGGGCCAGATGAAATAGCAAACTGGATTCTGAAAGAATGTAGGAATGAACTGGCAGACAAAATACATAGCATAATAAGCAGTTCCTTAAAAGAAGGAAAAGTTCCAGAAGATTGGAAAAAAGCAAATATAGTACCTATATATAAAGGAGGAAATAAAGAAGAACCTACCAACTATAGACCAGTCTCTCTAACAAGTACAATAGCAAAAATATGTGAAAGAATTATCAAAAGTAGATGGGTAAAATACTTGGAAAAAAACAACGTACTAAATCCAAGGCAATTTGGATTCAGACAAGGACGATCATGCGTCACCAATTTAATATGTTTCTATTCAAGGCTAATAGATATAATACAAGAAAGAGATGGATGGGCTGATTGTGCATTTCTAGACCTAAAAAAAGCTTTTGACAAAGTACCACATAAGAAGTTGCTTAAGAAATTAGAATATGAAGGAGGAATACAAGGTAAATTGCTAAATTGGATGGAAGACTTTTTGCAAGAAAGAAAAATGCGAGTAGTGATAAGAGATCAGCACTCAAAATGGAATGAAGTAATAAGCGGTGTCCCGCAGGGAACAGTTCTGGCCCCAATAATGTTTGCTATATATATTAATGATATGGATGAAGGAATTGAAAGCTATATGAGCTTCTTTGCAGATGATGCAAAATTACTGAAAAGAGTGAAAACTGAAGAAGATTGTGAATCACTACAGAGAGATCTAAATAAAGTACAAGAATGGAGTAGGAAGTGGGAGATGGAGTTCAATACAAAAAAGTGTAGTATAATGGAATTTGGAAAAAGCAAAAACAGAATAACAGGATCATATAATTTAGGAGAAGAAGGAATAAAAAGAGTAGAAAATGAGAGGGACCTGGGAGTCATTGTTATGAATAATATGTCACCTGAGAAACATATAAATAAGATTTTTGGAGAAACTTATAATTTAATAAGAACAATCAAAGTGGCATTTACATACCTGGATGAAGAAATGGTGAGGAAAATCCTAGTCACCCTGATAAGACCAAGATTGGAATATGCAGCAACGATATGGTCACCAAGTACAAAAAAATGTATAAAAAAACTTGAAAGAATACAAAGAGCAATTACTAAACTGGCACCAACACTCTCAAAACTATCATATGAAGAGAGACTACAAAAACTTAAACTACAGACACTAGAGCAAAGAAGAGAGAGAGGAGATTTGATAGCTATTTACAGAATCATGAAAGGCATAGAAATTACTGATAGAGAGAATCTGATAAAATGGGATGACAGAAATACAAGAGGACACGGAAAGAAAATAAAAAAAGACAACTATAGAAGAGATTTGAAAAAGAACAGCTTTCCTCACAGAGCAATAGACAGTTGGAACAAGTTAGATGAGAAAGTGGTGTGTGCAAAAACAATACATGAATTTAAAAATAGTTTAGATAAAATGAGATATGAAGACGGGACCTCACGAGCATAGCTCCCCTTCCCGTAAAATACAACTAGGTACAACTAGGTAAATACATGACATGATGGTGTAGTGGTAGCATTTGCAACCACTGCTACACTGGTCTGAGTTCGAATCCAGCCCAGGGTTGAAATAATTTCAGTATCGCTGCACGGCAAGTCGTTACTTCAACTCTTTTGGGCAGGGAGTTGTGTGTGTGTGTGTATGTAAGGTCACAGCATTACCCATAGATCAGTCATATATGAGCTCTGAGCTCTCTTCTGGGAGGGAAATTGCTGTCAATCATGAGTCCAACATGTGATCCAAGACCATGGTGAATCACACACACAGATTACAAAACAGTCCAAGAACTGACTACCAAACTCCTTACTCCATGAAATTCCTCCAGACATAGTCCTAATGAGAAATTCCTCCCTTAACAAGGAAGAATCATAATGGCATGACTACATTAAGGCCACCATCTAGTTTTAAAACAATATCAACGCAGATTAGGCCTGGGTACAGAAGTAATCTGTCCCAAATACATTCACCATACACAGGACTTTGAACACTTCAATCTGCATTGCCCCACTCTAACTTTGCCTAAACACAATATCTTTTCTTTAAGCAAGTTGTGGGCCAATCCAGTGGCTGCTGCCATTTAACTGGGAGCCATGCTCCCCTGCAGGAGACATGAGGCAACAGATTAATTGATTGGTAGCCAGACTGATTTTTAAAACATGCAGTCTTATCAAGTATGTTTTGTGTATAGATAGAATTGATTTCCATTTATATTGTGATGGATTCATCAGATTGTTAGGGTAGGTCCATAAATTTATTATTAATATGAAAACTGTAAATACGTTCTTTCTTCATATAGCTATCACATTATTTTGTATGTATGTCCATAAACCATGGACATAAATGATATTCAGAGCTTCTTCTGTTAACTTTTAAAAAATATTGTGTAATGTAATGACAAAGATGAATTTCAGAATGTACTTAAATCTGTACAAGCTTATCAACACTGATGTTTGTAGGAGTGAATAACTTCTTTGTAAAGGGTTGTTATATAACATCTATGATTTATATGTTTGATAATATTGTCAGTTATTGTTTGATCAGAATCACACTTGTAATTTAAATGAGAGAAGTGAATTATGATTATTCTCTTGACTTCCAGCAGTATATTTGAAGTTTTACTACACAACTTGTATATTAAAATACTGATATATGGTCTCTGCATATTTCAAAATCAAATCACACACCAGATTTTGGATTAATTTAGGAGATCCAATTTTAGCTTATGAAATAGGCATCTTACCACTGTAAATTAATAAAGATCATGGAATTAACATGGGTCGCACTAACAACATGTAGATCATGGATCAGTATCAAGTTGCTGTAGAAGTATATTTGATCTTCTCAACACCTTCTGTGACCTGATTCATGTAAACTTTGCTGAAATTAATGGAGGAATGCTATTTATGATTATGTGTAGGTGTCAAGGTAGGATTACAAAGATTAAGTGCAATGCAGTGTTCACTGATTTCATATAGAAATTATGTCACATTTCTTGAAAAGCATATATATTACTGGGAGCAAAAATGAAGTTGGATAATTACTAATAATTTGACCTTTATTGAAATTTGGATATCAAAGATCAATTGATACCATGCGAATATGTATTGGCTCATTTTCTACTCTAACAATGAGATCCCCCAACACCAGTATATTCACATTTCTCCCAAAAACTGCCTCACTTGCCCCATCATTACTCCTGTTATTCTACCACCACACTCCCAAACTCTAGCTCACCCTTTCCTTTCAATTTATTTTCACTCAATGCTAACATATCCATCTTTCTTTTCACACACTACCAGTCTCTTCCTATTTACTCACATCTGTACTACATCCATGCATATTTGATAATTATGATAATGATGATAATAGTATCAATAATGATAATAATTATAATAATGATAATAGTAATTATAATGATAATAGTAATGATAATAATGATAGTAATGATAATTATAAAAGAAAAATTTATAGTAATAATATAAATACAGTAAAATTCCTTTTATCTGACCTTGGTGGGACCTACCCGAGATTGGATGTTTGGAAAAGTTGGATGTTTGGATATACACTAAATAACAGATTTAAAAAAATATCTGGTTTGGGACATTTTCACTTATCTACAGTACAATAAAGCATAATAAACAACACAAGAGAGTGGAGAAACAACCACTAATGGCCAAACGTAAGCAAACACTGAAATGCCCGCAAAAATAACAGCCGACTTGAGCGCCATGAGTCAGTAGTGGTGATAGCAACAACTAAACATCCACTCAATGGTCAGATGTTTGGACAAATTCAACTTTTATCCAACTTAGGACATTGAAGAAAAGTCAGATATTTGGACTAGTCGGATGTTCGAAGGTTGGATAAAAGGAACTTTACTGTACTTCAATCGTATCACCTCTCTCCTCTCTTTTAATAATGATAGATCTGGTATTTCTAATGTTGACATTGTCACAGATTAATTGCCAAAACCTTACATCTTAATGAAATTTCCTCTTAGAAAGTCATAATTGGTATATATCTATAGCCTTGTTTGGACATTAGGCCCAAACCATGAGATCTACCCTCAGTCTGATATATCCCCTTTAATGTTCTGAGCACTGCTGTTGTCAATTCTTACTACTCTCTCTTCCGATGGGGGTAGGCCCACTGCTTTCAAATTCTCTTATATTTTTTATCTGCAAGACTAGGTACCAATTTTGCTAATGCTCTTTGTATTCTCTCAATCTTACCTTTATCCTTTATCTTATGCAGAATCCAAACCAGTGCCAAGTATTCCAATTTGTGGTGGATTAGGATTTTTATTTTTATCTTATTATTATTATTATTAATTATTGATTTTTTCATTAATTCATACATATATACATATATATATATATATATATATATATATATAATTTATATATATATGTAATATGTATATATATATATATATGTAATATATATGTGTATATATGTATATATATTATATATATATATATATATATTATATATATGTTTATATATATATATATATATAGGTGTA
>NC_134777.1:117981230-117986230 GCF_046742065.1 Oratosquilla oratoria | reverse complement strand
CTGCTGCATATTCCAGTTTAGGCCATATAAACTTTTTATCAATGTCCTTCAAACTGTCCCTTTTATAGTGAAATATTATCCTTTTATTTTTCAACAGATTGTAGGTTTCTCCTGTTATTTTCTTTATGTGTTCTTCAGGTGATAGGTCATCTTTGATTATGATACCTAGGTCTTTTTCTTCCTTTGCATTTCATTTTCTATTTTGTAGTCCATCATTTGTCTTTTCTTGCTTTGACTCATTTCCAATATTTTGCATTTTTTTTTTATTAAAATTAATTTTCCCCTCCTGACTCCAGTCATTTACTTTATTAATGTCCCTTTGCAACATTATACTATATGTAAAGGCATAAGGGAAGGTGTTCATTGAGAGGATTAGGAGAACAGAGGAAGAATAGGGGAAGAACAGTGTGGGTTTAGAAAATGAAGAAGGTGCATGGACAATTTTTTTTTTTTTTTTGTAGTATGGCAGATACATGAGAAGTTTTTGACAAAGGGTAAGGATATATTTTCAGCTTTTATGGATATAGAAAAAGCATGTTAGGGTTGACAGGAGGGCCTTGTGGGATGTGTTGCAGATGTATGAGATAGGAGAGAGGCTGTTGAGAGTAGTCAAGTACATGAATAGTAGAGCTTGTGTTAGGGTAGAGAATGGAGAAAGTGAATAGGTTGTGGTGAAGGTGGGGCTGTCAGGGTTGTGTAATGTCACCATGGTTATTCAGCATGTACATGGTTGGGATGGTATGGGAGATAAATATGAGGGTGATGGACAGGGTATGGAAATGGTTGTGAGAGTGGAAGGAAGTGGAAGATGAGCTAGTTTTTGTTTACTGATGACACAACACTTGTAGTCTGAGGCAGTTGCTTTGTCCAATTTGCAGGATCATCACAAGCAAGTACTATCATTGTTCCCCATGAAAGTCACATGTAGCAGGAAATGAAGAGTTAAGGTGGATATAAAATTTAGAGTATGGGAAACAAGTCTTGAAGGAATGAAATGTGTCATGAGGAATAGGTGTTTGGGGGCATAAATGCAAAGAAAAATAGAGGGGTAACTAGCACCATGATGAATTAGAGGGGTATAAAATCTACAGTCAAAATTGCTTACATGCCTGGCACCCAGAGACTGCAAGGAACATTAGACACAGACATTTTTTGCATGCCATGTAGCAGTTGATATGGCAACCACTACAGATGGCAGGATAGTGAACCAGCCACCTGCTTCAACAAACTGAAAATTTTTTCCATCATTTTTTTTTATAATTGCTTATTACATATTTTGTATAATTAATTTCTTAGTATGACTTGTATTACTACTCATGTCAAGATTCAGTTTTGTGTCATAGCTAGCAGGGAAAAAATGGATGCACTACTTTAAGGTAGAACATTTTATCTAACTAAATCAGAATGCGATCCAATTTTGTTATGATCAGTATGCTTGGATTCTTTACAAAAATGCCTTCATGCAATTAACTCAATGAGATGATATATATGTTCCTGATAGCTAAGTGCATTAATGACGAAACTCAATTGAATTCAATTGTTTAAAGAAATGGAAGGAAAAAATACTTTTTTTCCAAAAGCAATTCATCATATGAAGAAATTGATATATGTTGTAAATGAATATCTTATATTTTGTAGGCATGTTTACATCAAGTGCAATTAGTACTAAAGGTAAAATTTGTTTTAAGTAGATAAAAATCAGTGATTTATTTTATTTACCTGCCTTTTTATTCTTTTGCCACATCACCACACTGCTTGTTAATATTGTTGATATTATTTTGCTTTATTTTATGGCTCACAACCTGCATTATAGTACATTTTGTTTCATTTATGTATCTTGTTTTATCTTGTTTTTCATTTATATTCCAGAAGTGATAAAGCTGAGACAGAGTTCTCTTATACCAACAGAGTGGATGAGGATCATGAGATTTAAAGTAGCATGGATATTGTATCGAATTTCACTTGTAGAAGTGCTCACCTGCTGTAAACAAACAAGAAACTTAAGTAGATTTTAATTAAGTCTTTTCTATGGAAGCAATAAATACTCACACTTTGTATATTTTCTTGGCCCATGAGTCAGTTCTGGTTCATAAGTTAATTTCCTATTTGATGAAGTTTGTAATATTATTAGTTTTCTTGTAAATAAATAGGAATTTTCCTATGTGTATAAATCAGTATGGATACAAGGCATAATTCACTATGTGGGATATTTAAGGTACTTAGTAAAGCTACACAAGTGTGTAAAATATCTTATAAGTGTTCAACTTTACTTGATCAGTTTTATCTTGATTTCAAGCAGTAGCAGCATCAAATGCATAAATTTGTAAATCATGGTCTTTGATTTTGGTCCACTTGTGCTATAACATAGTACAAGTATGAGTATTGCATATGCTATATGAACATTTTCAATTATCATTGCCATCCTTGTATGTTTTAGTTTGGTTAAGATTGCAGTTTATTCATATTGTGTTATGGCCTGAAACATCAGAAATAGTCATCAAGATAGTGTACATGTTCAGTGGTTTCTTGGTGGCCTATTTTATATTTGGAAATAGGGATAATGCATAGCTCGTATTTTTAAAATTCAATAGTACTTCTTCACTTGGAAATGCAGAAATAAAGTCTTGTACAGATTTTTATTTTATCATGTGCAGAATCCCTGTTCTGCAGATAGATATTTTCTGTAGTTTATAGTGCTTTATTGTAATGGCTCTCAAAATTGCATTATAAAACCACAGTGGTGGGCAGCGATAAATTTTGCAATAAAGCGATAATGATAAAGCGATAAATTAGTCCTATAACGATAAAGCGATAAATTTCCAAGATACCTTAAAGCATTAAGCGATAAGCGATAAATCCTGCGATAAATCCAAAAATACTCTATTTTTGCTACTTATGCATTTAAAAACCTCTTTTTTACACTTAAAACACCATATCTGTTCGCCACGTAACAATGAGCCTGTAACCTCCCGCCGTAACGGTTTTTCGTCTTCTACTTTATCGCTGGATTTATCGTGGGAAATTTGAAAGCGATAAATATAAGCAATAAATTTTTCCGGTTAAAGCGATATTATCGCTTTACTTATCGCAACGCCCACGACTGTAAAACCATACTGTACTCCTAGCTACCTGTATTATGTGTACTTCCCCATTATTCTGATTAATTTCTATCATTGTGAATCTATCAAGCAAGTTATATTTCTTTCCTTCCAGCATCTTACAGTTCATGTCTGCTGACATTAGAATGTCATTTGCATGTGTGACTGGAGGGCACAGGCTTGAGGAGTGGGTAGGTTGTGTTGGTCCTGAGATCTCTGTTGCAGGAACTCAGAAAACTCAAGATGGTTTCATTTTATCATTTTGGTTGCTACCATCCATCTCTCTTTCTCATCATCCAGCTCAGTTCTCATGTTACTTAGGTACGTCTGTCTCTGGCCTTGTGTTTCAGGAGCACATTGAACTGTGTTAACACCTTGGGGGCCAAACCAGTGGAAACAGAACACGCGGCACTCATCCGCGAGCTCTCAGGACGCGCACAGCAACAGTGTAAGACTTTTCAATGAGAGCCTTTCTCTGTTGGCTCACCTGTTCAATCCAACTTTCTTCCTGTGTATGACTATAGCTTCAGCTATGCCTTACTGTAGTCTTTAATATTGAACAGGTGTGCTAGCAAATGCAAAGCCCTTATAATCTTTGTACCATCAACATAACCAGCTTGCCTCATTTATATGTTTCTCCTACACCTGCCTTTGACTGCTTGGTAAGCCATTCAAATGCCTTAAGCCCCCTGACCACTTTCAGTGCTCTCATTCATGTCCTATTAGTACAACTCTCAGTTTATCAGCTAGCACAAAAAACAAATCATCTTCAGGCTTTACAGGCACAAATTCAGTTCTAATCTCATGAAAGAACATAATTCTCATATTTTAGGTACACATGTAGGAATTCACTGTGCATCAGCTTATAATAGCAATGGTCCTAAACTTCATTATTGATAACAAGTTTAATGCCATACTTAGCCTCTCCTCAGGCTTGAAATTACAAATTTATATGATTTAGATCTTGAGCAATTGTCTGAAGCTAGAGAATTGTTAATAATCAATAACTGTTGTAAGCATTTGGTACAGGTTGCAACTTTTTTATGTATGATGTTGAGCAAATGTGGCTAGTGGGTAAAGGCTACATGTGATGGCAGATAATCAACAAATTTATGTGTAAATTTGGCTTTCACAGAGTGCAAATATCACTGTAATAAAATTGTTTATATTTCCTTTCAGTTTTATAAGCCATGTGTTATTATTTTGCTTCTGTTCACATGTAGTAAAAAAAAAAATAAGCTTGTGCTCTTTTACTGTGGCAGTGTTTGATATTACACCTAGTTATTTCCTTGGAAATTGCTATTGTAGATCTAAAAATCACCTAGCTGCCATACTTGACTGGCATCCAAGGTGTTTTCATGTTTCTTTCTTCACAATTTACTCATTCCTCTGTTTGACTGCTATTTAACTACTGTTGTCACTGCATCTTATATGTAGTTGCTATTCTAGAAATCCATAAGTGTAGCTTATATTGTGTTGCCTGAAACTCATGAAGAGAAGCAAGCTGTGCCACTAGAATGAACCCAGCTCCTTTGTCTGCTATCCTGTCATCCATACACATGCAATGTCAATGGCATGATGCAGCAAGAGCTGCAGCTGCAAATACACATACTACACCACGGTTGTACAAGGTATAACTTCAATATGAAGAGGGTCTTTCAGCCATTTTGGTATAACAGAGCTGAAATATGCATCATGTTTTGCATTGTTTACAATGTACCATATTGTACATCATGTTCACTGTGTACCATTCATGAACACATGGTTTTATTTTATTTTCAGTTAATATTCATTTTTCTCTGACCTCCACATACATCAAGTGAAGGTGACCCTAGATTATGTTCAGTACATATATAAATTATGTAATTAGAGCTGTACACATTTCTAGGCAATTGATATTAC
>NC_134777.1:117963730-117976230 GCF_046742065.1 Oratosquilla oratoria | reverse complement strand
AACAAAATTAGCTTACCCTCACTGATTTCTGGATAAAGCCCTCAGCCAAGCCAGAACCAGCTTTTTCAATCCCCCTTCCACAAAGCCAAATGTATTACAAAATCCCCTTGTTATTCCCTTTTCAGAGTCAATCAACCATTTGTCCAAATTTCTTCCCAAAGATAAGGTAAACTTAATTCATAATTACCTGAATACTATCAATAAAAAAAAATTCAATGTTCATCAGAGGTTGAAAGATCATATCCCAGTGATTTACTCCCTTCCATGTAAAGATTGTAATCTAGCATACATTGGTCAGATGGGGAGAGACCTAAGGACAAGATTGAATGAGCATAAAAGGTCAATCAGGTTATGGTCAAGAGAGTTCAGCTGTGTTTTAACACGTGAATGAATTAAATCACTAGATGGATTGGGACAAATCTGAACTTATTTACAAATCTGGTAGTGGGTTCAGATGGAAAATGTTTGAATCCACTTTAATAGACTATCTGCCCACTATATTTTGAAGGGTCAAGGGACCCCAGATATAATATCAGGACTAGTCATTACAAAACAAATTGTCATGCAGCTTCCCTATCCTGGTTCTCATTGCTGTGTTGTAGCTCTGGTAGCTTTATCTTTTGATCCCAGCCCATGATAGGTTTTGCTGGGGTCATTCCTGTCATAGCATGTTGGTTGTTTTGATACTTCAATAGGAATTTACCTACATACTGTCTCCAGTCCTTTGTGTTCACAGTTCAGATGGTTTTCAATATGGTTCCAAAGAATCTACTTCATCATTTCCTTGAGTGTGGTGAAGTGTGACCTTGTGGTGTTGCATTTCCCATTCACTGCAAACCTGGCTGAATTCTTTGGCTGTGAATTGTGGTCCATTGTCTGATACAATAATTACTGGAACACCATATGTGCAAAGACATCTCTCTAGAAAGGAGGTAACAGTACTCATATCAGCAGATTTGACTATGAATGCTTCAGGCCACCTGGAGCCTGCATCAATTCTTCCAATTATGTACAGTAGTCACAATTTGGGAATGGTCTGCAGATATTAGTGTGGACTACTTATAGTATGCATCATTTCATGGCCTTCTCCATATCTTTGTACATGTTATGCCACCACACCTTGGCCTGGAGGCATGCTTTTGTTTTTACCACCCCCATGTGTGTCTCATGTGCTACTTTGGTTTCGGTGCTATCACAAATGACAAGACCCATGGTGTTGGCCCTTCCACACTCTCAATGATATATATGTCTAACATGTCCTGGATCTTCTGTGAAAGTGCTCTTTAAAGGTGGAATGGCTCTTGTCAGGGTGGTTGTATCATAGACTGGATGCTGTTATCACTTTTGAGTCCTTTAGAAATCCTTGAGAGTTATTAGTCCTTTAGTTTTCTTAGACCATCAAAGGCTGGTAGATGCTGATCTAGTATCCCTTTTGTTGGCGAGATTTCCCTGACACTCACTGTCTTTGCCTGTTCAATTTTCAGGAAACCTAGCTGTCCTGGCCCATTCACCCAAGATTTTGCCTGTGACATATTTTTGTGATAATGTGTGGAATTCTTATTAATCTATTAGTTAATATTGAAAAAAAAATCCCCTTTAAGTGATGTGGGGGTGTCTCCATAGACCCTCAGTTCCATTTTTTCTGAGTACAATAAGCATAATTTGGTGAGTTGATATAAAGTGTCACCATCAAGTAGGTCGACATTTGCTCCTGAATTGATCAGCATTAAGATGGAGATATTATTTATTGGGACTTTTTTTCTACATTAGTGTCAGATTTCACTCAGAAAACATAGGAGTCTAAGTTATTAGCTTCTGGATGACATATGTACATGATCATCATAGTTGGATGAGCTATCTTTTTTTCAAGAAGTTGACCCATCCCTTCTGACTGCAATGTTCTTTCCTGCATGCCATTGCAGATTATATTTTTCCCTAAGGCAGGAATTTTTTTCTGACCATATAGGTAACCTGAGCCATTACATCCATAGCATTTCATTACATGCTGTCATGTGTTCTTCATGCTGTCTCCTATATCTCTCCCAGGTGTCTCTTTGTATTTTATTATATTCTGTATTGACCTTGTGGACATTGGTGCCTTCTTTGTGTTTTTCCATATGACTTGTGCTTCATTGCTTTGTATGTGCACACACATTGAAGGGCTTTCTGTACCATTATGTGTGTCTCTTTCAGGTATGTTCATCTCATTTTCTTAGAAGTACATTTCTCTGTCAGCCGATCAATTATGGTTTTATTGAGGTTGTATTGATCAAAGTTGCATTTAGCACCTTATAGCCAAGACACATAACTGTGTTGTCTCTCCTGGCTCCTGTGCAAGCATCCTGAATTTGTGTGGCTCTAACACCTCATTAGATTTCATAATGAAATAAGTATCTAATGCCACCTTGGTTGTTTTGTGTTGCTTTTGTTTAACCTTCTGGGGTCTCCAGTATCAATGACTTGATGATATTTTTCAGCTTCTTTCATCCAAAGAATCAGAGAAATGCTAGAAGCTTGGCATATTCAGTTATATGAAAAGCTATAAATATGTCCTCACCTTATTCAGTCCAGTCAGTCTGCCTGTCTGTGTAATTAAACTCAAATGGTTGTTCTGTGGGGATTGTCTGTTCCATCTTTCTCACACTTTACTACCTGTTATAGTCATAGGTGGTCCGAGCACATCTTTTTCCCTATTTTACTGTTCTTTTCTATGACAACTGATAGTCCAAGCTGAATTCTTAAGTCTACTCCCTACAATAAAGACACCAATGTCTGAAATACCAAGAACTTGTATTAATATCTTCACCCTAAAATATACATGTTCTATAGTCCTCTATAATAAACTAGCTTAACACATGAGATAGTACAGTAATCCTTCAAATATCTGATATAATAGAGCTCAATACATCCAGATATGGCACAATACCCTAGCCACCTACTCCAAACCTACCTTAACCTAAAACACACTTTTAGTAAGCCACTACATCAGACATTAATTTTCTAGTAGTTTTTCATAATTCTGTTTACATACACATTTCTATAGTGCATCAGTAATGGGATTGTACACATACAGTGGCTGCCTGGCCACTTGGAACCTAACCATGAAAATGTGTTCATTAGGTCACTACAGTACACTAGGCAACACATTTTCCATTTGTTTTACACTGTTGGGTAGCCCCTTTTTCATCCACTCATGAAACAAATGTATTAATCCATCATTTAAACATTGTAGTGCACTTTAATTAAAATTATTTAGGGACATGACAGTCATTTCCACTTTACAAATGCACAGTAGCATTCACCACACGACTTCAAACAGCTGTTACATGCTGTGTTTTCTTCATTGCTAAACATAAAAAAAAGCTGCAGGATGTCAAGTGCAGTCAAATGTGCATAATAGGGTGTAGGATTACTAATCTATATACAGTATAAATTGAGCATGTGTTTAGGTTTACCAAAGTTACTTCATTTCACAAATTCAGACAGTGGTATTTCATGGCAGCAGTATCTGTAAAACATGTTTCTTGCCATTTAAACAGATGAATACATGATGGATCTGTATATTGCATTTTTATATTAGGAAAATACAAAGGCTACAAGCTTGTAGCATGTTTTGTGCACACATTTTGATTAAGGTGAAGTAGTACCTTAGGTGTCAACATGATTTTTTGTTAAGAGGTGAAGGCAAAATTGTAAATGTACAATATTTACCTTTTGTATTTACATAATATGTCTCACAAACATCCTTTTTTATCAGAACGTTATGCATACTTTTAAATCTCTCACCTAAGGCAGTCATCCATTCTCATGACATCATTATATATGCCATTCTACTCTAGCAATTCAAACAAATTTTCCAGGGTGGAGAGACTAACTTGCCCTCCCACCCTCTGGATGCTCATAAGTAGTATTCATCACCAGAGTCATAGTGCTCACTATTATACAGTATTTAAACATAAATATCAAGCATTCCACTGTAAGCAGAAAGTATTCCAGCTAAGGGGCAGGCAACAGCTGTGAAACTATGTATGCCTCACTATTTGAAGTAATATTGTTTTAAGTTTTTGCAGTATGTAATACAAATCTGCCTTAGATTTATGACATTTTTGTAACAAGTATTATTTCTATGCACAGGATAATACATTGACCTGTTATCCATGCAGTACAAAAGTTAACTTTTACACACTTTATAGATTTTTTTTTTTTTTTTGTGCCAAATTAGGGAGTCAAAATTGAATAAGATCAATTTTCACTTAAGTATAAGTTGACCTTAATCACCTGGTGGCAACCAGAATTCTTGCAAACTTCTTTCTGTAGTGGGTTTGCTGGATGCACTCCAAAGAGAGTTCACTATATTCTTAGCAATTTTAAGGTTAAAAAGAGATCTACACCTTGGTCATCCATTCGAGGATGATTTATTATAAGAATTAAACATACAAGAAAAAAGTAAAATATAAGATGATAGTGGGAGGGGATAGCTACAAAAGAGTGATTCAAAGACACCTTAACACTAGATTGGTCTTTATGAGGTTAATTATTGGTGTGTATTTTAGGTAAAACTGACATGTTATTTCTAACACCTGATAACAAAAAAAGAAGAGTTTACATTGTTGATATTGAAAAAAAAAACAAGAAGTTTGACATCATGAAATACAACAGAAGTTTAATCACCATATTTTATCATGAAGACGTTTCTATTGCATCAAGATCAAGATCAGCTTTACTTCCCATGTGGACAGCTACAGTGGTTATCATGACATGATCTTAGCTGCAAAATATGTACAAAAGGTCATCATTGTAAAATGAAACTTACATCAGGTAACACTGACAGTGCTTAGTTAAAGCACAAACCAGACAGGGATAGTAGTGCATAGGCATGCTGATTACAGTTGCTGGGTTCTGCATGAATCATTGTTGCATGTGCAAGATTTTATTTTATGTTATCTGCATGCCCTGTTTCATTTGGATCATCTGAAATCCAGATTCTGAAAACATAGCTTCAAAGTCCTTGAATAGATTATCTTACAAAGCAAAAATAGACAATTATATGGATTAGAAACTAGGTCAGGCTCAATTATACAATCTTTACAATGACTAGTAAACAACATGTGTACTAACATAATTTTGCAGGTAGAGAGATTGAGTAATGTTAAAATTCTCTAAACATATATATATATATATATATATATATATATATATATATATATATATATATATATATATATGATATATATATATATCTGAGTGTGTGACTTTGAGTGTATGTATATGTATATATATCACACAAAAATCCCATGGTCAGAGTGAAAGGATAGCATGGAAAAAATTATAAGAAAAAATTAAATCTATAAATTTCAGCTGCCAACTGCACCCTTTGTACTCTGCTGATGAGGGCTACAGTTGGCAGCTGAAATATATAGAGTTTTCATTTTTCTCACATTCCTTTCACTCTGACGGTGGGATTTTTGTGGGATTTACATGTGTGCAACTATTTGCTCTAGCATATTATATATATATATGTATATACATATATAATAAAACTTTTTATGTACATTTATATCTACATCTATATACATATGTAACTTCATATAAACATACATACAGAGCTGGAGCTGGCACCCAAAGCTGGTTTATTCTGATTTAATACATGGCAACTGTATCCCCTCTTTCACTCACAAAATTACAGAGCAGACACAAAGATATTCCTTTGGTCTGCACAAATTTATCCATTCATAACCATTCTCTATTTATATCTAACAGTCTTCCTTGACGAACAAGCATCCATTTTTACTCAAAGCCCCCTTCACCCTATCCAACCATCCCTATTATTTGCATCACCCATCTCAGTCTTCCACTCTTGTTTCTAATCTGTCTTCCCTCCTTTTTTTTTCTATGCCCAAGCCATCCCAGTAGTCTTTGATCACCCCAATCTACTAGCTTTTTTCACCACCACTCTGGCTCACCTTATTTCTATATATATCCCAATGATCTCAACTATACTCCTTAAACCATTTCATCTAAAACATATTTAGACTTCTCCATTCTGCCTTTCTTCAGTTCCAATTCTCTGCCCCATACAATGTCATAGGCACAATCATCCCCTTGTGCAATATTCTCTTTGCATTCACCCCTAGATACCTATGTCTCACGACATTTTTTCTTTCCCTGAGAACATTTACATGCCTCTCTGAATTCATAGTTTACTTCTGCCCACATGCCTCCATTACCTTCTACATGTAATCCTAAATACTTAAAACTTTCCACTTCCTCCAGCCTCTCTACTTTATGACTTACCACTCACTGTCAACCTCTCCCTATTTACATTTCATTACTTTTTATCCATATTTACTTTCAGTTTTCCCCTCACATACCCATCCAAACTCTGCCACCAGCTGTTTTAGACCCTCGTCTGACCCAACCACATGCACAGTATTGTCCACAAAATATCTGGCTCACCTCCCACTTCCTTCCACTCTCACCATCTTCAAAGCCCCACCCATCACTAATCAAAATTTTCTCCAGTACCGCTCCATCCATGTATATGTTCAACAACCATGGTGATATTACACAACCCTGGTGCAGCCATACCTTCACCTCAAACCACTCACTCTCTCCACTCCCTACCCTAACACAAGCTCTACTACCTACATGAATAGTTTTGAAAACCCTCAACAGCCTTCCATGCATCTTATATATCTGCCGCGCATCCTACAATACCTTCCAGTTAACCCTATCATATGCCTCCTCTAGATCCATGGAAGCCCAAAGACATCTGTACCTTCTTCCAAAATCTTCCTGCATAGCTGACTTCCTATGAAAGTTTGATCCTTGCATCCTTTTCTTTTCCTAATCCCACTCTGTTTTTCCCTAGTTACTCCCTCTATTCTCCTCCTAATCCTCTTAATCAACACCATCCTATGTGCCTTTCCAAGTGCACTAAACAGGCATCCCTCTGAAGCTACTACCTTGATATTTGTACCTTTATCCTTTGTAAAGTGGAACTATACATGCATTCCTACAATCCTCTAGCACATTCTATCCTTTAAGTACACATTAAACAACCTCACCAGCTAATCCAATATTACTGTTTCTCCCTTCATCAGACACTATGTGACACCCACCTAACACAGATGCCTTACCAGCTTTCATCACTTTCAGTCCTCTTTTTTACATTATTTTTTCATGTAACCCTATCATTTTCTTCCCCCATCACTTATTCCCAGCATCTACTACCACAATTAGTCCTTCCCTATCCTCCTCCATGTTCAGTAAATCTCTGAATTTCTCTATCCATCATCCCCTTTCTGCCTTTACTTCTATCAGCATATCCCCATCTGCACCTTTTACTTTTTCCTATCTACCTGACTCAACCCCCTCCTTTTTGCTTTCTTCCAAAACACTTTTTATTCTCTTCAATATTGTCTGTCAAACTCCTATCCCACTTTACATCTTCACCTTACATTCTACTGCTGTCTTCTCTGTGTACCTTCCATATTATTCCCTAGTTCTACATTGTAACTAATCCTCATAAGCTTGCTTCTCTTTCACTGACTTCATTTCTTCATTCCTTGCACTTGCTGCTTCTCCTTCTATTTCCTCCCGTCCTCTTTGTTTCACATACCATCTTTGAGTCCTATATCACTTCCTTGAATCATACCCATTTGTCTTCTATTCTTGTTTCCCCTATCCTTCACTACTTTCCACACTTCTCTCAGTTTCTAGTATTCTTCCTCTTTATCCTTCTCACTTGATTTGTTTACCCTCAACACTTCTCACCCTCCTAACTTTCCCTCCTCTACTTTTCCTCTGCTCTCCCTTTCTTCCACAAGGTAGTGCTCTGACAATCCCTTGCTCTCTCCACTGAAAACATTCATGTCCAGACCTCTTTTAAACCCTCTTTTATTTACCACTATATAGTTCATCGATACCCTATCAACCAACCTCCTCTCCTCCACTCTTCCCCACCTATACTTGTGCTTGTCTCTTTTCTTGAATACTGTGTTTACTGTCACTAACTCTCTAAACATATCTCTCCACTATAGTTCCTACCTGACACACCAAACTACCTTACTACTCCATCTATCAGCTCAAATCTGCTAGCACTGAGATCCTCAACACCACAACATTTTCATTCCTCCAAGAACTCTATACGTTCATTCCAATTGCTCCAAAAGCCTCCTTCCCCTCTTCCCTTTTCTCACTACCAGGACTGTATGTACTCACAAAAGCCCATACCTTTCACCCCAGTTTCACCTCTGCTCACATTATCCTTGAAGACACTTCACTCCACCACGTACTTTCCTGTCTCATCAATTACCAGCAGAACCACTCTTTCCCTACCTTATCTACTTATCTTTCCTGACACCCTCTCCACCACACTCCCAACTCAAATTCAACCCTCCCTTTCAACTTAGTTTCACTTAACACTTTTCTCACAAACATCCCACCCTTAGCCCTTTTACTCTCATCCATACTACAACCAAGCACATTTGATGACCCAATTACCAGGGAATTGGTTGGAGTCCTCCCAGACCCTCTTATGGCTTAATTTTTCGTAGGAGGAAAGTATAGAGTGGAGGATCCCTAGTTCCCTCATTCCGTCTCATTGAGTCGCCTTTTACGACACGCATAAGAAACACGGTGGCAGAATTCTCCTTCTCCCCCCCTCACAACCACCATAAGGGGGTCAGGAATAGGCAGAGTCATAGGAATAATAAAGTATAGGATCAAGGGATCAGCATAAAATAGGGACAGCAGTAGTACAAAAGTATCATCATTCTCTTAAACTAATGTAGACAAATGATGTGTGGACGATTTGTCTTAATTCTAATTAGAGTAAAACATACGAGTACCTTTGTGTCCAGTTCGCATGTGTGGCAGTGGTACACGCACGTGCATGGCATAGCATAGTGCAGCATATTTATATATATAAATGTTTCTGTATTTGGCCGCCTCGCTCTCACTGCCTGTACCCCCGGCAGCACCCTCAGCGCGCTCTGACAGGAGCGACGGGCCCACGAGTCTCGCGCGGCGGGGTAGCGACGTCAGCGACTCCTGCGGAGGTAGCAGCCGAGCCGAAAGTGGAGCCAGTAGCAGCAGAGCCTCAAGCAGGGCCTCGAGCAGAGCGGACAGCACGAGCAGTAGCAGGCAAAGTGTGATCGTGCAGAACATCCCACAGCCGCCCGAGCCGCCCGTATGACTAGAGGCCACGACGCGCATGTGAGGACACGCCCCGGGCTCGTGGTCGTCGTTAAGACGATCCGAGCCCTCTCCAGCCCATGGGAGGCTGGAGAACCCGCCTGTCTGGCCTGCACAGCCCGTTCCTCACCCGCGGGAGCCCTCGTGGTCTCCCGAGCCCCCACCGTCGCCCGTGCGTGGGCCACCGGGGGTTTTGCCGGTGAGGCTGCGGTCCAGCCAGGAGGCGCTTGGGGGCGAGAAGGATTGGCCTCCACCTCCCGCCTGCGTCGAACTCGACCCCATGGCGTCGAACGTGCCGCTACCGCCGCGTTCGTCGTACTACCCAGGCACCTGGTCACCCCGACCCGAGCACCTTCCCATTGGTGTCGGTGGGGTGGCCGTGCCGGGTGAAGGAGTCGTCGTCGCAGACCCCAGGAGCCCTGGGGCGTCGGGGAAGAGTGTGGCATCCTTCACTCCAGATGAGCCCCATCGCGCGCGTCACATGGCCACATGTCCTGCATACAGGGGCGAACTCAAGCAGCACGACTTAAGTAAAACGAGCAGTAGACCATCAAGTAGGCCTAGTAGCAGACCTGCTAGTAGACCTAGCAGCAGAGCGACGAGTAGGCCTGCCAGCAGGTCTGCTAGTAGATCAGGGAGTAGGTCTGCCAGTAGGTCAGGACAACGATCTGGTTACAGTTCACCGGGAAGTGACCTTCGTTGACGTCACGAAGGCCCGTAAGTAGTCGAACAAAGAAAGCGCCTACGGGATCGAGGGCCCCCAATCTAAGAGGCGGCGGCCGAGGTTCCGCACGGATCCAATAATTAATTCTCCTGTTAAGTCACTGCCTACTTTCATCAGCACACCGGAATCCTTGTAATGACCTCGATTAAGACAACTCAGCATTGTTCAGCTTGCCAAAGAAACCTCTTGTATATTGTGAGTAGTGATAGCATGAGTCGTACCTCGATAGCTCAAAGTGAAGTAGACAATCGAGATAAGGGGAGCACTGCTCTGCCTGCAGCAGTAGCAGCGGCCGTGTCAGGCAGCAGCAGCAGCAGCAGCAGAAGTAGTAGACGGTGAAGAAGTCGAAGACGAAAAGGGAGAAGACTAAGCTGGAGCAGCAGTAGCAAACGCCGGCAGTTCGCCGTCCCCAGGCCCACCTGTGTTCACATGTTTAAGCTCAGGCTGATAACTGCACGGCCGCCGGACGCCACAGAAAGAAACTCCATTCTAGTGCTCTCTCATAGTCCAGGCGATCCTTTTCAACGACAGGTGCGTTACACATCTAGAGTTAACAATTTCAATTAGTCTAATACATATTCCGTACCGGGTAATAATTCACATGAAAGCATAATTAAATTGGATAGTTTTACAATGAAGTTTACAAGGAACATGACCTATACTATAACGCTTCAAGATAGACCCTGGAATATCTTAGTTGAATGATCGATCTGTATTGCACGCGAATGAAGGAATGAAAGTGGACAACGTTTATGTTTGCCAAAAACCCATGAAGCTACGAATGGTGTGCAGCTTGACGGATTGCGGGTAATGCTGCCAGTTAACAGCATCACTAAAAATAAATAGATATAAAAAATAAGTCTTGTGAACTCGGTGTCCCAAGGAGCCTGGAATCCTACAGTGGTGCAGAGCGAGCAAGTTGTTGTGCTGTGTACTGACATTCGAACAGGAAACTTTGGTTTGCAAATCTTACCTCTCAGTTTAGATCCGCAACACTTGTTGTTGTCTTCTATCTTTGGTGCTGGGAAATTAATTAACCTGCGTCTATTCTTAGTAGCTGAAAGTCATTATTTCGTACATTTATAATGATGACAACCTTACCTTAAAAATAATTTGCTTTTGAAGCTTTCTGATAGAAGGACATGATAGTTAGTGGCATGGATGAATGCTGCAGGGGCTTGTTGATTGGGATCTCCCCTAGTCAACTCGTGTCGCCGCTCGTTCGCTCGCTCGCCCGGGCGCGGGGCCACCGAACGCCGCCGGACGTCGCGCGAGCGCGCCCCGAAGTCCGCCGACGCCTCCTTCGAGCGGCAAAAGGTGCAAACGGATTCCCAAGAACGACACGTCCCTGCGTAGTTTCCAGTGTTGATTGAATATGGCCCTTACTACAAAGCGCGTGGCAATACCCAGTTTCATTAGAGATGGTGTTATCACCATTGTTCTGCTTGTCAACATTAACTATAATTATTCTAATTTTAATGATAACGATAATTTATCCCTAGGGTGAAACTATGTGTCAAGAGACTTTAGATGGAGAGTATTGATTAATTACTGTTTCTGATAATGCTAATAACGTCTTTCCTAAAGACATCCAATATGTTAATAGTGTGAATGACTGACTTTTGGTTCTACGGGACCTGAGCGTTGCTATCATCCTCCTGCCGGCGACGGCGGCTGCGACGCCAACGCCAGTCAGCCCAACCCGCCCTCCACTCCTCTTCTGCTCCTCCATCAGGATTGCTTCCCCTGGGCCCTGCGGCGGTCGCGGCGTCCTTGTCTTTTCTCTCTCCCATACACAAAACACTCACATGCATCCGGCTCCTCATCGCGCCTTCTCGCTCTGCCATTGACAATGAAAAAGAGAAGAAAAAGGAAAAGGTCACATGAATAGCACGTACAGAGATGACGAGGTTCTTTCCCTTTATAAACATGGTGCGCCCCCCACCCCCACCCCCAACACTGGCTTCAAAAGTCTCGCTCACTTACTCTTCCAGGAAGAAGGAAAAAGAAGAAAAGAAGGAATGTAGGTAAGTTGGAAGGTTCTGATCGCAGGAATACAGCAGGAGGGGAAGCTTCTGGATTCACAGGACGTCTCGCCTCCCGCCCTTGGAGAAGGAGAAAGAGGAGGAGGAGGAGGACGAGGAGGAGGAGGAGGAGCAGTGCCCCGGTGCCCCCTGCCGTGCCTACGTCCGGAGTAGACGCGGCTGGGGGCGCGATGGAAGGGGAGGCGCTCTCGATGTGAAAGGTTGCCACATAACTTCAAAGGTTGCGACACGTCCAGGACAGCGGTTGCACCCCACGTAGCTCCTCAACCCGCGGCACCTGACGCGAACCTTCAGTCTCCACGACGCCAGGCGCACAGCTAGAGAGAGTAAGAGAAAATGAGAGTGAGAGAGTGAGAGAGAGCGAGCGCTAGGATCAGTCTTTATATACACGCAATCAAATATTTTTTTTCATCTCTCTCAAACTGTATCGTGCAGCATCGAAATTGAAGGACAATCAGTGGTGTAGCAACATTCAAAAAGGAAGAGGGTTTGATCTGATCTCTCATATTTATCGCAAATGCATTCTGTTTGTT
>NC_134777.1:117946230-117948730 GCF_046742065.1 Oratosquilla oratoria | reverse complement strand
GCACTTTATATGGATGAAAATGATTGCTAGACAAAATACGACCCGTTTCCTGTGAAACTTTTTTTAATGACTTATGTGGGCTTCTTTCCACATGTCTGCATATCTGTGCAGATGTTTCAGGATCAGTTGCAGTTGTTCTTCTTCCACTACGGGATCGGTCGTGGACGCTTCCTGTTTCTTTAAAACGATTTAAAATTTTGCTGACAGTTCTTTGTGTAACTGGTTGCCTATTTGGGTACTTAACATTAAAAATATCTGCGACTGAACGCGAGCTGGCGCCGTCCTTCGCATACAGAAGCACAAGTTCTACTCTTTCTGGAGTTGTTAGCTTTCCTGCCATGGGTACAATCTGAAAGATAATAAATAAAATTAGATATGATACTTAAATGATCAAAATTATGTCAAAAATGGCTATGGGTCCAGACTTTTGCACCACCCTGTATATATATATATATATATATATATATATATATATATATATATATACACACATACATAGGTACATAATATATATATATATATATATATATATATATATATATATATATATATATATATGTACATATATATATACATGTATAACACTGAATGGGTCCCAGTGAACAGATTTACATTTATCAACCACAATTCACTTTAATTCTAACCCATCAACATCGAGAAACTCGATGAAGCATACATGCAGAAATGGAAACATGGTACAGCCAAGGACTCAAACTTCCACTAACATGTGACAAGTGATAGTGATTTAATTGATCACTATCTCCTGTCATGTGCTTGCGGAGGTTCAAGTCCTTGGCTGTACCACGTTTCAATTTCTACATGTATGCCTCCTCGAGTTTCTCGATGTTGATGGCTTAGAAGTAAAGTGAATTGTGGTTGATATATATATATATATATATATATATATATCAATGTGAAGCTGCTTTGTTCCCATGTAAGGCCCTAAAACACTTAAACAATTCCCAACAGCTACCAATGAGTGCCATATACTGCTACTACTGAGCATCAAAGACAAAGATAATGATGCAGGAAACAGTAACCCGGAAACAACAGGGTGTCAATCAGATATAAAAAAAATTCTTTGGCAGCAACCAATATTTTCAAGAACTCTCCTTGTTTTCAAGTTAAAGGTGCTGGTGATGAAGTACAATTCAGAATAAAGAGAAGTTTGGCATATGCAAAACACATATAGACACACTCATATATATATATATATATATATATATATATGTGTGTGTGTGTGTGTGTATATATGTGTATATATGTATATTATATATATATATATACATATATATATATATATGAGTGGGTGTGGGTGTGTGTACGAAGATAGGCATCATCAGTTTCCTCAGATAGCTCTTGCCGAATATCTGCATCCCCAAGGATTCTGGCCACAGTCACTGGATTAGCCTACAGATTTCTGAGATGTGGAGTTCTTTGGAGTGGGGGATAGTGTTAGATGTGTTATGTATCTTCTGTGTGGTGCCTGCATATGTGGTATTTAGAATCTGGTGTTAGCCCAATTTTGTGTTGGAACTGCTTCAGTTCTGGGTAATGACTTGATTGTAGGAATACTAGTGTCACTCTTGTGTGTCATGGGAGTGATTTCAATTCAGGTTAATGTCCAGGAGTACTTAAAGAAGTACTGGAATATTTAGTCTAGTTAAAAGTGTTTTGTGATCTGTGCGTGTATGAGTTTATGGGTAGATGTGTTATGAGTATTTTGGGGTAGGATGTAGATGTCCAAGTAGTATGCTGCTGGGGTTGGTTTCTTGCTGCATCCTGTGGGATTTGCTTGTGTGATGTGATGCAATGAGTGGGTTTCAGAATTTGCATAACACTAGTGATCATTTTCATGTAAGATTTTTTTTATTACAATTATTCTATTGAAGTTATTTTGGTACAGTGATTATTCTTAAGGCATTGTTTCATACTAGTTGTATATTTCTATTCCTTTATTTCTAAATACTAACCTGGAATATTAGGTACCATGACCACAAGTGTATTTTTCCACCTCACCAACAATTACCCCAAATATGTACATTATATGCACAAATATATTACATATACATATATATACACATGTATATATACATATATATATATATATATATATACATATAATATATATATATGTATATATATACAGTAGCCGCGAAAAGTTTGGGTGCAAAATTATAGGCGCCCCAACTTTCCCCTAAACTCAAAACATGCGAAAAATACAACTTTCCACCCAAACTTTTTTCGCTATTTTTCAATGCTAGCGTTTGTACCCGTATTTAGCCGAGACAATACACACTATTTGGCAACTCTGTTTAGGCGCACTCGATGTCACATGGAGTCACTTTCTAATCATCTCTCACGGAGAGTAGTCTTTTTTTTGCGGTGGCCTCTGTGCTTGTGCCTTGATATCTCCGTAATGGGAAGTGGTAAAGAGCTGGAAAGAGACACAGTTGTTACAATCATAACCCTCTATAAGGAGGGTTATAAGTTTAAAGAT
>NC_134777.1:117923730-117938730 GCF_046742065.1 Oratosquilla oratoria | reverse complement strand
GTTTCAATACCTGATAATAACAGCACACTTCCTACACTTACTGATACATGATACATTTTTATAACTAACCATATATTTCTTTATTATATCCTCCTTCACATATATAAGTTTTGAAAAGTATTTACATACAATAATACAGTTTAATACATATACAATCTATTTATTTTATTTGCAGAGTAATTGGGTGTGTGTATGCACAGGTACATATGTATGAGTGCATATGTGTGTGTGTGTATTTACCTAGTTGTATCTTACAGGAAGGGGAGCTATGCTAGTCATATCCCATTTTGTATCTCACAGTGTCTAGTTTGCTCTTAAATTCATGTATGGTTTTTGCATACACTATTATTTTGTCCAGTTTGTTCCAGATCTCTACCACTTTATGTGGAAAACTGTTTTTTTTTTCAGGTCTCCTCTGTAACTATCCTTTTTGAGTTTTTTTCATGTCCTCTTATATTTCTCTTATTCTCAAATTAACAAGTCCTCTCTATCAAGGACTTCTGTGCCTTTCATGATTCTGTAGATGGTCAGTAGGTCACCTCTTTCTCTTCTTTGTTCCAAAGTCAGTAATTTCAATTTACCAGTCTCTCCTCATATAACAGGTTTGAAAATGCCAGGGCCATATTAGTGGTTGCTCTCTGGATCCTTTCAATTTTCTTTATATTCTTTTTAGTACTGGGTGACCATAGTGTCACAGCATACTCCAGTCTAGGCCTTATTAGTGTGACTAATATTCTTTTAAAACATTTCTTCATCTAAATAGGTAAAAGCCACCTTTATTGATTTTAACAAGTTGTACAAATCTCCAACACTTGTTTATTTGTTTATCAGGGGACAGGTCATTTGAGATAATTACTCCCAGGTCTTTTTCAGATCCCACTTTCTTCACTTTTTTTGTTCAAATTATATATTGTCCTGATATTCTTTTTTACTTTTTCCAAACTCCATTATGCTACATTTCTTAATGTTAAAGTCTACTTTCCGCTTCTGACTCCATTTCCAAACCTTGTTTAGATCTCTCTGTAGTGATTCACAATCTGTTTATTTTCACTTTCCTCAACAATTTAGCATTGTCCACAAAGAAGCTCATGTAACATTCCACATCTTCATGTCATTCACATAAATAGTAAACATTATTGGAACCAATACTGATCCCTGTGGAACTCCACTAATTACCTCCTCCCAACCTGAACACTTTTCTCTGAGCACTACTCTCATTTTTCTACCATGTAAGAAATCCTCCTTCCAGTTTAGTAATTTACCTTGTATCCCTCCTATGTTTTCCAATTTTTTAAATATTTGTGTGGTACTTTGTTGAAGGCTTTTAGTAAGTCTAGGAAAGCACAATCAGCCCATCCATCCCCTTCTTGTACTATATTAGTCTTGTGTAGAAACAAATTAAATTTGTAGCACATGATCTTCACTGTCTGAATCCAAATTGTCTCAAGTTTATTATATTGTTTTTTCCAGGTGTTTTATCCATTTATTCTTGATCCTCTTTTCACAAATTTTGGTTACAGTGCTTGTACGGGAGACCAGTCTGTAATTTTTTGGTTCTCCTTTGTTTCTTCCTTTATATATTGGTACAACATTGGCATTTTTCCAGTCCTTTGGTATTTTTCCTTCTTTGAGGGAGCAACTTATTATGTTGTATATTTTGTCCATTAGTTCTTCTTTACATTCTTTTAGTATCCAATTTGCAATTCTGTCTGGGCCATGTGATTTCCTAATGTCAAGGTTTGTTAATTGATCCATTATTTCTTTTTGTGTTATTGTTATTTCCCTCATGGGGGGAGATCGCACTTCACTTCCTTCATCCCAATGCTGTACTTTTTCTCTAGTGAAAACCAACTTGAAGTGATTGTTCATGACTTCAGCCATTTCTAGATCTTCTGTGTATTCTGTATTTCTGTGGTGTAATTTTACCATTTCCTGTTTATTTTTAAGTTTACTATTCACATATCTATAGAATAGTTTGGGTTGATCTTTACATTTTTTCTTTGTCTTTTTTATAGTTTCTTTTTTCCTCTTTGCACACTTTTACATATTCATTTCTATGGTTGATATATATTTGCCATTTCCAGGTTTTTTTTACTTTTCTCCATCTTTTTCAAGCTTTATCTCTTCTATCTTCCACCTCACTGCATCTTCTGTTAAACCAGCACTTAATGTGCACCTCTTGTTTCTGTCTTGGTATGTATTTATTCACTCCTTCATTATTGATTTCCATCAAAATCATCCATTTCTCTTCCACTTTTGTCTCTTCAGTGTAGAATTGTTCCCAATTTGCATTTTGAAAGAATTTCTTAAGTTTGGTTTTAAGATGGAAATTATATATGTATATATGTATATTATATATATATATATATATATATATATATATATATATATATATATATATATTCTAATGCAGACCTGACTTTTTCTTCAAGTTCTTAGGTCATCTTTATAGAGTAGTGATGTAAGGGAAGATCATGGATGGTTTCCCACACTGAATATGTTTGGTGTGAAAGTAAGCACATTGTTATGTCTGGAAAAGTTGCTTGTTGTTTGTGTTTGGGAAGCTGTCTTGTGGAGCGTTTAGTGGGAGTTTAGGATAGGGAGTTGTTCTAGTATTTTTTTTTTTTATCTACTATTTGTGTGTGCAATCATATTAGGTAGTGTGCATAAATGTCACCTGCCAGTATGTAATTTGTTTGGTCATTGTCATGTTGCAACTGGGAAGAGCATCCATAGGAATTGATGTGGAGTGTTATATAGATGTTTATGATTTTTTTTCTTGGATTGCAATTTCTGTTGGAGTGTCTGTCATAATTCAGTTTCTTTTGTTTTGTCAGAAAAAGATGTGCTGTTGTGTATCAGTGGTATCAGTCTTTGTGCTGAGCTTTGTCTTCCTTGATTGTAGCGTATTCAGTGACTGTGGTAGTGTAATTTGAGGTGTTAGCTTGGTTTCCTGTAAGGTGTGTCTATGTAGGAGTTACAGTTCTGTGTGTTTCTTTGTAATGCTATTAATATCTATTTTTGTTAAAATTCAAATGTCACTTTTGCGTTTGGAGTGTTTCTGGGTGTAGGTGTAGGTGTGTGCTAGCTGAAGGTTCAGTTCCTTGTGTACTGATTGACATTTGTAACATGTATAAGATGGCTCCAAGAATTGCATACATGTTATTGGATCAATATGAGTAATTCATGGGTTTTGTGCACAGTTGACATCGTAGGGATCCAAGATGGGTTTGATGCCACCAGCAACGTGCGGAAAGGCAGATGTCAGAGTAATGACCTCTATATATGAAAAAAAGTAGTGAAGATAGCTCAGAAGGAAGTGAAGGAATTATGGAGAGTTTTTAGGTCTATTCTGGAGACTAGGTACCAGGCCTTCAGGGCTGTAGTGGAGAATCTTACATGGACTTTGTGTGGGAGGTTCATGCTTGATCATATTGCTGTTGATGTGATAATGCTTCTTGGTTTTGTGTCCGGTTCTCCAGCAGCAGCTCCTTGGGCAGGCTTCACATGTTGGTGCCTATATGCAAGTGTCCAAACACAGACATATGCATATATACATATATATATATATACATGTACATATACATATACCTATATATATAAATATATATATATGTATATATATATATATATATATATATATATATATCACAACAAAGATATGTCGTACCACATTTGTAAAATAATACTGATGACCCACTTTCGGAGAAGAATAAGCGAAGATATAGAGATCTGTATATTTCGATCACTTACTGTGAACCTCTTCAGCAGATATGATATATATATATCTGCTGAAGAGGATCACAGTAAGTGATCGAAATATACAGATCTCTATATCTTTGCTTATTCTTCTCCGAAAGTGGGTCATCTGTTATATATATATATATATATATATATATATATATTATATATATATATATATATATATATATATATATACATATTTAGAAAGTAGGAGGAAATGGAGGAGTGGCATAATATAGAAATCTTAGGTCCAAGTGTCAGCCCATCCCTCCAGATGGAGATGAGGGTGTTGATCATAGATGTACCACAGGGAAATTATTCTCTCTGACAAATGTCTTGCTGAACCACATCATGCATGTATCCGTTGCTGATCCTTAAATATATATATATATATATATATATATATATATATATATATATATGTATATATTATATATATATATATATCAGATATATATACATATATATTATATATATATCATATATATATATATATATATATATATCATATATATATATATCATATATATATATATATATATATATATATTATATATATATATATTATATATATATATATATTACTGTATATATATATATATATATATACTGTATATATATATATATATATGTGAGTGTGTGTGTATTTATTCATTTACCAAGTTCTATTTACTCATTTTTAGTATACAGGAAGGAAGCAATATTCGTTATGTTCTGTCTCCTATTCTCCAGTTTTTATCATATCCAACCTCAAATTCATGTACAGTTTCAACTCAATTTATATCCTTGATTTTCATTTATCATATTTAGATTTGAACTAATGTTTTGCTTGAGGTTAGGCTCTATCACCTAAGCTATTCCACATATGTATCTATATAGAATGTGTGTTTATATACCTAGTTGTATCTTACAGGAAGCTGAGCTATGCTCGTTGTGTCCCATCTCTGTATCTTGCAATGTCTAATTTGTCCTTAACTTCATGTAATGTTTTTGCACCCACTATTGTTTCATAAAGTGTGTTCCATACATCCATCACTCTGTGGGAAAAGCTGTTCTTCTTCAGATCTCTTCTATAACTGTCCTTTTTGAGCTTAGTTTCCTTCCATGTCCTCTTGCGTGTGCATGTGTGTGTGTTTGTATATATTTACCTAGTTGTATCTTACGGGAAGGGGAGCTATCCTCATGGTGTCCCATCTATGTATCTCATAGTGTCTAGTTTGCTCTTAAATTCATGTACAGTTTTTGCACACATTATTTTGTCCAGTTTCTTCCAGATATCCACCACTCTGTGTGGAAAACTTTTTTTTTTCAAGTCTCTTTTATAACTATCTTTTTTGAGTTTCTTATAATGTCCCCTTGTATTTCTCTTATCCCAATTTAGTAAGTCCTCTCTGTCAAGGACTTCTGTGCTTTCCATGATTCTGTAAATGGTCAGCAGATCACCTTTTTCTCTTCTTTGTTCCAAAGTTGGTAATTTCAATTTACCCAGTCTCTCCTCATATGACAGGTTTGAAAGTGTTGGAGCCATTTTCATGGCTATTCTCTGGATTCGTTCAATTTTCTTTATATTCTTTTTGGTACTGGGTGGCCATAGTGTCACAGCATACTAGTCTAGGCCTTATTAGTGTAACTAGTATTCTTTTAACAATTTCTTCATCTAAATAGGTAAAAGCCACCTTTATTGATCTTAGCAAGTTGTAAGATTCTCCGACAATTTTGTTTGCCATTTTTTTCTGCTTTTTCTCTTAAGTACCTAATCAAACCATATTTTTCTTTTAGCCTATATACTACAATAAACTTTTTTCTATCCACCATATCCCGGACCCAATTTTTTTTTTTTTTTTTTTTGTTTTTGCTTTTTATTACTTGAATAATTGTGTCCTTTGCATTTTCCTGCATCTGTTGTTGTACTATTTCTTTAAAAACTATTTCTTCGTTTTCTGTTTTCATTCCATTTCTTAATTTTCTACAAATTTTCCTCACCTAAGATTTCTTCAGTTCTTAGTCATTTCTTGTATTTTGTAATTCACAACTTTTTTAAATTCTTACTATTGATAGTTTCATTATTTTTCATCTTTTCATTTTCTATTAGTTCTTTTTTAATCCCCTTAACTAGTTATTTATTTCAGAATTTTTATTCTTTAGTTCACATATCTCTCTACTGACTTCAAAGTAGTCTTTCCTTAGAATCACAATCTCTTTCCTTAATTCCATGAATTCTCTTTCCCATTAGTGTCTATTAAAATTTATCTCCCTTTCCATGTCCATGATTCTACTCAAATTTCTTTTTTCTTACTTACCAATGCCAGAAATTAGGTTATCACCGTACAATCTACCAATCCCCTCTTGGGGTTTCAAAGCCTCTATTTACATTTATTTTTGGTATAGCGCCTCCAGAGGGCTTTGCATTTAGGTCAACATTCGAATCAAACTCGTCACTGTTTTCTCCTCGTCTGCCTTGGTTCCCTTGCATTTTCTCACAATAGACATGTTCAACACTGCACAGAGATCATTTTGAGCAACCATAAGTACTCCCCCTACCACTCAATACAACCCAGGCCTCTTGCTTTCCTTACACTGTTGAGAATATTTGTCTTATTCAGCAGCTTACAGAATTCTAGTTGACAGTTGTTGACAGCTCACTGGTGTGTATTTACCTAGTTGTATTATACGGGAAGGGGAGCTATGCTCTTAATGACCCGTCTTTGTATCTCTCAGCATCTAGTTTGTTCTTAAATTCTTGTATGCACACACTATTGTTTCATCCAATTTGTTCTAGACATCCACCACTCTCTGTGGATTTTTTTTTTTTCGATCTCTTCTATAACTATCCTTTTTGAGCTTCTTTTCATGTCCTCTTTGTTTTTCTTTTATCCCACTTTAATAAGTCTTCTCTGTCAAGGATTTTCATGCCTTTCATGATTCTGTAAATGGCCAATAGATCTCTTTCTCTTCTTTGTTCTAGGGTTGGTAGTTCCAGTTTAGACAATCTTTGTAATGACAATTTTGTGTGTATTTACCTAGTTGTATTTTGCAGGAGGAGAGCGATGCTCATAGCAACTCACAGTTGTATCTTTCTGCATCCAGTTTTTTCTTAAAATCATGTATAGTTTTAGCATTCCTCTTTCAGTTTTTTCCATGTATCTATTACTTGTGTGGAAAGCTGTTTTTTTTTTTTTTTTTTTTTTAGATCTCTTCTTTTGTATTTCTTCTGTCCCATTTTAGTAGGCCATCCCTATCAAGGATTTCCATCCCTATCAAGGATTTCCATCCCTTTCATAATTCTGTAGATGGTTATCAAACCACCTCTTTCTCTTCTCTGTTCTTGGGTTGAAGTTTAGTTTGTCCAATCTTTGTTTGTATGTCAAATTGCAAAGTGTTGGTGCCAACTTTGTCATTTCTCTTTGAATTCTTTCCAGTTTCTTTATGTTTTTTTTGGTAGTGGGTATCCATAGAGATGCTGCATACTCCAATTTTGGTCTTACCAGTGTAACTAGTATCTTCTTTACCATTTCCTCATCCATGTAGTCAAAGGCCACTTTCATTGATCTTATCAAGTTATAAGTTTCTCCAACTATTTTGTTAACATGTTTGTCTGGTGTCATGTCGTTTGAGATAATTACTCCTAGGTCCCTTTCTGAGTTTACTTTTATAACTTCCTTTGTACCAATTTTATATTGACCCGAGATTCTATTTTTGCTTTTTCCAAATTCCATTATACTACATTTCTTAATGTTGAAATTCACTTCATTCTGTGTGTGTATCAAACTGTTGCAAAGGTATATAATGAAATTTAAATATCGCATTAGAATTGTTGTAAAATTTTGTAATATACACAGATATATTGTTGAGAAATACATATATGTATTAATCAGAGGTAATGCATATATGAATAATACTTAGGTATTACTGCTAAAACATACATAAATACATACATGTACATATATACATAGATATGTTTATGTAAATACCCATGCATATATACATATATACACATGTACAAATGACAACATATGTACAGATATACATATACATAATTCTAATGTAAAAAATGTACAACCACAATGCACATTAAAGTTTTCATATATAAACACTTCCTAATAAAGAATATACTTCAAAATTAACTTCAGCTTAAAATTTGCATATATATATATATGTATACACATACATATTTAAATTACCCAGTTATATGACTCATATGAACTTAATGAGTAAATATACGGATACATTATCTATAAATGTGTGTGTGTATGTGTGATTCACCACGGTCTTGAATTACATGTTGGACTTGTGATCGACAGCTATTACCCTTCAGGAAGAGAGCTCGGAGCTCATATATGACGATCTATGGGTAATGCTGTGACCTCACTCACTCTCACTCACACACACACACACACACACACACACTCACGCGCACACACACACACACACACACACACACCTCACAACCCACAAGAGTTGGAGTAACAACTCGCAGCACAGTAATAATGAAATTATTTCAACCTTGGGCAGGATTTGAACCCAGACTGCTGTAGTGGCAGCTGCAAATGCTACCACTGTGCCATTGAGTGTGCATGTGTGTGGATGTAGTCTGTGTATATTTTTTGTGTCTATGACTTCAAGAATTTGTGTGTGTTATGGTACTTTAGTATGGTCACATAAATATATATATATATATATATATATATATATATAAATATATATATATATATATATATATATATATATATACAGGCCCCTCACATGGGGGGGCAAGAGGGCATATGCCCTGGGGCAGCACATTTAGGGGGAGTGGTAATTCTAGTCTGGATGTCACCCACAAGGCTGACAAAATAATTATAATAAAAAAGGTCAAAGGAGCCCCGAATATTTTACCACAATATATGATTTTTCTGTTAGAATCAACAGAATATGAAATATTTTTCCCTTATCCTTTCTGCAATAGGAACATTAAATAACATTTTTAAAACCTGTTTATTTCACAAGCCAGTAGCTATAATAGGCATTAAGGAATGGTGGCAATGGGAAGGGGTGATAGGGGAAGGGGGGGTTACTGAGAACTTTGCTCTGGGGCGGCACTTTATATATATATACGGTATATATATATATATATATATATATATATATATATATATATATATATATATATATATATATATATATATATATATATATATATATATATATATGTACAGGGAGTCTTGGTTTACAATGATGCTGGTAGAGCTTTTCTCTGTACATTTCTTTTTGCTGTTTTCTTACATTTTTCTTTTTTATAGAAAGAACTAGTTAGTAAGTGCATTGGAGGAATATGTCTCATGCAATGATAGACTGAAAGTTGTGTGCCACTTACCATTCATACTTTCATTTATCATCTATTTATTTATTTATTTATTTATTCATTTGTTCTTTTTTTTTTTGTCCATTATGGCTCCCACGCATAAGGCAGACTCTTCTGATGACAGTACATCAATAAAAGGAAAGAAATTACCATGAAAGGTGCTTATATAGGCTGGTTCTGACCTATGCCAAAAATCAGTTTGTGATGTGGCATACCAATAGAACTCTGCTGTAACTCAAGCACATCATATATATATATATATATATATATATATATATATATATATAAATACAAATACATACATATGTACATACACAGTATATTAGATATGTATTTATTTATCCATATGACTTGTTCCTCATTGTTTTACTATCTCCATGGTTATGAGCCCAGTAGTCATATTTCCAAGGAAGTCTACGTAATCAAAATGGGAGTTAAAAAATAATTAAAAGGATAAGGAGAAGGAAATCAATTTCCTTGGTACCTGTGTCTTCTATACCATCAGCTAGGGTAGAAAGGAATCATTCATTCTACAAAAGTCCCTCATAGGAGTCCTAGAAAAGTGCATAGTTCAACTTATATATATTGACCCAATATTCTATTTTTGCTTTTTCCAAATTCCATTATGCTACATTTCTTAATGTTGAAGTTCACTTCACACTTCTGACTTCATTTCCAGACTTTGTCCTGGTCTTCTTGAAAAGATTTGCATTCTTCCTCTGTACTTACTTTCTTTAGTAGTTTTGCATCATCTGCAAAAGGTTCATATAACATTCCACACCTTCATCCATGTCATTTATATAAATAGCAAACATTATCGGAGCCAATACAGAGCCTTGTGGGACTCCACTTATCATTTCTTCCCAATTTGAGTTCTTGTCTCTAAGTACCACCCTCCTTTTTCTCCCATTTAAGAAATCTCTCATCCATTCCAATAACTTGCCTTATATTCCACCTATCATTTCAATTTTTCTTAGTAGCTTTTTGTGTGGTACTTTGTCAAAAGCCTTTTTTTTAAGTCCAAGAAAGCACAATCTGCCCATCCGTCTCTTTCTTGTATTATTTCTATTAATCTTGAGTAAAAGCATATTAAGTTTGTGGTACATGATCTTCCATTTCTAAAACCAAATTGTTTAGGATTTAGTATTTTGTTCTCTTCCAAGTGTTTAATCCATTCATTCCCAATAACTTTTTGGTATATTTTTAGTGCTGTGCTTATAAGGGATACCGGTCTATAGTTTGTTGGATTTTCTTTGTCTCCTTTGTATATTGGTACAATATTTGCATTTTTTCAATTATGTGGTACTTTTCCTTCTTCAAATGAGAAGTCAATTATCTCGTGTATTTTGTCCGTTAGTTCATCTATACACTCTCTCAATATACAGTTTGCAATTCCATCTTGCCCATGAGACTTTCTGATGTCTACGTTTTTTATTTGGTCCCTTATTTCTTTCTGTGTGTGGGTAAAAGTAAGGTGATGAGATGTACAAGGGGTGAAAGTGGCAGTAGACTAGAAGTGAGCATTAAGGGAGAGTGACTGGAGGAAGTGGATAGTTTTAGATACTTGGGTGCGAATGTGGCAGGAAAAGGTGGAGTGAAGGTGGAGGTAGAATGTAGATTGAGAGAAGCGAGTAAATGCCTTGGTGGATTAAAAAGTGTAATGAGGAATAGACATTTGGGAATGGATACTAAGAGGAGACTGTATGAAGGAGTGATTGTGCCAACAGCACTGTATGGAGCAGAAACATGGAACATAAGAGAGGAAGAGAGAAGGAGTTTGAATGTGTTTGAGATGAGGTGTCTGAGAAGTATGATGGGGGTTACTAGGCTAGATAGAGTGAGAAATGAGGGGGTGAGGAGGAGGACAGGGGTGGAAAGGGAGTTGGGAGATAGGGTTGATGAAAGAGTATTAGGATGGTTTGGACACATGGAAAGAATGAGTGAAGAAAGACTAGTAAAAGAGGTATGGAAGGCAGATGTGGAGGGAGTGAACATGAGGGGACATCCTAGGATGAGGTGGATGGATGGGGTGAAGGGGGCTTTGGGGAAGAGGGGAATGTCTGTTGAGGAAGGATGGGAGAGGACAGAAGACGGGTGAATGGAGAATGGTTGTATATGGATGAGTTTGTGATGCATGAGGTGGAATGGGTGGGGGGATGGGGGGTGAGGTAGTATGTGTGAGCAAAATTTGACGCAGCCCGAAGGGATTTCTCCCTGTCTTCTCCTTTTATGCATGGGGGGACGGAGAGGGGGAGTCGCCGATTTAATGAAGCGGCCTTGCTGTGGATGTGCTGTGTCTTGCGACACTGCTTCTGACCCAGGGCAGTGGACAAGGTGCAGGGATGACCCGTCATCCGGGAGGTGCTAAGATAAGAGGGAGGATGGAGGAGTGTGGAGTGTATTCAGGGATGGAATGGGTGGGAATGATTTTATGCCTTTTCCTTTTTGGCTACCTCCCTTGTAGGGGGGAAAAAGCCTTGGTATATGTATGTATGTATGTATGTGTGTGTATTTACTTAGTTGTATTTTACAGGAAGGGGAGCTATGATCATGGTGTCCCGTCTCCATATCTCGTTTTATCTAGACTGTTTTTAAATTCGTGTATCATTTTTGCACACACCACATTCTCATCTAACCTGTTCCAAATGTCTATTATCCTGTAGGGAAAGCCATTCTTTTTCAGGTCTCTTCTATAATTGTCTTTCTTGATTTGTGTGTGTGTATTTACCTAGTTGTATTTTACGGGAAGGGGAGCTATGCTCGTGGTGTCCCGTCTTCATATCTCATTTTATCTAAACTATTTTGAAATTCATGTATTGTTTTTGCATACACTACTTTCTCATCTAACTTGTTCCAACTGTCAATTACTCTGTGAGGAAACTGTTCTTTTTCAGATCTCTTCTATAGCTGTCTTTCTTGATTTTCTTTCCGTGTCCTCTTGTATTTCTATCATCCCATTGTGAGTGTATGTGTGTATGTATTTACCTAGCTGTATTTTACAGGTAGTGGAGCTATGCTCGTGGTGTCCCGTCTTTATATCTCATTTTATCTAAACTATTTTTAAATTCATGTATTGTTTTTGCACACACTACTTTCTCATCTAACTTGTTCCAAATGTCTATTACTCTGTGAGGAAAGCTATTCCTTTTCAGATTTCTATAGCTGTCTTTCTTGATTTTCTTTGTGTCCTCTTGTGTTTCTTTCATCCCATTTTATTAGATCCTCTCTATCAATAATTTCTATGCCTTTCATGATTCTGTAAATTATTTCAGCCCTGGCCAGGATTCGAACCCGGACCGCCGTAGTGACAGTCGGGGACTTTATCAATCGCGCCACCGAGTCGTGTGTGCGTGTGCGCATGTGTGTGTGTATTTACCTAATTGTAGTATACAGGAAAGGAGCGACACTCGTTAGGTCCCACATCCTATTCTCTATTCTTTTATTAAACCTAGACTCAAATTCATGTACAGTTCTAACTTAATCTATATCCTTGATTTCCAATTATCATATAGATTTGAACTCATATTGTTTGAGCTTGAGCTATATCACCTTCTAAGCTAATCTACATTTTTATACATCTATATGGAAAACTGCATTTCTTCACAACCTGTTAAACCCCTCACATCTTTAATCAAGAGATTTCTTTTGTCAATGCAATCTATCCCCTTTAGTGACCTGAATATTGTAATCATATCAGCTCTTTCTCATCAATCTTTCAAAGTTTGCAGACCTAGTGTTACTAATTTTTCCTTATATGGTTTATCTACCATGCTGGGGACCAGTTTGGTTGCTTATATCCTTCACTCTGTGTGGGGGCGGTGTGCGTATGTATATTTACCTAATTATATTCACCTAATTGTAGTATACAGAAAAAGAGCAACGCTCGTCAGATCCTGTCTCCTACTCTCTAATGTGTGTTTGTGTGTAGAGTTAGTTGAAGTGTTTTTAAGCCAGTTTCACATACCTCAAAGTATTTCAGCTGTATTTTTTGTCATAGGAATTCCAATACAGTGAGGAGATTGGTTGTCCTCTCTTTATCCTGTATCCTGACAAACTGTGACTGCTATTCTTTCACTTCATGGAGATAATAAAGCTACATCATGCATGTCTGGAAAATAAAGCAGGTCATTAGATATACAATGTATGTATGTATGTATGTATGTATGTATGTATGTATGTATGTATGTACGTGTGTGTGTGTATATATATATACGTATATATATGTATATACATGTATATATATATATAGATATATATATATATATACATATATATATATATATATATACATATATATATATATATATATATACATATATATATATATGTATATGTATGTATGAAAGTGACAGTTGCCAACAAGTCTATTGAAATAAACATCATGTGAGAACAAAGCCTTTATTAGTACAAAATTTCACTTGTTACAGTGACAATATCTGTAGAAAAATTTTGAAAGCAGCCTTCATACAAGGAACGAACACAATTGAACAAAATATGGCCATGTTTACTATCTTACCCCAACTAATTCCTTTAATACCCACTGTCAACAAAATTTTAAGCTTACCCTAGTTGCCCTCCAAAAACCCCTTTTCCTTTTCAAGGTTGTTGTTCACCTTGTTGTTCATCTTCGTTGATAGCACGAACTAGCGCTGGAATAAAACTTTTCCATTGCGCACGTTTCAAAATGCGATGGACGCTTGATTTTGTCATGCCTGCTTCACGTGACAGTTGACGAACAGATTTTCGTGGGGAATTTTGAACATTAGCAATAACATCTTGCTCTTTAGTTGGGCTTGTCGATGTTCTTTTTCGTCCTGAATGTTTTTTTCTCATGCACTGGATGGTCCCATGATTCTCAAAGTTATCTACAATTTGTGAAATGGTGACGCGTGTTGGGGCATCTCTGTGGAACTCACGCGTAAAGCGTCTTGCCACTTCAGCTTTATTTTCACATTTCCAGAATGTTTTCAGAACAAAATTTTTTTGCTCGAACGTAAGCCCAGTATCTGCCATTCTTACTCCAAAATCAAATCTGAAATAGAAAAAAAAAATTATTAGCTATTTAAAATCAAAGAGTGTATACATTATTTTGGGACACCCTGTATATATATATATATATATATATATATATATATATATACATATATATATATATATATATATATATATATATATATATATATATATATATATATATATATATATATATATATATAAATATAAATATATACAAATACATGCAAACACAGCTTTCCACACAGAGTGGTGGATGTCTGGAACAAATTGGACGAAACAATATTGTGTGCAAACACTATATGTGAATTTAAGAATAAACTAGATGTTGCGAGATACATAGCTCCCTTCCCATATAATACAACTAGGTAAATACATGTACATATGTGTGTGTGTGTGTGTGTGTGTGTGTGTGTGTGTGTGTGTGTGTGTGTGTGTGTGTGTGTGTGTGTGTGTGTGTGTGTGCGTGTGTAAGGTCACAGCATTACCCATAGATCAGTCGTATATGAACTCTGAGCTCTCTTCCGGGAGGGAAAGAGCTGTTGATCATGAGTCCAACATGTGATCCAAGACCATAATGAATCATACACAATGGACAAAATGATAGTGTGTGCAAAAACCCTACATGAATTTAAGACCAATTTAGATACTGTGAGATACAGAGACAGGACACCACAAGCATAGCTTCCCTTCCCGTAAAATACAACTAGGTAAATACAAACACACACACATATATATGAACACACACACACATACACATACACACACACACACACACACACACAATGGGAGCAACAACAGGACATCAGCAAAAGTTTGCATGTGACAGTTACAAGTGGGTTAAATGTGCAGGATTGTATCTTGCATCCAGTAGGAATTGATCTCTTATTATGAGTGGGTGG
>NC_134777.1:117906230-117921230 GCF_046742065.1 Oratosquilla oratoria | reverse complement strand
TTGTTGCTCTCTGTATTCTTTCTAGTTTCCTTATATTTCTTTTAGTACTGGGTGTCCATAGTGTTGCTGCATATTCCAGCTTTGGTCTAATTAATGTAACTAATATTTTCTAATAATTTCTTCATCCAAGTAGTCAAATGTCACTTTCATTGACCTTAATAGGTTGTAGGTTTCACCAACAATTTTGTTTATATGTTTATCCGGTGTCATGTCTTTGCTGATTAATACTCCAAGGTCCCTTTCTGAGTGCACTTTTTTCATTTCTTCTTTGCCAATTTTGTAATTTTTTGAAATTCTGTTTTTGCTTTTTCCAAACTCCATTATACTACACTTCTTGATATTGAAGTCCACTTCCCACTTTTGAGTCCATTTCCAGATTTTGTCCAGGTCTGATTGTAGTGAATCACAGTCCTCTTCTATTATTACTTTCTTTAATATTTTTGCGTCGTGTGTGTGTGTGTTTGTATTTACCTAGTTGTATTTTACAAAAGCTATGCTCGCAGTAACCCGTTTTCATATCTCTCCACACACAGTTTATTCTTAAAATCTTGTATAGTTTTGGCACTCACTGTTTAGTTTGTTCCAGACATCAATCACTCTGTGTGGGAAGCTATTCTTTTTCAAATCTATTCTGTAACTGTCCTTCTTTAGCTTCTTCTCGAGTCCTCTTGTTTCTCTTATATCACATTTTTATAAGCCATCTCTATCAAGAACTTCCATCCCTTTCATAATTCTGTAAATAGTCAACAAATCACCTCTTTCTCTTCTCTGTTTCAGTGTTGATAGATGTAACTTATCCAATCTTTGTTCGTATATCAAATTTGAAAGTGTAGGTGCAATTTTTGTTGCTGCTCTTTGAATTCTTTCTAATTTTCTTTTCTTTCTTTCTTTTTTGTGCTAGGTGCCCATAGTGCTGCAGCATACTCCAATTTAGGTCTTATCAGTACAACCACTATTTTCTTTATCATTTCTTCATCCATGTAGTCAAAGGCCACTTTCATTGATCTTAATAAGTTAAAAGTCTCTCTTACTAATTTACTGACATGTTTATCAGGTGTCAAGTCACTTGAGATAATCACTCCCAGGTCCCTTTCCGAGTCAACTTTTTTGACTTCCTTATTACCAATTTTATATTAACCCAATATTCTATTTTTGCTTTTTCCAATTTCCATTATACTACATTTCTTAATGTTAAAGTTCACTTCACACCTCTGACTCCATTCCCATATTTTGTCCAGGTCTTCTTGTAGCGATCTGCAGTCTTCTGTGCTTACTCTCTTGAGTAATTTGGCATCATCAGCAAAGAAGTTCATGTAACACTTCACTCCCTCATCCATATCATTTATATATATGGCAAACATTAAAGGAGCCAATACAGAGCCTTGCAGGACGCCACTTATCACATCTTCCCAGTTCGAATTTTTGTCTCTAAGTACCACTCTCATTTTTCTCCCACTTAAGAAATCCTTCATCCATTCCAGTAGCTTGCCTTATATTCCTCCTATTATTTCAATTTTTCTTATTAACTTTTTATGTGGTACTTTATCAAAAGCCTTCTGCAAGTCCAAGAAGGCGCAATCTGCCCAGCTATCTCTTTCTTGTATTATCTCAATTAATCTCAAGTAAAAACATATTAAGTTTGTGGTACACGATCTTCCACTTCTAAAGCCAAATTGTTTAGGGTTTAATATTTCATTCTCTTCCAAGTGTTTGATCTATTTGTTTCTGATAAACTTTTTGCATATTATTGCTAGTGTGTTTGTAAGGGATACTGGTCTGTAGTTTGTAGGATCTTCTTTGTTTCTTCCTTTATATATTGGTACTATGTTTGCATCTTTCTAATCTTGTGGTACCTTTCCTTCTTTGAGTGAAAAGTCTATTATCTTATATAATTTGTCCATTAGTTCATCTATGCACTCTTTCAGTATCCAATTTGCAATTCCATCTGGTCCATGCAATTTCCTAACATTTAGGTTTTTTTATTTGGTCTCTTATTTCTTTCTGTGTTACCTTTATTTCTCTCATTTTAGGGGAACCTTCTCATCGTCATCTTCCCAAATTTGTGAGCTCTCAATTGTAAGGACAGTCCTGAAATGTTTGATCATAACTTCAGCCAATTCTGTCACTTATATATTCTTTATCTCCTTCATGCAGTTTTATAATTTCGTATTTGTCTTTTAATTTATAATTTACATATCTGTAAAAGAGTTTAGGTTGATCCTCACATTTATCTATAATATCTTTTTCATAGTTTCTTTTTTCATTCCTGCGTATATTCACATATTCATTCACAAGTTTTATGTATGTTTGCCATTTGGATGTTTTTTGTCTTTTTTCCATCTTTTCCAGGCTTTGTCTCTTCTGCCTTTAGCCTCACTGCACCTTTTGTTATACCAACATTTTATATACATCTCTTTTTTTCTTCTTCTTTGGTACATATTTATCAATTCCTTCCTTGTACTTTTCTTTAAATATGTTCCATTTGTCTTCCATCTTTGTTTCCTCTTTGTAAAATTTATCCCAGTTTGTGTTTTGGAAAAATTTTCTAGGCTTTACAAAATCCATTTTGTTGTACATTAACCTTCCTTCTCTATGTTTTTCATTCCCTCTTACATTGTTTTGTTCTTTTCATTCAAACTCTATTAATATGTGGTCACTCTTTCCAATTGGTGTCTTATACTCCATTTTGTTCACGATATCTGGTTCAAAAGTTAATATTTAGTCTAGTTTTGACGGTTCCTCATTGTTTCTATATCTCATATTTTCCTTAACCCATTGTGTTAAGGTATATTCAATGGTCATATCCAGCAGAATGTTGCTCCAAAGTTCTTCTCCCCTTTTACAATCATTTCTTCCCAGATTATATCTTTTGCATTAATGTCACCCATAATTACTATGTCCACCCTCTTTCAATAACTCATTTAGCACATTCATTGTGTTTTCCAGTAATTTAGAATGATCACTATCAGACCAAGCCTGTGTTTTTGGTGGCACATATACTGCTACAAATGTTCTATTTTTCATATTTTTCTTTGCAACTTTAATCATAATTAATTCCACATTATATTTCCCTTCATTTATCTCTGTCACATTTATACCTTTTTTGGTCAATATCATGACACCTTCTCCCTGTTTCTGTTCTATTTTTTGCCCAGTGGTTGTATAGACCTTGTCCCACCATACTTATTGGTAGAGGGCTTTTCAGTTTTGTCTCCACAATTATGACATGTCAGGTGTCTCTATTTCCAGATAGTCCATTGATATTTGTGTATGCCACTTTGTTTTATATTTTCTTCTCTTTTTTTATTTAAGCTTCCATTTTTCTGATGTACCATTTTTTTTCAGTCTCAGATCAGTACTCTAGAAAAAAAAATCACATTTTTCCATCTCCATTCTTTTCTCATTTCTATAGTTGGCTTCAATTCCGAGAGCCTGGTCTTTCTCTTTTTTCTCATCACTCATTTCCTTTTTTATCCATATATGTTTGAATTTCTCACTGTTTGCTAATTTAACCGCTTTTGATTGTATCTCCTCAGCTATCATTTGAGTTCTTATTTTATTTTCAGAGGTCTAGGTTGTATTTCTTTTGAGTATTTGCCTATCCAGTGAATCTCGTCATTTATCAAAATTTTGCCCGTTGTCCTGAATTTATTTCAGAATTTCCTTAGTTATTTCCTTTTCTCTCTGGTATTTATACACATCGTGTTTTTCTTGGATACCATGGACCACAATGGTCAATGCATTAGGATGATTAGCCTTTGTCAACTGTATCTCTCACCCAATTTTCCTTTTCTTTAATTACTTTCATAAATGTTTCTTTTGTAGTTTCCTCCACCTGCTTTTGTACTATTTCTCTAGAGGATATTTTTTGGTTTTCCTGTTCTTGTTTCCATGGTTTTTTTTTTTTTTCAAGGTCTCTTTCCTCGATTGACTATTCCACCTTTCCTATCTGTAATATGCTCTTCATTTTTATTCTTATCCTCATTTATCATTCTTTCGCTTTCTCTTTTGATCAATTTCGCTCTTTAGGTCACTCAATTCTCTAATCTAATTGTTTGCTCGTTACTCTTACACAAAGTATCAATCCCCTAAGTCTAAGAACAGCTCGGTAGTCTTATTTTAAATCTATGATTTCTTCTAATACTACGTTTACTTCACGATTTCTTAATGCATTGCTATATCAAACTTCTCTATCTATATCTGTCTTTACCTATTTCTCCTTTGAAAACCTGAAAAACTGTTGTTCTCCCACCTTTGGTTTAATACTCCTCTCGACAACTCAACCTTACTTATATCTAGGCCTCTCTTCGTTGGTTCATTCAATATTTCTTCTTCTTTGTCTTTCTCCATTGTGCCAACTATACTTACTTTTAATTAAGAAAATAGATTTAACCTTATCGGTCACACGATTATTATTGCCTTAAACATCCCGCACAATAACAACTAAGCGTTCCCTTCGTATGAAAAACAAAACCGCTAGATCGGAGCTCAATCGCTGCACTTCCTTTCGTTTCGGTGTCTTGTTTTCGTGTATTCACCTCGGATCTGCTGCAGTCTCTGTCGAGACAGCCAGACACCACCCTACGGCAGTGAGCTCAGAGCTCATTATTTGCCGATCATGTATTTACTTATTTGTATCTACTGAAGAGGATTGCAGTTTGCAATCGAAATATATAGATTCCCTGTCTCCAGTCTTTTTTGCTCTAACTGTGGTTTTCACGTGACTGACAGACGTGGGATTACATTTTTCACCTGTAATAATTACCTATACTTACTTTCGGTATACTTTCGGTAATTTTGTCTGTTAATGACACGGCTGAAGTCGGCTTCCGCACGTTCCAAGTTGTCCTTGGTTCTGTATTGCTTCTGGCAGGGTGTTGTGGTGGCTGTAGGGGTAGCCTGGTATCAGTGGATGGTCTGGTAACCCATCCAGCCATTTGTCCAGCTTTCTCTTGAGGGTCTCCGGGCTAGTATCTGTCTGGTCCCGGAGATCTCTGGGGAGGCAGTTGAACAAACGGGGTCCATTGTGAGTGAAGGAGTTGTGTTTTAGTGTCCTCACTCTTTGTATGGAGCCTACAGTACCCTTTATGAAGCAAAGTCTTCCTTTTCTAGGATGATAGTTTGACACTATCCCCACATTTGGCACTCTGCCCTCTAGGATTTTCCACACATAAATAATTATGTAACGTTCCCTTCTCCTCTGCAGAGAGTACAGTTTTAACTGGCTTAGTCTTTCCCAATAGTTTAGGTGCTGTACTCCCTGAATTTTTGCAGTGAAGGAACGCTGGATAGCTTCTAGGTTGGCTATTTCTTGTACTTTGTACGGAGACCATAGCTGGCAGCAGTACTCAAGCCTTGGGACTACCAGACACTTCCATAGGGTCTTCAGGCACTGCCCTTCTCTGGAGTTGAAAGTTCTGAGCACCCACCCACTCAAGTTTCTTCCTGCTTCTATTACTTTGTTGATGTGGTGTGAGAATGTTGCATCATCGCTCATGTATACTCCCAGGTCTTTGACATGCTCTTTCTTTGATGAGTTGGCTGTTATACTTATAGCTTGTGGAGTTTTTGAGGTCTTCATTTCTCCCATAGCGTACAAGTTCAAATTTCTCACCATTCAATGACATGTTGTTTGATGATGCCCAAATTTGTATTTCGTTTAGGTCTTTCTGAGTATTTGCTACATCTTCTGGGCTTGCTATCTGCCGTTTCAGCCTGGTGTCATCGGCAAAAGAGGATGCTTCGGTATACTTCAGTTTCTTATCAATATCTCCTACATGTATAATGAATAGGAGTGGCCCTAGCACTGATCCTTGTGGTACACCACTTTTTACCCTACTGGGCTCGTAAAGTTCGCCTTGGACAGATAACTGTTGTGTTCTACCTGTTAGAAAGCTGTGCAACCATCTTCCAAGTGAGCCCATTATTCCGTGGTCTTGAAGCTTGTGCAGGAGTATGCCATGATCTACCTTGTCAAAAGCCTTGGTGAAGTCAAGGTAGATCACGTCAGCATTGCAGCCATCTTGTGTGCTTTCAAGGATCCTCTCATGGTGTTGAAGTAACTGGGACAGACACGATCGACCCTGCCTGAAACCGTGCTGTCCATCATTGAAAGCTTCCTTTGTTTCCAGGAACTCCACCATCCTCTTCCTTATGATTCTTTCACATAATTTCACAAGGTGAGAAGTTAAGGCTACTGGTCTGTATTTACTTGCCTGGCCTCTACTACCTCCCTTATGTATGGGGGTGATGATGAAAGTCTTCAGCGTTTTAGGTAAGTCCCAAAGCATCCGAAGTGGTTTTGCTAGCTCCTGTCCACAGCTTCTTAGTAGCTGTGTGTAGAAACCATCCGGTCCCACTGCCGCATCAGGTGGAATAGCTTTGATTGCCTCTATTATGTCCTGTTCACTGATCTTGATTGATGAGAGTATTTGGGGGCTGTTTGGAGAGTCTGTAAAGAATGATTTTGCATCTTCAACCATCTTCTCTTTCTTTGGGTCGCTGAAGACACTCTCATACTGTGACTTAAGTATATTTGCCATTTGCTTGGGTTCTCCAGTCAGTTCACCATTCAGATTGTAAAGAGGCCCAACTACTGATCTGTTCTTTAATTTCTTTTTTTATATATAGAGTTGTATTTACCTAGTTGCATTTTACGGGAAGGGGAGCTACGCTCGTGGTATCCCGCCTTTGTATCTCGCAGTGTCTAGTTTGCTCTTAAATTCATGAATGGTTTTTGCGCACACTATTTTTTCGTTTGGTTTGTTCCAGTTGTCCATTACTCTTTGTGGAAAACTGTTTTTCTTCAGATCTCTTCTATAACTATGTTTTTTTCTTTCCATGTCCTCTTATGATAAGGTTGCAAGTGCAGAGGCCATTTTTGTTGTTGCTCTCTGGATTTTTTCTATTTTCTTTATATTCTTTTTGGTATTAGGTGACCACAATGTCGCCGCATATTCTAGTCTAGGCCTTACCAGTGTGACTAATATTTTTTTTAATAATTTCTCCATCCAAATATATAAATGCCACTTTTATTGATCTTAGCAAGTTATAGGATTCTCTGACAATTTTGTTTAACTGTTTCTCACAGGACAAGTCGTTTGAGATAATTACACCCAAATCTTTTTCGGATCCCACTTTCTTTATATCCATAGCTCCAAATTTATATTGTCCTGACATTTACTTTTTACTTTTTCCAAACTCCATTATGGTATACCTCTTAATGTTGAAGTCCACTTCCCATTTCTAACTCCAGTTCCATACGTTATGTAGGTTTTCCTGTAGTGATTCGCAATCCTTTTCAGTTTTTACTTTCCTTGACAATTTAGCGTCGTCTGCAAAGAAGTTCATGTAACATTGCACATTATGATCCAAGTCATTCACATAAATAACAAACATTATTGGTGCCAGTACAGATCCTTGCGGAACTCCACTGATCACCTCTTTCCAACCTGAATATTGTGTGTGTGTATTTACCTAGTTGTACCTAGTTGTATTTTACGGGAAGGGGAGCTATGCTCGTGGGATCCCGTCTTCACATCTCATTTTATCTAAACTATTTTTAAATTCATGTATTGTTTTTGCACACACCACTTTCTCATCCAACTTGTTCCAACTGTCTATTACTCTGTGAGGAAAGCTGTTCTTTTTCAGATCTCTTCTATAGCTGTCTTTCTTGATTTTCTTTCTGTGTCCTCTTGTATTTCTATCATCCCATTTTACTAGATTCTCTCTATCAATAATTTCTATGCCTTTCATGATTCTGTAAATAGCTATCAAATCTGAGTCATTGTGTATTCCATGGTCATATCCAGTAGTTTACCCCACAAATCGTCTCCTCCTCGCACTCTTATGTTTTCCCAACAAATTTCTTTGCAATTGAAGTCCCCCATAATTACCAGATTACCCCCGCTCATTAGTATCCCATTTAATGATCGCCTTGTACCTTCTAACATTTTCGTATGCTTGTTCTCTCTCCAAGCGTTCGTTTTTGGGGGCACATAAGTCATCACAAACTTTCTATTTTTCATGTTCTTGTATTCGACTTTTATCATGATCAGTTCTACATTACCCTTGCCCTCCGCAATTTTTGTCACATTCAAGTTTTTCTTGGCCAAGAACATGATTCCTCCTCCCTGTTTCTTGTCCAGTAATTGTATAGTCCATGTCCAACATCGATGGGTGGTATTTCGCCCCTTAGTTTAGTCTCCACAATTCCCATTATGTCTGGTTTTTCTTCTAGAAGGTAATCATTAAGTTCGCTCAATCCTGAAATTAATCCATCGATGTTGGTATAGGCCACTTTCAATTTTCTTCTTTCTCCATTTTTTTTATTTTTTTATTCGCCCATTCTGATGTACCATTTCCTCAGTCTCATGTCGATTACTCTCCAATGGAATTCCTTGCTTTCTGTCTCCGTTCTCTTCGCGTTTTTTTTTCTTTGCTTCATCTCTTAGTGTCTTTTCTTTTTCTAATTCCTCAATACTCATTTCTCTTTTTATCCATATCTTATTGTACTTTTCACTCCTTGCCAAATTACCTACTTTTTCAAATATGTCTTCTACTACCATTTGTGATCTTAGTTTTATCTTTAGGGGTCGATTTCTATCCTTAGAATAGTGACCGATCCTATATGTTTCTTCAACGTCTTTACCTGCATCTTGGGCTCCCTCCTGAATTTCTTTTAGGATTTCTATTGCTGTCTCTTTTTCTTCTTTTTCTCTCATGTACCTCGCCAAACCATGTTTTTTTTAGTCCATACACCACAATACATTTTTTTTCCTATCCACTGTGTTTCTAATCCAATTTGCTTTTTCATTAATTACTTGGATAATTGTGTCTTTTGCATTTTCCTGCATTTGTTGTTGGACTATTTCTTTGAAAACAATTTCATTATTTTAAATGTTTTCCTTCCATTTTTTTATCTTTTGGATACTTTCCTCACCTAAGTTCTCTTCGCTTTTTTAAGTTATTTCTTGTATTTTGTTGTCTACCTCTTTTTTTTTTTTAAGTTTTCGCTATTGGTAGTATCATTCTCTTCTTTTCATTATCACTCTTCAGCTCTCTTATATCCTTTTTCAATTCCTTAATCTCGTTTCTTAGATCCAAGTTAGTTTTCCTCAGGTCGGAGATCTTAAAGTTTGCTTGCGCTAAGCAATCCATTAGACCAACGATTTCGTTTCTTAAGTCCATAATTTCATTCTCCCACCGTATCCTATTTTTGCTCATTTCCCTCTCTATCTCTAAGATTCGACTTAAACTCCTGCTTTCGTACTTACTAAATCCAGAAAAAGCATCTTTGTGATATTCCCGCGTGGTGGTAGGAGTGATGAAATGTTTGTTTACATCAGATGGCTCTGATTCGCAGTTGCCTTTCGAGTCAGACTTTTCATTATTTTCTTCCTTTTTTTTTTTTTCTTGCCAATTTCGTCTTAATACAATTAACTAGCACTTTCCTTTTTCGTCGTTTATCCTTTTCTTTGGGGCCCAGCGACGACGAAGGTGCTCACGATTCCTTGGTCGTGTGTGTGTGTATTTACCTAGATGTATTTTACGGGAAGGGGAGCTACGCTCGTGGTATCCCGTTCATGGTGTCCCGTGTATTCATCTTGGTGTTTGGATCACGTGTTGGACTCGTGATCGACAGCTAATTCCCTCCCGGAAGAGAGCTCGGAGCTCTTATGACCGATCTATAGGTAATGCGATGACCTTACACGCACACACACACTCAACTCCCCGCCCACGAGAGTTGGAGTAACGACTCGAAGCGCAGCGATACTGAAATTATTTCAGCCCTGAGTAGGATTCGAACCCGGACCGCCGTAGTGACAGTCGGGGACTCTACCAACCGCGCCACCGAGTAGCGCGCGCGCGCGTGTGTGTGTATGAATTCATTTTACCTAGTATTTTACGGGAAGAGAGATATGCTTGTAGTGGCCCGCTTTTGTATCTTTCCGCATCCATTTTGTTATTAAAATCTTGTCTATTTTTAGCACTCACTGTTTCCTCATACAGTTTGTTCCAGATATCTATCACTGTATGGGGAGCTATTCTTTTTTCAGACCTCTTCTGTAACTGTTCTTCTTTAGCTTTTTCTCGAGTCCTCTTTTTTTTTTTTTTTTTTTGTCACACTTTAGTACGTCAACTCTATCAAGAATTTCCATCCCTTTCATAATTCTGTAGGTGATTAGCAAATCACCTATTTTTCTTCTTTGTTCCAGGGTTGGTAGATTTAGTTTATCCAATCTTTGTTCTTATGTCAAATTAGAGAGTGTTGGTGCCATTTTTGTTGTTGCTCTTTGAATTCTTTCTAGTTTCTTTATGTTTTTTTTTGTTTTTTTTTTTTAGAACTAGGTGTCCATAATGTCGCAGAGTATTCCAATTTTTGTCTTATCAGTATAACTAATGTTTTCTTTACCATTTCTTCATCCATGTAGTAAAAGGCTACTTTCATTGATCTTAATAAGTTAAAAGTTTCTCCAACTAATTTGTTGACATGTTTGTCTGGTGTCATGTCATTTGAGATAGTTACTCCTAGGTCCCCGTCCGAGTTGACTTTTTTAACTTCCTTTGTACCAATTTTGTATTAACCCAATATTCTAGTTTTGCTTTTTCCAAATTCCATTATGCTATATTTCTTAATGTTGAAGTTCACTTCAAACTTCTGACTCCATTTCCAGAGTTTGTCCAGGTCTTCTTGAAAAGATTTGCAGTCTTCTTCTGTACTTACTTTATTAAGTAGTTTCGCATCATCTGCAAAGAAGTTCATATAACATTCCACACCTTCATCCATGTCATTTATATAAATAGCAAACGTTATAGGAGCCAATATAGATCCTTGTGAAACTCTATTTATCATATCTTTCCAATTTGAGTTTTCTCCCGTTCAAGAAATCTTTCATCCATTCCAGTAACATTCCTTGTATTCCACCTATTTTTTCAAATTTTCTTAGCTTTTTGTGTGGTACTTTGTCAAAAGCCTTTTGTAAGTCCAAGAAAGCACAATCTGCCCATCCGTCTCCCTCTTGTATGTATCTACCTAGTTTACCTAGTTGTATCTTACAGGAAGGGGAGCTATGCTTGTGGTGTCCCATCTTTTTATTTCTCCATATCTAGTGTGTTCTTAAATTCTTGTATTATTTTTGTACACAATGTTGTTTCATCTAATATGTTCCATACATCCACCACTCTGTGTGGAAAGCTGTTTTTTCAGGTCTCTTCTATAATTGTCCTTTTTGAGCTTCTTTCCATGTCCTCTTGTGTTTATCTTATCCCAATTTTATAAGTCTTCTCTATCAAGGACTTCCATGCCTCTCATAATTCTGTAGATGGTCAACAAGTAACCTCTTTCTCTTCTTTGTTCCAGAGTTGGTAGTTCTAGTTTTGACAATCTTTCTTCATATAACATTTTTTATAGTGTTGGGGCCATCTCCGTAGTTGCTCTCTGGATTCTCTCAATCTTCTTTAGATATATATATATATATATATATATATTTATATATATATATATATATATATATATATATATATATATATATATATATTTGTACTGGGTGACCATAGTGTCGCTGCATACTCTAATTTAGGCCTTATCAATTTGACTAGTATTTTCTTCTTTATTTCTTCATCCAAGTAAGTAACATTCACTTTTATTGATCTTAGCAAGTTATAGGTTTCACCGACAATTTTGTTTATATGTTTGTCAAGGGACATATCTTTTGTGATGATCACTCCCAGGTCTTTTTCAGATCCCTCTTTCTTTACTTCTTTTTCACCAATTTCATAGCGTCCTGATATATTATTTTTACTTTTTTCCAAAACCCATTATGCTACATTTTTTAATGTTGAATTCCACTTCCCACTTCTGACTCCATTCCCAAACCCTGTTCAGATCTCTCTGTAGTGAGTCACAGTCTGTTTCAGTACTCACTTTCTTTAACAATTTTGCATCATCTGCAAAGAAGCTCATGTAACATTCCACACCCTCATCCATGTAATTCAAATAAATGGCAAATTTTATTGGAGCCAACACTGATCCTTGTGAGACTCCACTAATTACCTCTTACCAAGTAGAAGTCTTATCTCTGAGCACTACCCTCATTTTTCTTCCATGCAATAAGTCCTCCATCCATTTCAACAGTTTACCTTTGATCCCTCCTATGGTTTCCATTTTTTTTTTTTTTTTTTTTTTTTTTTTTTTGTGTGAGGGACTTTATCAAAAGTTTTTTTTCTGTAGATCTAGGAAAGCGCAATCGTGTCTAAATCCGAATTGTCTGGGATTCAATATATTGTTATCCTCCAGATGTTTTATCCATCTACTTTTCATAACTTTTTCACAGATTTTGGCTACTGTGCTTGTAAGGGAAACCGGTCTGTAATTTGTTGGATCTTTCTTATTTCCTCCTTTATAAATTGGTACAATATTAGCCTTTTTCCAGTCTTCTGGCATTTTTCCATCTTTGAGCAAGCAACTTATTATATTGTTTATTTCGTCTGCTATTTCTTCTTTACATTCTTTTGATATCCAATTTGCTATTCCATCTGGACCATGCGATTTCCTGTCATCAAGGTTTGTTATTTGATCCATTATTTCTTTCCATGTTACTTTTATTTCCTTCATGGAGGGGGGGGGGGTCACTTCTCTCCATTCAACCCAATTTTGTATTTTTTCTCTGGTGAAAACCGACTTGAAGTGTTTGCACATAACTTTAACCATTTGTGTATCTTCTGTGTATTCTGTATTCCCTTGGCGTAGTTTCACTATTTCCTGTTTGTTCCCCATTTACATGTCTATAGAATAGCTTTGGCTGGTCCTTACATTTTTCTATTATGTCTTTCTCATAGTTACATTTTTCTTATCTGGGTATTTTTACATATTCGTTCCTTTGACTAACCTATAATTGCCACTTTCTAGGTTTCCTGTATTTTCCCCATCTCTTCAAAGCTTTGTCTCTTCTATCGCTTCGCTGCACCTTCTATTAAACCAGCACTTAACGTATAACTTTTCCTATTTTTGCTTTAAGACATATTTATCTACGCCTTCTTCATAGATCTTCATCAGAATCATCCATTTTTCTTCCACTTGTGTTTCCTCTTTGTAGAATTTGCCCCAACTCTCTTTAAGATTTTATTTCCTAAGCTTAGCAAAGTCCGTTTTACAACACATCAGTCTTCCTTTTCTGTGTTTCTCATTTCTCATTATATATATATTTCCTCCTTTGATTCTAACTCGAGTAGTATGTGGTCACTCTTTGCAATTGGTGTCTTGTATTAGATTTTGTTTATTATTTCAGGTTCTGACATGAACAGTGAATCTAGTCTCGATGGTTCTTCGTTATTTCTAAATCTAGTGTTTTCTGTTACCCATTGTGTCATTGTATGTTCTATAGCCATATCGAGTAATACATTTCCCCCATTGATCCTCTCCACCTTTCGCTGCCATCTCTTCCCAACATATTTCTTTGCAATTAAAACCACCCATGAGCACTGCGTTACTTTCCTCCTTTAGCCATTTAATGAAGATTTCGTACCACCTAATATTTTGAAGTAATATTTCTCCAAGACCGCGTTTTTGTAGGCACATAAATCACTGCAAACTTTTTTTTTTATGTCATTGTCTTCAACTCTTATTGTGATCATCTCTACCCTGTTCTCTCCATATGTAATTTTTGTCACATTTAATTTTTTTCTTAACCAGGAACATGACTCCACCTTGTTTCTTCTCCCTATTTCTAAGCCAGTGATTATATAACCCATGTCCAACACTGTTTGGTACTAGTGGACCCCTTAATTTTGTCTCCACAATCCCCCATTACGTCTGGTTTTGCTTCTGACAGGTAATCATTAAATTCGTTTAATCCTGAGATCAATCCATTTATGTTAGTATACACTAATTTTAATTTTCTACACCTTCCATCTCGTTCTCTGAACTTTTTTTTTTTTTTTTTTTGTATTCAATTTTTCAGTCTCACATCTAACACGGTTTCCGTTCTCCCCCCCCCCTCTCTCTCTTATAGCTTCATTTCTTAATGTCCTAATTCTTTCTCTTTCCTTGTCATTCATGTCTCTTTTTATCTATATATTTTCTATAGTGTTCGCTTCTTGTTAATTTTCCTGTTCTTGCTAAGATTTCTTCCACTGCCATTTGTGACATTAATTTGATCTTTAGTGGTCGACTTTTTCCTTCTTCTACATACCCATTCTGTGCACTTCCTCTATTTCCTTATATATTTCTTGCCCATTATCCTGTATTTTTTCTTTCTTTTTTTTCTGTGCCAATTCTTTGTCCTCTTTTTCTCTCAGGAATCAATTTCGGTTGTGTTTTTTCCTTTGGACAATAAATTATTATATTCTTTTTTGCTTAATTACCTTAATAACTGTATCTTCGGCCTTTTACATCTGTTGATGAACTATTTCTTTGAAAATTACCTTATCTTCTTCTCTGTCTTTTTTCCAATCATTCCTGAGTTGCTACAATTCATTTTCTCCTGTGTTTTTTCTCGCTTCCACAGTCATTGCTTTAATTCTTTCATCTACCTCTTTTCTTACGGTCCCATTATTTGTGTTTTCATTGTTTTTCAACTTCTCGTTTTCACCTTTCAACTCGGCCAGTTCTTTTTTTAGTGCACTTATCTCTTCTTTTAATTCACTGTTTATTTTTTTAAGCCAGTCACTTCCTTGTTTAAGTCTTTATTCGTCTTCCATAGATCGATTGTTTCTTGTTTCCATGAATCGTTCGTATTTCTCATGTCCCTCCCTAAGTCTATAATTCTACTAAAGAGTCTTCTTTCGTACCCACTGAACCCAGAAAAACTATCATCGCCATTGTCAAATAGAAACCTAGGTATTCTATAACTGTAGCACTGTTAAGACGTTCCGTTATTAACGTATTTCTCAGGAACACCAATTTGTGTGTGTTATCACTATGATGAACAATGTGTGTGTGTGATTCACCACCATGGTTTTAGATCACGTGTTGGACTCGTGATCGACAGCTATTTT
>NC_134777.1:117733730-117901230 GCF_046742065.1 Oratosquilla oratoria | reverse complement strand
ATGAATAAAATTCAATGGCTCAGAATTAAATTTTGAGTCCCTCCCCCATAAGTAAGTAATCATAACATATCAAAAACCCATCTTCACAATCCTTGGTAATCTTGATGTTAGAATGTAAATAATAAGTTGAATTTATTGTAGTCATAAAATCAATACTCCCCTCCTTGTGTCTATTAGATTAGTGTACTCACATACACATATTGATACATGTATATGCATGCAGCTGTGTCTTGCTACATTAATTCTGACCCAGGGAGTGGGTTGGGAGAAAGGAAGGCCCTTCATCCTCAAGGAGCTAAGATAAATAGGAAAAACATATGAGTTTTGGTTGGGTATGGGATGGGTGGAAGGTTGGTACATGCCTTACCTGGATGCTTCACTTATAAATCTAATGTTGCCAGGTTTCAGTTCTGATATCAGTCTCAAAGACTCTCCTCAGAATGTCAGCCAAAGTAAGCCTCAACCCCCCCACCGTGATGCCCAGCCACAGCAATTACCTCCCCAGTAAACAGCTTAAGCTCATGGGCCCACTGTGTTAGTCAAGAGCCTAGTATTTTTTTGTATATATATATATATATATATATATATATATATGTGTGTGTGTGTGTGTGTGTGTGTGTGTGTGTGTGTGTGTGTGTGTGTGTGTGTGTGTGTGTGTGTGTGTGTGTGTGTGTGTGTGTACACATGAACATATGTATACATATCCATGACTTAAAGAAGTCAGCACAACTGCAGCATTGTGAAATTTATACTGAAGCTTTACTTTATCTTTGATGATACCCTTTTGTAGAGTCAGAATTTATTAAGCAAGAGTCCATATGATACTCTAGATCTACATTCTCCAAAACATCTTTAGACCAGCCAAAGTCATCCTCAAGGAGGGAAGTGGTACAATTTGTGGGGTTTACAGGGTGTAATTCATATAACTCTCCCATGCTTTGGAGATGACACATATAATGGACTATAAGCTGAGTGATGTGATATATCTATACACATACACACATATGATTATGATAAAAGTTGAAAATAGTGATATGAAAAGTAGAAAATTTGTAGTGATATATGTGCCCCCGAAAACATATTCTTGGAAAGAAAGTGACCATTCCAAAATTATGGAAGACACAAGGCATGCATTAAATGAAATACTGAAAGAAGGAAACTTAGTAATGATGGGTGACTTTAACTCTAAAGAAATATGTTGGGAGGAGATGACAGTGAAAGGTGGAGTGGACCTTTAGGGATATACTATTGGATATGACCATTGAATACACAATGACTCAATGGGTAAAAGAGAATACCAGATACAGAAATAAAAACCGTGGAGACTAGACTTAATATTTACGTCAGATCCTGAAATTGTGGATAAAATGGAATACAAGACTCCAGTTGGGAAGAGTTACCACATATTAATGAGAAACACAGAAAAGGAAGACAAGTGTATGACAAAACGGATTTTGAAAAACTCAGAAAATTCTTTCAAAAAGAGAGTTGGGAAAATTTTAATGAAGAAACACAGGTGGAAGAGAAATGGACTATATTAAAAGAAATATGTAATGAAGGAGTGAATAAATACGTACCAAAACAAAAACAGAAAAAGGTGTACATTAAGTGCTGGTACAACAAAAAATGTAGTAAGGCAAAAGACAGAAGAGTCAAAGCTTGGAAAAGATGGGAAAAACGGTAAGTGGCAAACATATATCAAACTAAGAAATTAATATGTAAAAATGCACAGGGAAGAAAAAAGAAACTATGAAAAAGACATAATAGACAAATGTAAGGATCAACCTAAATTATTCTACAGATATGTAAATGGTAAATTAAAAAATAAACAGGAAATAGTGAAACTACGTCAAGGGAATACGGAATATATAGAAGATATAGAAATGGCTGAAATTGTGAACATTTCAAATCTGTATTCACAAATGAAAATACAATTTGGATGAAGGAAAGGAAGATCCCCAATGAAAGAAATAATTGTGATACAGAAAGAAATAAGGGACCAAATAAGAAACCTTGATGCCCGAAAATCACATGGCCCGGACGGAATTGCAAACTGGATACTAAAAGGATGTATAGATGAACTAACGGACAAAATATATAAGATAATAGATTGTTCACTCAAAGAAGGAAGGCACCGCAAGATTGGAAAAATGCCAATGTTGTGTCAATATATAAAGGGGGAGAAAAGGAAGACCCAACAAAGTATAGACCGGTTTCACAAGCACAATAGCTAAAATATGTTAAAAAGTCATCAAAAGTTGATGGACTAAACATCTGGAAGAAAACAATATACTGAATTCAAACCAATTCGGTTTTAGAGAAGGAAGATCGTATGTCACAAACTTGATTTGTTTTTATTCAAGGTTAATAGATATAATGCAAGAATGGGACGGATGGGCTGATTGTGCTTTCCTGGATTTACAAAAAGCGTTTGATAGAGTACCACACAAAATATTAAGAAAACTCAAAACAACAGGTGTACAAGGAAAAGTATCTAAATGAATGGAAGATTTGAACAAGAGAAAAATGAGGGTGGTACTTAGAGATAAAAACTCGACCTGGGAAGAAATGATAAGTGGAGTCCCACAAGGTTCTGTATTAGCTCCGGTATCATATATATATATATATATATGTATATATATATATATATATATATATATATATATGTATATATATATATATATATATATATATATATATGAATGTATATATATATAAATGACATGGATGAAGGCGTAGAATATTATATGAACTTCTTTGCAGATGACGCAAAACTACTCAAGAAATTAAGCACAGAAAAAGACTGTGAATCACTACAGAGAGACCTGGACAAAGTCTGGGAATGGGGCCAAAGGTGTGAAGTGAATTTCAACATTAAGAAATGTAGTATAATAGAGTTTGGAAAAAGTAAATAAAGAATATCAGGACAATATAAAATAGGTACAAAGGAAGTAAAAAAAGTTAGATCCGAAAAGGATCTAGGAGTAATTATCACCGAAGACATGTCCCCAGACATTCGTATAAACAAATTAGTCGGAGAAACTTACAATTTACTAAGATCAGTAAAGGTGGCTTTTAATTACTTGGATGAAGTAATGGTAAAAAATATTAGTCACACTGATAAGACCAAGATTGGAGTAGGCTGCGACACGATGGACACCCAGTACAAAAATAAGAATATAAAGAAAATAGAAAGAATCCAAAGAGCAAGGACAAAGATGGCACCAATACTTTCAGAATTGACATGCGAACAAAGATTGTCTAAACTGGAACTACCAACCCTGGAACAAAGAAGAGAAAGAGGAGATCTATAGGCCATTTACAGAGAAGACTTATTAAAGTGGGATAAAAGAAAAACAAGAGGACATGAAAAGAAAGTCAAAAAGGATAGTTATAGAAGAGATCTAAAAAAAAATTAGTTTTCCACACAGTGTGGTGGATGTCTGGAACAAATTAGACGAAACAATATTGTGTGCAAACACCATACAAGAATTTAAGAACAAACTAGATAATACGAGATACAAAGACAAGTCACTACGAGCATAGGCCCCTTTCCTGTATAAGACAACTCGGTAAACACACACAATATATGATATATATATATATATATATATATATATATTATATATATATATATATATATATATATATATATATATATACTGTTTGAAAGTAGGGTAGAATTTTTTTCTTGCTTTAGAGCTGAATCTATGATTTCTCACTAAGAAGTAAAGATGCCGTTTCTGCACTTTCATTCCCTGAATAAGGAAATTAGGAGCTGAATTGATGCTTGTAGATAGATGATTAGTATTCTGTCTGGTCAAGGTGTAATTGATCTGTGCCTCTTGATATAGTCTGGATATTGTTTACAAAGATATTTAAGCAACTGTGGACAACTTATATCAAAGTTGGATTGATCGTAAAGGAAACAAATGTAAAGTAATTACAGTATGTGAGTAGTGTTCAAGGGAAGAAATCAGATTAAAGGCAGTTTGGACATAACACAATATTTTGGCCATTATCAAGCCCCCATCATCCTATCTCCCTCTTTCATGCATACACACATTTATAGTTTCGAACAATAGCATACAGCATGTGTCTCCCTATATGTCTAATCTGCAGTCTACTCAGTTAACTTTTTTCATCAAAATCAGATTTAAAAATTTGACCAGATATTTTACAATGTTAAAAAAAATCCATGTACATGTTTTCATTTTGAGTGGTTGTCTCGAGGAAAACCTGCAAGCTCCTCCAACAATCTCCAGATGCAAATTTATTTCAGTTACTCCTGTAACATTCACATTCTCTGGATGCGTATTATTTAATTTCCACTAACATTTTAATTTTGGTCCAATATGGTGGTATTTTAATTTTGTAATTCTATTTATTTGTAACATTTAAATGTAATGTTATCATCTTCCTACCTCCATTTTTATGTCATGCAACATGTTTTTTATTTTTTTTTTCTCTTCAAGACCGCTTTCCAGCGTAGCAAACTGGGAAAGGCAGAAAGGATATGGCATATCTTAAGTACATATATCATAACAAATATCTAAAAGAAACCAAATAAGACAACAATAAAACTGTAGAGAAAATTACTGAAAAGAAGGAAATGAAGAGGGCTTAGCTATATACAGTACTACAGGTATTATTATAGGACGAAAGAGTGCATGATAGTTAAGATGATCTTTTATTCAAAAGTGTAAGAGATGGTTGACAAGACCGAAAATAATAAGGAAGAAGACTACAAAAGAATACTTAATGGAGGAGGCAGAGCTTTTGTTGAAGGACAAAATTGAAGCAGAAGTGAAGTTGATTAAGTAGATGAGAGGAACAACAATATTCTGTTTATGTTTTAGTATCATAGACTAGAGGCGATAAAGGAATTATATTGTATGGAGATGATGGTCTCCTAATGAAGAGAAGATCTTGCATGAAAAGTCATGGTTGTCTTATTTTGGCTGTAAATTGCGTATCTTACGATGTTATGCAGCACTTTAGTTTGTATAACAAGACAAGTGGTCTCAACCTTTTTTCATACCTCGTTTTAATTCCATCTTGTCTTTTGTTTCTTAGGGTGGTAGAATTTTTTTTTATGGATAAAAGACCATCCCCTCATGAAGGATATGTATCTATATATATGTACATATATATATATATATATATATATATATATATATATATATATATATATATATATATATATATATATATATATATATACCTATATATATGATTATATATATATATATATATATATATATATATATATATATATGATCCCACAACGTGGGAGTCGGAGAGAATCACTTCCCTCTTCTTCCTATCACCTAGTGACACAGGAACAGACCCATATTAATACAACACATATATCAGTCCAACATTTCTTCCCAGAGAGATCTATGGGAGGACCCAAGGACCGCTGCTTGCTACAGTGGGGCTACGGGTTTCCAGTCAGTGAAGCTGGACATGCGGTGTGTGTATAGGCCTACATACAAATGCACGGGAGTCAGTGGATACGTAGAACGTGGGCAGATGAACTCAGAGGGCAAAATGTAAAGAGAATTGGTAGGGGCGGGGGTGGGGGATAGGGTATGGGGCATCAGGGAGTCTCAAAGTCCAGGGCCTGCTAAAACAAGTAGTGGTGATGGGGCAAGGAGATTGGTTCCGTCCTTCCATACTCGTAATAATAGGTATTTTTGTCTTGTTTTTCGCTAACTGGAAACCCTCGACCCCTCACATTTTTGTATATATATAAATGGGGCTGGCAACTTAGAATTGTAAAGTATTATATGTATATACTGTATATATATATATATATATATATATATATATGTATATAGTATATATGTATGTGTGTGTGTGTGTGTGTGTGTGTGTGTGTGTGTGTGTGTGTGTGTGTGTGTGTGTGTGTGTGTGTTTGTGTGTGTACGTGTATAGAATATATATATATATATATATATATATATATATATATATATATATATATATATGAACAACACTGAATGGGTCCCAGTGAACATATATACATTTCTATTACCACAATACACTATTACTAAGCCATCAACATCGAGAGAGACTCGAGAAGGCCAATATGCAGAAATTGAAACGTGGTACGGCCGAGGACTCGAACCCGGGCTAGCACGTGACAAGTGCTAGTGACTTAACCGATTGCACCATCAAGAGATATCTTTATGGCGCAATCGGTTAAGTCACTAACATTTGTCACGTGCTGGCCCGGGTTCAAGTCCTTGGCCGTAACACGTTTCAATTTCTGCATATTAGCCTCCTCGAGTCTCTCTCGATGTTGATGGCTTAGAATTAAAGTGTATTGTGGTTGATAAAAAATGTGTATATATATATATATATATATATATATATATATATATTTATACATACATATATATATATATATATATATATATATATGTATGTATGTATGTATGTATGTGTATAACATATATTTTGCCAAATAGTGAATTTCAGCTATCATACTACATGAAAACGTGTATTACGGTTGGGTGAAAGATGCATGATAAACACAAAAACATCATGAGGTACTTCTGAACTCTATTGTATGTCGGAATCAGAAACTTCATAGCCAATTCATGATCCCAGCTATGACTTGTGGATCTGAGAGATGAAAATTCCTGGTAAGTTACGAAAATGAAACCGAAGAAGAGGTGAAGAGCAGCATGGATTAAAGAACACACCAGAGAATTACAGAATTTATATATAAAAAAAAGTATAAAGGGAGTTGGGCCCGACAGGTTGCCAGACAAGAGAATGTACAGAACTTATACCTAATGAGCTGAACATCAAGAAGTTGGTAAGCATAGAAGAGAGATATAAAGAGAGGTGATGAGAAAAGTTTGAAGGAGTATCTTGGCAGAGGCTGACATGATCCAGAATTTCATGGAAAAAGGTAGGAGAGGCCTTTGTTCAACAGTAAATGGCTAATGACATAAACACGCGCGAACATACTTATTTGACCTACATCTTGTTCATTAGATCCGTTAACATCCATTATTTACCCCCATATTATTTTCACAAATTAGCTAGATAACCTCAAAACCCTTCCTTTCAGCACAAACACCACGCGAAGAGTGAGTATGGTGCCGAATGCCACTGGATTTCCTCCTCACTGTGTGACTATAAGTATGTTCATGTGTACATATTTCGTTTACCTTTTAAATTTCCGCTTGTTTTCCAGGAGAATGCGCAAGGAGAGGGCTGCATATAACCAATCCCTCTCTATTTGGCGTGCCAGCCAGTCCCTGGCAGCCATCGCCGTGGATATGCATCCCCTGACCGGCTATCAGGATTTTCATAGTCAGTCTTCATCAAGAGAATTCCGATCCTCTCCGGTGGACAGTTCTCATTCACAGGCAGGAGAAACTAGCTACCATCGCTGTGAAACACAATTCTAAGGCTGCCTCGCCTAATCATCCCAAGACTGCCAGCTAAAGTTCAAATTTAACTCCGTGGTGCTTGGACACAGTAAATGACTACAGAATCTAATTCACCACCTCTGAAGATATTCCATAGTCATCGCAGCCCCATCAGCTAGAACACAGCACTTATATATGCCCTGTCTTGCTCACTCCGCTCAACCCCCTTTGCAGGATCAAAGACTCCATAAGCTGCCAAAGTTCTGTGTCTGCAACAACGATATCCTCTATTTCTAGTGCATAGAAAAAGCAATCTAGTCGGTTTTTGCTGAATACGCAGAATCAAATTGGCCCACTCTCACTGTCATTATAGTAATGGTGCCATGATTGGCGACGCAGGTCTGGTGATGTCACTCGCCCTTGTCCCTAGGACACATGATTAGGCAAATCCGTGTAAAACCAAGGTTCTCTAGGATCTGGGTCTCCAAGCAAGATGCTCAAGGACTTTGAATTTGCTTGGTTTCAAGCCCGCCAAGCTGCCTTCAAAACATTCAGGGGACTCATATAGCCGTACCCTTCTTGAAGTGTTGTAACCCAAATGCAGTTAACCCAAGTGCATTGCGATGCCATCGAACAGGCATCATTTTGAGTAGGCTACCCTAGTGCGATAAGTCAAATATCTTTGCTGCTTTTACATCCCACTTTGTTGTGATCTTAGCCTGGAATCACATACCATTTGAACAGACACTCGCAAGTTAGTCATTGACTGTTGTCTGTTCAAAGGAACCCTGACTAAAATCTTTGGAAGCGACGAAAAAGTACCAGTAAATGTCTCCAACGAACGGTGATAAAACTGCCGCATTGCAGTGTGGAAATGCATTCCCCTGTCAATAGAGAATTGGTCACTGCTGCAATACTTGATCGATAACTTCCATATATTTCTACTCAGACTATGAAGTAATAACAGTTTCCATCCTTTAGAAAAAGTATACAAGGGACATAAAAAGTGCACCAATAGATTCATAAAAAAGGTAAAATATTGTTAAAATATCTCAGTGCAATTTCGACCAGCCGCACCCAAGACTCATGACCTGTTTTGAAGTCGATGATTGGTTTTTACCATTTTAGTACTCCAGTTTACCTACCTCTGATTGCGGGAACTGGTTTCTTTCTTATGAAGAAAATCGCCTGGCGTTAGATAGAATGCGAACACAAGTCGTCATAAAATGCAGCAAAGCGGGTTAATAGAAGTGGATTTAAGTCCTTTGACTACGGCAGAGGTTCGCCTCAGCTGAATTACATCGTATAATGGCCTTCAAAATAAATAAGGTAAAAAAAATGCATCGTAAGGTTTCATGCACCCAGTAACCAGTCACTGCTGGCAGGGAAATACATTTCGCGCCCTCTAGTCTTGCCAAGCTAAGAGCAGTTGGACGCGAAGTCATGTCAATCTCTTACATCCACCAGTGTACCTTGAAATCGTAATCCCTGTTAAAGCTACTTCCAAAACGGAACTGGTATTTTAGCAATCTCACCGAACATTGGCCCATAGAAACTGAAATTTTATTCTCTGCTCAAGAAAATAATTATAATCACAGCAAGTCCACCAGTGCACCGTCATCCTTGTCCGGCGTTATCGGATGCGAATTCTCAAAATTGATGCCAGTGAACCGAGGAACATGCATCTGCATCACCAAACTGGCGGAACAGTCCGACTGGGAGCATTTCATATTCATGGCAAGACTCATGTCCCACCAGTTAGCAAATATAGTTTATGAGGGAGGCGGGAAACTCCGTTGCCAGTCTCCCAAGAACGATCTCACGTTCTACCAGAGACACATTCAGAACAAAGCACAACAGCAGGCACAGAACTAAGTTTCTTAAACCCAGCCTCCCAACCTCCCAGTCTTATTAATCACTTTCCATCACCAGCTACAGACCCAGTAAACCCCTGCGATCTTCAGCCTGCAACCCGCGTTGCAGTCCTCCAAGAACTGCCGACCCGGTCTACCTCGGCGATCTTCAGACAACCCGTGTTCCGACCCCGTTTAGCAAGGCGTCCACCATCGTGCTCTTCTCCAGATGAAGCCAGTCTCGAGACAGGTTACATGTTCTTCTATTTCCGAAGTATAAATGATACCATAGTAGCTAGGATAACAAATTTCCATATGAGACGTACGTATGTACCCTGTTCGCACTCTAAAGATATGATTTATTTTGCAGAACGACGATGCCCTAGGTGGACACAGACTTCGACTAGTTGAGACTGACCATAGTGAAGTACGTCAACCATTCCTCAGGTCCTTCCCTTCAGTTACAGGTAATAAAAATAATGATGATAACAGTAATAATGGTGATAAAAATAGTAATAAAGCATTCTCAAATATGTAGCATCCAAATATTGCCAAGCGGCTCCAACTGAGGACTAGCGTACCGGAACAAGGTGTCTCCTACGTTGTGAAGCACATTACTGCATTACTAATGACGTAGTCGAGGCTGCCCAAGATCGCCCGCTAAACCCCAGGCCAAGCTTCGCGCTACCTAAGTACTGTAGTAGGCTAAAGCAGCTGATATAGGCTACAGCAGCTGACGTAGGCTCAGCAGCAGACATGGGCTCCAACGTGCTTTCTTGCTCTATCCTGATCGAGTTCCAAGAGGTCACCAGCCCAGTGAATAATTTTTCCTCATGTGTTTCCTGTACATATGAATATCTAAGTGTTGGTTCTAATTGTTGAATAAAATATTTAAAGTTACGTTTCTGTCATTATCATTACTCTTATACGTGCATAAAATGTCAACATTGGGTACATATGCAATTAACCCAAATCGAAGGTAAGTATAAACATGAAAGGAATTATATACATGGAATGCAAAACTTCGGCTTGAGTTTGGTGATACAGATGGATCAAATATCACTAGAATTCTCCCATTCTAAATCATGTATCATAATCCGTTGCTAGACTAGGCAGTATTAATTTAAAACATTTGTAAAGAAACATAGCATGAAACTCGGGAGACTTGATTTTCTGAGTGAAGTCACATTCTTCACATCGTATTAGACTCCCAAAACTGTTATAGATTTTATCAGTTTGATAGATATTGGAACTTTACTGTGATACATTCCAGTAACACAGTCACCACGAATAACATAGAGCCAAAAACTCAGTCTTCTTAAAGGACTAACAAAATAAAAAAACAGGAAAAAAAACAGAATGGAAGACTAGAAAAATATAAGATATCTGTCAAGAGGAGATAAGGAAGCATTATTCAGTGAGGTGCGGAGTGGACATCTTTTGTCCCGACAAAAAACAGGCGGTTTTATTCAGCTGTAAAATGCATTCCAGGAGAATCTGCCAAATGACTAGTCGACTAAGTTAGGCTGTTTGTAACTACTGGATCTAGTTTCAAAGACCTTATTCTAGGCTGACGCCATAAGTTTAATTATTGCGGCAAATAATCTATTTCACAACATTGAAGTGACGGGTGGCGTGTTTATTTACATGACTGGCTGAATGCAAATCTGGGCAGCGTTCAAGAATATCAAAATTTTATACAGCGTACTTCGTGGGCCTGGCTTCGAAAGCAAGGGATGAATAAATATATAAGTAAATAAATAAATAAATAAATAAATGAATAATAGTCATGGTGATGACGACGACAACAACAACCACAAGAACTACAATGATAAAACTGAAGCTTTACTACCGGTATATCGTGCGCATTAGCCAGTGTCACATTTCACCAAGCGCCGTGTTGCCTCCAGAAAAAATATTTTGCAAAGCGGAACGAGACTGGCCCAGCAACCCTGCCAGAACTGGAGATTTGAGTTCTAATAAAAATAATAATAATAATGATAACGATAGCTATTATATAGTAGATCTATATCTATTTATCTATATACAAAGGGCTTCTTCCCTCTATGACCATGGGGATCCTTCAGAAATCCACGGCCTCTTTCTCTTTGTATCTCTGTCTCCTCCCCCCCCCCCTATAGAGCAGAGTCACGCAGTATTTGGAGACTCCTCACGACATACAAATGAATGCCTAATCAATTTTCACTTTTTCCATTCTACCACTGCACTCCTCGACTACTTCGGTGCAATATTTTCCCAAGGATAGAAGTGTTAGTCATTGCTGATAAACAGCCAAATTTCTCGCAGGTCACAAGGATATATATATATATATATATATATATATATATATATATATATATATATATATATATATATATAATATTTATATATATATAATTTTATATATATATATATATATATATAATATTGTTAGAGGGCAGGATAGATAAGATGGGGAGAGGGAGGAAGGGGGGAATTCGGAGTTTACTGGAAGGAAAGAGTGAAATGGAAGGAAGTAAGAGTTAAGATAGATGTGGGCCAGACCCACTTTCTCAGTGTGTTATATATATATATATATATGTATATATGTATATACATATATATATATATATATATGTATATATATCCATACATATATAGTTAGTTAGAGGGCAGGATAGATAAGATGGGGGAGAGGGAGGGAGGGGGGAGGGAGGGGGTTTAGTAGAAGGAAAGGATGAAATGGAAGGATGTTAGAGCTATGATAGATGTGGGGCAGGCCCACTTGCTCGGTTAGTTTATAGTCTTTTGGACTTTATATATATATATATATATATATATATATATATATATATATATATATATGTGTGTGTGTGTGTGTGTGTGTGTGTGTGTGTGTGTGTGTGTGTGTGTGTGTGTGTGTGTGTGTGTGTGTGTGTGTGTGTGTGTGTGTGTGTGTGTGTGTGTGGTAAGTGCCAAACACGCAGTATTTTTGGTAGGAGTTTATTGAGTAGGTCTACACACAAGTATGGCAAGAAGTGATCTCTCACAAGCGAATGCTTGGGGCATCATGACGCGCCCGTGGCCTATTTCCTGATACATTGTTGCCAGGCGGGAAAAATTTAGGCAAAACAATACATACAAACATATCTAGGTATATACATAAGAATATACAGAACAAGAGAACAATTACATATACTGAAGAATATGCATGCAACATGGTTAAGGGTAACTTATATTTAATACCTTAATGCTATGTAACGAACAATTGGCATAGACGCATACGCGTTTAGCGTACGCCTAATGACGTATATATAATCGGTTATATAATTATGTATAGGGCACTTATATAACGTAATGACTACATAGGCTTATTGTTACGTTCCCCTTCAGGTATATAAGGGTACGGTAACTTTTTATCTATCTGATGCAAGTCAGTTGGGGTATTTGGTAAACTCTACAATTATAAGTATCTATATTTATAACATTAATGATATGATACAACATTAATAATATACAACATGAATAATAATATGATACAATCTAGTATACTTAATTCTTACCGTTACCCAACTAGGTAACAAGAGAGATCTAGGGAACAACTGTCAGGTATGGTGACAGGATTTGTAAGAGAGGGAAGGAGGTACCCCGCAAGCTACCGTACTTCCACTGGCTCCCAGTTGCCAGACGTCACCATTTGGCGACCACTCATTCTAACCAACCTGCGCAGGCGCATGCGGATGCGCATGCGCACACGTATGACGGGAAAGTGTCTAGCCATGGACGGGCCCGCAACACCTCCCCCCAAAAAATGTGAGCTTCCCTAAATGGGAAGCGAACATAAAAAAAAAACACATTACATAGTTACACAGAAAATTTTACACTATAAAAGACAAGTAATAACACAAGAACCAAAATCAAACAAAATGAGTATACTACACATGATATAAACAACCTCAACCTAAGGAGCATCTCCTGGGAGAGCTGGACCACGTGATAGCGCGTCGGCTATGACGTTTTCTCTCCCACGTATATGTGAGATTTTCAAGTGAAAGGGCTGTAGTGCCAACGCCCATCTTAAAAGTCTTTGATTTGTGTTCTTCATCTTTTCAACGAATATTAAGGGGTTATGATCTGTACGCACTTGCACTGGGTGAATTGTGCTACCTATATAAATTCTAAAATGGTCAAGGGCCAACAACAACGCAAGTGCCTCCTTTTCAACGGTGGCATAATTTCTCTGGTGCTTGTTAAATTTCTTCGAGAAATATCCCACTGGGTGCAACACGGAATCCCCCTCACCTTCCTGCAACAGCACTGCTCCTCCGGCGACGTCACTAGCGTCGACGTGAAGGGTGAACGGCTTCTCCAGGTTAGGGGCTCGTAGCACGGGCGCGTTGGATAATAGGGTTTTCAAGCTCTCGAAGGACTCCTGGCACATCTGCGACCACCTAAAGGCCTTCTTGCCGCTGAGGAGGTCGGTCATCGGTGCCACAATATTAGAGAAATTTGGACAGAAGCGCCGATAATATCCGGCCATCCCTATCAGCCTCATCACTGCTTTTTTGTCGTCTGGTGTCGGATATTGCTGGATGGCCGCAATCTTGGCTGCAACAGGTCGAACCTCATTCTGCCCGACCACATGTCCCAGGAAGGTGACCCGGGCATGGCCGAACTCGCTTTTGGCGAGGTTCACCGTCAGGTTGTTGGCAGCCAGCACAGCAAAGAGAGATTTCAGGCGACTCAGGTGCAACTCCCAGGTGTCCCCGAAGACGACGATATCGTCGAGATAGCACCGGACGCCGTCCATCCCGGCTGTGAGGCGGTTCATAAGGCGCTGAAAGGTGGCCGGGGCATTCCGCAACCCAAAGGGAAGAACGGAGAATTCGTACAGTCCCTCTGGGGTGACGAAGGCGGAGATGGCTCTCGAGCGCTCAGTCAGTCGGACCTGGTAGTAGCCTTTGAGGAGGTCGAGCTTGGTTACCCATCGCGCCGAGCCCACGTCGTCGATCACGTCGTCTATGCGAGGCAAGGGGTACCCATCCGCTTCCGTTACCGCGTTGACCCGTCGGTAGTCGACACATAACCGCATCGACCCATCTGGCTTCGGCACGAGGACAACAGGAGATGCCCACGGGCTGTGGCTGGGCTGTACAATGCCGAGCTCTTGGAGACGTTGCACCTCAGCTCGGACGTATTCTCTCTTGAAGGTATTCAAGCGGTAAGGACGTTGGCGGATGGGAGGGGCCCCATGGGTCTCCACGTCGTGTTCCAGTGCTGAGCAGGGGCGAGGGTGATCACCGAATATGCACACGTACGTTCGTAGCAGGGATTCTATGTCCTTCGCTTGGGCACCAGAGAGATGTTCTAACTTCACAGTGGGGTTTCGTAATATCACCGAGTTTTCCATCTTAACACATGACCCACTAAGAGCTTCAGAGAAACTCTCATCACCTTCACTAACTTCCGGCACTACTAAACACGCAGGTGACGGAGGGTCAGCCTCCGCACTATCTCCTACCACACCCTCACCACGATCGTGGTAGGGTTTCAACAAGTTAATATGCACTAGACGCTTTTTCTTGCGTCTCTCTGGAGTGTGGAGGACATAGTTGGCCTGACCTTGGCGCTCTAAGACTTGATACGGTCCACTATACACAGCTTGAAGAGGGTTAGTTTTTAATGGTAAGAAGGCTAAGACTTTATCTCCACTCTTAAAATACCTATCCCTTGCTCCTTTTGACTTATCAAACTGGTGCTTCATTTTAATTTGAGCACCTTCTAAGTTTGAATGGGCAAGACTTATAGCTAATTGAAGTTTATCCTTAAACTTTGTCACATAGGAGGCCAACGGGGTCAAGGACCTAGATTGCTTGACACCTAGGCTTTCCATTACCTGGTTAAACAACCGGGAAGTAAAGTTGGATCCCTTAGGGCTCTTACAACATTCTTTGCCGTGATGCGGCGTAAGGGAATAGCCTCCGATGGTAAGTAGGAACTGATGACCACGGGGGGTTTTTGGTAAGGGACCTACGCAATCAATTGTTATCCTACTAAAAAGCTCTTTTATCACTGGTATGGGTTGTAACGGGAACGGTTTGATACTGGGGCTTGGTTTTCCCACTAACTGACAGGGACGGCATGTACGGCAGTATGTACCTACGTCTCTGCGTAACTTAGGCCAATAGAAATGCGATAGAATTTTGGCATAAGTTTTACTGGTTCCTAGATGTCCTCCTACGCCGTCATGAAATCACTATCTGTTGGTGCACTGACCAAGGGTGACTGGCGGGGGAGGTAGCGGGACGATATTTCCGCATTAGCACGCCAGAGCTAGTGTAATAGCAATTGGCCTCCTGCAAAACTGGCTAGTTCCGGGTCCTCTGCCTGGAGTTGAACAAGCTTACTCCTAGTAACAGGAGAGGAGCCAAAACTAGTCCGGGTCGTGACACTATTCTCATCTGTATTATTCTTAGGTTTATCTGTCGGTAAGGAATCTTTGAAGAGTTCACCTAGACCGAGGTCAGGGGGGTCTACTTGAATAGGGTCTTCTTCCGATTTCTCACTAGACAAAAACCACATCGAGACAGATTCATTGCTTGGGACGTCTGCCTGTTGGCTCATACTACGTGTCACTGCACACGCAGGAAATAGCCCAGGGATGTCTCTCTCTAATTGTGTGGTGTTATTCTAGACACAACAGGTCGGTTATTTGTAGGTGATAGAGGATCCAACTGTACTTCCGTTTGTTTGGCCACATTTATCGAGAGAGAGGGGGACCCTGGGTGAGAGGGAATTTTGTTCTTTACTCTGAAGCAGTCATTAACATCATGACCGAGCCTACGGCAATATTTACAAATTTCCTCTCACTATAGTACGTATACCTCTTTGATCTAGGTACGCTCGTACATCGGGGTGCAAGTTATTTCGGATGTCTTCGAGCAGGATCAACTCAGCCAGTTTATCATGGCTCCGATGAACTGATTCACTCTCTATCCACCGTTGGAACAAGGCTTGTTTGCGTCGAAAATATTCGACGTATGTCTCTTTTCCCCCTTTTTTCAAGTTCCTAAACTGCTGGCGATAAGCCTCAGGCACAAGCTGATAGCTGGTGAGGACGGTGGACTTAACCATATAGTAGTCTTTCACCTGCTCCTCAGAGAGAGCGGAGAAGACGTCCAACGCCTTACGTAAACGAGCGATAAACAAGTTGAGTCCATTTATCAAGTGGCCACCCATTCAAATGCGCCATTTTTTCAAATATTGCAAAGAACCTGTCGGGTTCGTCTTCATTGAACTTGGGCACACTTGCAAGTTGGGACTCGAGCCTAAACACAGGGGCATCTGCTCTCGTTTGCTCTCGACGGAGTATTTCCAACTGTAACTCGATTTTTCTGAGTTCAACTTGTAAGGCTAGGTTACTAGGCTCTTTGGCAGTAACAATTTGTGGAGCCTCGTTACTTGGCTTATTGGCAATAGCACCATTTGGAGCAATTTTATTAGGCTCGTTGATATTGTCAATCTGTGAAGCCATGTAACTAAGTTCATTGTCACTGCCAATCTGCGGATCTACGTTATTTGGCTCTTTATCAGATTCCTCTGTTGCGGGTATATCATCCTCCCTGATCATTCCCTCCTTAACGAGGTGGTTGAAGACCATTTCCCTCAGAGGGCCTTTATTCAAGCTTGAGTAACCCCCTAACCCGAGGCGTCGGGCAATGCCGATCACGCATTCCTTGTTTAAATCCCATAGAGCTTTGCCTGAAGGGTTAGCAAGAAATTGGTCGATATCAAACATTTTGAACTCAGAATTTCGAGAACACGTAATTATATACTAACAGCTAGCTAATAGTTAAACACATAAGATAGATAACTTCTACGGGATTACGGTGCGACCGATAGACACTATTAACACTGGCAATTTGTTGGCACAACACAACACTTGTCACACTAAATGGAGCTCTAGTCTACGTATGCACAATTCTCAATATCCCGGACGGGCCCCCACATGTTACGTTCCCCTTCAGGTATATAAGGGTACGGTAACTTTTTATCTATCTGATGCAAGTCAGTTGGGGTATTTGGTAAACTCTACAATTATAAGTATCTATATTTATAACATTAATGATATGATACAACATTAATAATATACAACATGAATAATAATATGATACAATCTAGTATACTTAATTCTTACCGTTACCCAACAAGAGAGATCTAGGGAACAACTGTCAGGTATGGTGACAGGATTTGTATACCCCGCAAGCTACCGTACTTCCACTGGCTCCCAGTTGCCAGACGTCACCATTTTAAGTAAGGAAGGGCTTCCCACAGTACTCCCCCCTTGAGAGAGTGGCGTCAGTGAAGAAAGTTTTTAGTAGTAGTAAAAATCTTACATGGAGACGGGTCTTAGGGCGAGGAGAAACTGGTTTCAAACGATCAATGGAAACTGAGGTTTCGACTTGAGGTAGGTTAAGGATGAAGTATTTAGGTTCACGTTGAATGACGTCATAAGGACCAGAGTACGGAGCCTCCAAACTCTTACGAATTCTGTCGACTGGGTGATAACTAGTAGTACGCATATGGTGGAAACCAATGATAGATGAAAGCTTAGAGAAAAGTTCACTCTCGAACTGGGAATCTCTATCCGTGATGACATGAAGTGGAACACCAAAATGTCGATGTGTACTGACTGGAAGCGGTCAGTAGGAGTAGATATAGGGGAAACAGGAGAGGAAGTGTGACGGGTAGTCTTAGACTGTTGACACCTAAGGCATTGTCTTACAAATGTCTTTACATCTCTGTCAATGTGTGGCCAGAAGTAACGTTGTTTTACCAACTTAGAGGTGGACTGAACACCAGGATGAGAAAGGTTATGCAAATAAGAGACTACGTCATTACGTAAGGGTAATGGAACAAAAGGTCGAGGAGTCTTAGTAGAGGTATTACACCAGAGTGTCAAATCAGAGGGTAAAGTGAATTTAGAGAGTCTAGACTTGAAATTTTCCAGTTCGTCATCTGTTGTCTGACTTTGAACGATGCCACTTAAGTCAAAAGCGTCGAGTGTAACAGCGCACGACGTGCGAGATAAGCAATCAGCGACGACATTGTTGTCGCCACGGATGTACTCGACTGAGGAAACGTATTCAGAAAGAACAGAGAGTTGTCGTTGTTGTCTGTCAGTTTTAGCAAGAGATTTAGAGTAAAAGGCAGCTACGAGGGGTTTGTGGTCAAGAAATAGGGTAACTATATGTCCATCAATGAGAGTTCTGAAATGCAAAACTGCGAGGTAAGCAGCTAATAACTCGCGGTCGTAGGTGGAATAGGTACGTTGTGTGTCTGAGAGTTTCTTCGAGTAAAAACCTAGGGGCGTTGGCTCGCCGTCTTAACTTGATAGAGAGCGGCGCCAACGGCTAGGCTTGAACTGTCAGTCACGAGTTGGTAGTTTGTCGGTATTAGGGAAGGGTAAGCTAAGGTTGGACAGTCCAGTAAGGCTTGCTTCAAATTATTGAAGGAGTCCTTTGCTGCGTCAGTCCAAGTGAGACACTTTGAAGAAGGATATTGTTTAAGAAGCTCAGTAAGGGAATAGGCTACGGTTGCAAAATTAGGAATCATGGGCCGAATTTTTTTTATCATACCCATGAAACGGCGCAAAGCCTGTGAAGTCTGAGGCAGAGGGAAATCGGAAATGGCCGTGGTACGGTCTTTAGGTGGCTTAATCCCTTGTGAGCTAATCTCGTAACCGAGAAAAGTAAGGTTTGACTTGAAAAATTGACATTTGTCAAGAGAAAGTCGCATGTTATGCTGAGCCAAAATGGAAAGAACAGTTTGAACATCTGAAATATGTTCTTCAAGGGTCTCACTAGCAATCAGTACATCATCAAAGTACGTAAACGTGTTGTTTACGTTAGCTAAGAGAGTGTCTATAAAGCGTTGAAATGTGGCTCCGGCATTTTTCAATCCAAAAGGCATGTACAAAAATGCAAATAAACCAAATGGCGTGCATATCGCAGTCTTAGGAATATCTTGTTCAGCTACAGGAATCTGCAGATATGCACGTTGTAAGTCTAACTTAGTGAATATAACCTTATTCTTAAGTGACATGGTGAGAGAGCGCAAGTGTGGTATGGGATATTTGTCATTTACAGTTACATTGTTTAGACCTCGGTCATCTCCACAAGGTCTCCAGGAATGTGGTTCTTTCTTGGGAACCAAATGAAGTGGGGACGCCCAAGGTGAGTTGGAGCGTCGTATGATCCCTGCATTAAGCAAAAATTGAAACTCATCCTTTGCTGCTTTGAGCTTCTCACCTGTCAATGGCCTTACTTTATAGGATATAGGGGAAGAATCACCTGTATCAATATGGTGATAGGTTGTAGTTTCTACTGGTGGAGGATCAGACATTTGTCGGGGCGCGGTAAGTACGGGGAATTTGGAAAGAAGAGCAATAGCTCTTGAATCGCTATCCCCATAATGTACCGCGTGTGAAGAGATAGGGAGAGGAGAAGCCTTAAGGGGAATGATGCATGCAGTGGAAGGATCAGAGAGGAGGCGATTTCTACAATCAACTACTAGTGAGTTATAGGTTAAAAAGTCTGTACCAAGAATTGGGCGGACGACATCAGCAACGACGAAGGACCATGGGAAAGAACGTCTGATACGTCGAATCCCAAGTTCCACGTCGACTTCGCCGTACGTACGAATACGGGTACCGGAAGCAGTAGTAAGTTGTACTACCGTGGAACGGAGCAGTGGAGTTAAACTTGGGTGGTAGGGAATGAGAGAGACTTGAGAACCGGTATCTATAAGGAATTCATAGTTCTTGCAACCTATAGTGGCACTAATGACGAGAGGCAGTCATGCGGTTGCAAGGGATACTTCTACAGACTGCCCATCAAGTTTCCCGACATGTTAAGCTGAGGTCCTGGGGATGAAGAACGTGAGTTAGGGCGTGAACTAGGCAACACGTTAGCACTAGTGTGGGACAATATGCACCACTGTTCGCAAGTTCTAGCACTGTTGCCGTAGAAGAGGTGGTAACGGCGCACTCGTGGTCTTTGACCGTCATAGAACGGAGTTAATCCGAGTGGAAAGGTAATGGGTGCTGAAACACGTTGCCGCTACATCTAATCTCTGGCCCCGCCCCCCTCACACTCCATTCAGAAAACATTACATCCACACGCACGTTCTCGCCATGGATGCCCATGTGTGGCAACACCGGGATATCTCCTAGCCACGCCTTAGCGGTCATTTCCCGTTGCGCTGACTATAGCGGCTGTCCATAACCACAACCTAGGGACGCTCCCAAATGTCGCTCAGCGCACCCTTAGGACTGCTGCTAGGTAAGAGATAATTTCTGCTGTCCACCCTATATCAATACTAAGTCAAGAACCAAGTTAGAGCTAAAACTGCCGCTGCTGCTGTGAGTTTGCCTCGAGACGATGATCCTCGTGAAGGGAATTCATACACGCGCGTCCTTATTGACGGATCTATCGATGTACGAAACACCGTTCAAATTGCGATTTCACGTTCAAATACATACAATTTCTATGTAAATATCATGAATATCTGAATTAAATGTTTGTTTAACAAATTAATCATTGCATTTGTTTGACAAATTAATCATTGCAATCTAGACCTTTTCTGTCACCCCCCCCCCCCTTTCCGAAAGGGGGGGGCCACAAAAGGTCTCGCATCAGCACATTTTTTCCTCTTAGGGGCACTCGAACGAGACGACATATAAGAGGTTAGGTGGACGAAACCAATTCCAAGAGTAAGGAATGGGAAAACACTCAAGGAGGATTCGCGTCATCAAGAGTGGCGTAACCGGATCATTACGTATGATAATGCCGTCCCTACAGTTTAGTCCTGAAGTGTTCTCTAAGGAATTTTGTAATAGTGAAACATAATGGACATAGAATTTGTAGTCACAGAAGGATTTTGATGGAGAAGGGGAAAATTCTGTGCAACAGTGAATTAATTCGAATACGCATGATGACGCCGCCCCTACAGGTTGCCAAATAAAATGCCAAGTGTCCCCAACACTAAACAGACTAGTTAGGGGGTCATAAAATAGCCTAACCACGCACTACCACAATCCCTACCAGTGTTTAACCGATTATCCTTTTTTTCATGTCCTATACTCCTAAGTTGTACATTCTCGTGCCAGTGTCAGTTCTCGGTTAGCAATCTACCGAATTTTATTGAATTTGTATTGTATTACAAGTTATCTGTAATATGGGATTTCACACTTAAATCTGTTGTCGAAATTTTAAAATAAAGAATAACCCAAAAAGAAAAAAACTAGAAGTTTGTATCACATTTAAATAGGAATGCATTTGTACGTATACAGGTAGACATAATTTAAGAGGGAACATATCTTGATCAAAATACAATGAGGATAAATTATCATTTATCCGGTGAGGGGCGGGTATTGCAGATGTGGTGAATATCAAGACTTCTTGTCATATGTTGATATTTACTCTTCACATACATACCTCATCTGATTATTTTTATTTATTTGTTTTGCTCCATATCTTGTAAATCGTAACTATAAATTATACATGGGCCACTTCTTATTTTTTTCTTAGTGTAATATTTGTAATGATTGAAACATCAGAAATAAACAATAATAAAAATTTGTTTTATTTACGCCTTGAAAAACAAACATTTACATTACCAGTCCAACTTCATAGCCACTATATGCCTCAGGATTGGAATCGGATTATCGAATTCTTGTGCAGAAATTGTTGACAGTCGACTGTCATTTTAAATTCAAAGTCAAAATGTCGACAATATAGAAATTGAGTTTTAGCATTCCTTTCTCCAAGTTATTATCTTTTAAGTTACCACAACTATTCTTATTTGATATCCAATATTTTCAGTTAATGCAATAGCCCTTGAAATTATTTGAAAAACAATATTGCCTATTTTGTTTAGGATGACAAGTCGACAAATTACGACAATACCAACGTGAAGAGCGTAATACGGTATTGTGAGTCTGTTATCTGTAAATCACGACGTGAAAAAAGAGATGTAAGTAAGATGATTTCCAAGTACTTTTAATCTAATTTTCATAGTATTATGCCACGCTAGGTTTTTTTTTCAAGTACCCAAACAAGGTCCAATCTGCAACTAAACCCAACTTAATCATTTAATGTACCTAAACCCTTGTATTCCATGTATTGGTCCTCTAAGCCTAGTTATACTGCTGGATCTTAGACCACCCTAGCCTAGCTCCTGCTGTATTGTGGACCACCCGAATCATACATTCCTGTTTAACTCCAGAATACCCAAGCTGGGGACTGCCCTCGGAAAGTCTTAAGACTTAACATCTGGATTGTCATAATCCAGAAGTTAAGTCCAAGGGCAATCATTATGCCTGGGATTTCTTTCAGCATCAACTATTTACTTCCCAATTTTTCACATATGGAGACCCAAAGGCCAATAACATCCTCTCTTCCTCCTCATTGTCCTCCTCCTCCTCTTCCTTCTGATAGCCAGTAACATTGAAACATCCCCACACTGTAACACAGAAAACCATTTCGGTTAATTGAGAAATAGTGAAGTAATAAAAAGTAAACTTTTTGTGATCCCCACCTCTAGGACTTGTTGGCCGGTTATTGGATCAATCTTACATGTCTGTTGTAACAAGTTTTAAAAGAGGCTTATGAGGGTGCGGCCACTACACTCTCTGGGAGTGCATTCCAAAAATTTACCACTCTCATGGCAAACCAGTTACCTTTCAAATTCGTTCTCCAGTGTGTGTTAGACAACTTAAGTGAGCGACCCCTTACGTTCCTTGTATTGAGGGTAAAGAACTTGTTGAAGGGGACATTGTCAATGCTGTGGAGCAACTTATATACTTGTATTAAGTCCCCCCTTGTTCTCCTATCCTGAAGGGTCTGGATTCCTAATAGCTGGCGCCTATCTTCATATTCCAGGTTGGATAGTTCTGGTGCCAATTTGGTGGCCCTTCTCTAGGGTCTGAATTTCTTTCACAAAGTATGAAGACCATGCTTGGACCCCATAATCGAGCATTGGCCTGGCCAGAGAAAGATAGTGACATCAAGATTTCTCTGTTGAGGATGGTAAAGTTTCTCTTTATGATCCCAAGGCGACTTGTTTGCCTCGGCAGCAACCATTGCTACGTGAGCAGATGACTTGAGGTCACACGAGATCAATATTCCTAGGTCCTCTTGTGTTGATTTATTTAGTACTAAAACCCTAAGTTGGAAGTCTGCCTGCTGATTCCTGTGGCCAATATGCATTGATTTGCATTTGTCTGTATTAAATGTTAGCAGCCATTTGTCATGTATCCAGGTGCTCGATATACCTCTGCAGTGCCTTGACATCCTCTTGCGATGAAAAGATGTTGTAGATTTTTGCATAATCCACAAATAGGCTTACTGAGGACTCCAGATTGTTGACCTGGTCATTGATGTACACCAGGAAGAGACAAGGTCCCAACACACTACCTTGGGGGACACCGGTCATGACTAGTAACCATCCTGATAATGTGCCTCAGGTTGATACTTCATGCATTCTCCCTAACAGGAAACCCTTAATCCACTGGAGCAATTTACCTTCAATTCCTGTTGCCTGTAATTTGACCAATAATCTTCCATTTGGTACTCTATAAAATGCTTTCTCACAATCTAAATAATTGACATCACCACTCTGTCCACTGTTGACAGCATTAATAAGGTTGTCCAAGTAGCACAGCATGTTGGTGACACAAATCCTCTTTTCCCTAAACCCATGCTGTACATCTTTAATCAAGTTGTTATCGGACAGGTGTTTAACAATTACTTCTCGAATTATACTCTCCAACAGCTTTATCACAATACTTGTCAGTGACACAGGATGGTAATTAAGTGGGTCAATGTATAGAATAATCTTTGGGACAGCCCAAAAACTGTTGCTCACTACTACATGGTTCTAGGTTCCTATTCAATGAAATTTATGTAACAAATTGACGTCACTATAAAACCACAGTGCTTGTGTATCTGTATGTCATTATTACATACATATACCAAGGGCTTTTTCCCCCTTACAAGAGAGGTAGCCAAAGTCAAAGCCATAAATCCACTCCCACACATTTCATCCCCCCTCACCCCACTCCCATTCACCACCTCTCCCTCCCTCTTTTTATGGCTCCTCCTAGTTGACGGGTCATCCCTGTCATTATTGTTTGAAATATTTGAATCCTTTGACAGTTTTCCAATATTGGTTTTACTGTATGTATTTTTTGTTTGGACAGCACCTGCACCATGTTCAGGCCAGCAGGTTACTCATCATCAGAGGATGAGCTTGAATTGGAGAGTAGTGTGGGGATGGTGAAGAAGGAAGATGACAAACATATTGACATGACCCCATTAACCAAGTAAGGCAAATGTATCTAAAAGTCATAGTAGACATTAGAAGGATTCCCAACAAGTATTTGTGAGATCCATTTTCAGTAGCTCGCTGGCTGAGTGAGTTAGGGCGTTGTTACTCGCGGCAAAGGTCGAGGTGAGAGCGGTTTGAACCCTGCCACTGGTGAAGTTGAACCAAGGGCATGGTTCATTAGATTCCACACTACAAAGCCCTCTGTGAGGGGCACCATCCTAGCCTCCTGATAGGGGGGAGTGTGTAACGTTAAACCATATCATCGTTATCATTTTCAGTATATTATGAGAATCTAGATTATGCTCTAATTTTTGTTTCACTGAAGTTTGAAGTTCGGAAAAAGAAAATTACAATTCATATAAACAGGAGACACTGTTCTTGAATGTCTCAGAAGTTGAACAATTTGGATTTCAACCAAAATAATTGATAACTTTCTGCTCCAGTAGTTGACCAAAATATTGGTTCTCTACCTACCCAAATAGAGAAAGATGGGAAATGGGTCAAAATTCAAAATTTTGTGGGAAAATATGACCCTGATAAAGCTGTATCCAGCAGATCAGTAAACTTGTTTCTTTCTTCAACCAAATCTGTTCTGGAACAGTTTTCTTGAACAGATTGTGGTCAGGAACTAATGTTCTGTTGTATAGACTATACATTTGTGTGTATTTACGTTGTTGTATTTTACGGGAAGAGAGCTATGCTTGTAGTGACCTGCTTTTGTATCTTTCAACATCCAGTTTGATCTTAAATTCTTGTATACTTTTTGCACTCACTGTTTCCTTGTTCAGTTTGTTCCAGATATCTATCACTCTGTGTGGGAAGCTATTCTTTCTCAAATCTCTTCTGTAACTATTCTTTTTTAGTTTCTTTTCATGTCCTCTTGTTTTTCTCCTATCCCACTAGTCATCTCTATCACGGACTTCCATCCCTTTCATAATTTTGTAGATGAGCAGGTCTCCTCTTGCTCTATCTTGTTCCAGGGTTGGTAGTTCGAATTTGTCCAGTTTTGTTCGTATGTCAGTTTGGAGAGTGTTGGTGACATCTTTGTCATTGCTCTTTGAATTCTTTCTAATTTCTTTGTTCTTTTTTAGTGCTAGGTGTCCATAGTGTCGCAGCCTACTCCAATTTTGGTCTTATCCATGTAACAAATATTTTCTTTACCATAATTTCACTTTCATTGATCTTAATAAATTGAAAGTTTCTCCGACTAATTTGTTGTTATGTTTGTCTGGTGCCATGTCATTGGTGATAGTTACTCCTAGGTCCTGTTTCAAGTTGACTTTTTTAATTTCCTTTGTAACAATTTTGTATTGCCCCGATATTCTGTTATTGCTTTTTCCAAATTCCATTATACTACATTTCTTGATGTAGAAATTCACTTCATTCTTCTGACTCCATTTCCAGATTTTGTCCAGGTCTTCTTGTAATGATTTGTAATGATTTGCAATCTTCCTCTGTACTTAGTCTCTTTAGTAGTTTCACATCATCTGCAGAGAAGTTCATATAACATTCCATACCTTCATCCATGTCATATATATATATATATATTCACTGAAATTGAGACAGCACTTTAACATTGTTATAATACCACAGAGCTTGTGAACCTGGATGTCCATATTATTGTTTAAAGTGTTTGACTACTACATTGATTTCACTCTGTTGGTTTTATCATGTATATATTTTTTGTTTGGACAGCACCTGCACCATGTTCAGGCCAGCAGGTTACTCATCATCAGAGGATGAGCTTGAATTGGAGAGTAGTGTGGGGATGGTGAAGAAGGAAGATGACAAACATATTGACATGACCCCATTAACCAAGTAAGACAAATGTATCTAAAAGTCATAGTAGACATTAGAAGGATTCCCAACAAGTATTTGTGAGATCCATTTTCAGTAGCTCGCTGGCTGAGCGAGTTAGGGCGTCGTTACTCGTGGGATGAGGTGAGGGTGGTTTGAATCCTGCCACCGGTGAAGCTGAACCAGGGGCATGGATCATTAAATTCCATGCTACAAAGCCCTCTGTGAGGGGCACCATCCTAGCCTCCCAATAAGGGGGGGGGGAGTGTGCGATGTTAAACCATATCATCGTCATTATCATTTTCAGGAGATTATGATAATCTAGATTATGCTCTAATTTTATATCACTGAAGTTTGAAGTTCGTGAAAAGAAAAATACAATTCATATAAACAGGAGACACTGTTCTTGAATGTCTCAGAAGTTGAACAATTTGGATTTCAACCAAAATAATTGATAACTTTCTGCTCCAGTAGTTGACCAAAATATTGGTTCTCTACCTACCCAAATAGAGAAAGATGGGAAATGAGCCAAAATTCAAAATTTTGTGGGAAAATATCACCTTGATAAAGCTGTATCCAGCAGATCAGTAAATTTGTTTCTTTCTTCAACCAAATCTGTTCTGGAACAGTTTTCTTGAACAGATTTGGTCAAGAACTAAGGTTTTATTGTATAGGCTATACATATGTGTGTGTGTGTATATATATATATATATATATATATTTATATTTATATTTACTGAAATCGAGACAGCACTTTAGTATTGTTATTATACCACTAATAAGGCTTAGACTAGAGTATGCTGCAAAACTGATCACCCAGTTCTAAAAAGAATATAAAGAAAATTTAATGAATCCAGAGAGCAGCCATGAAAATGGCCCCAACACTTTCAAACCAGTCATATGAGGAGAGACTGGCTAAATTGAAATTACCGACTTTGGAACAAAGAAGAGGAAGAGGTAACCGGCTGACCATATACAGAAACATGAAAGGCACAGAAGTCCTTGATAGAGAGGACTTACTGAATTGAGATAAGATAAATACAAGGGGACATGATAAGAAACTCAAAAAGGATAGTTATAGAAGAGACCTGAAAAAAAAAATCCACACAGTGTGGTAGATATCTGGAACAAACTGTGCAAAAACTATACATGAATTTAAAAGCTACCCTCCCGTGTAAGGGGGAAAAAAGCCTTTGGTATGTGTATGTATGTATGTAAAAGCAAACTAAGCACTGCGAGATACAAAGACGGGACACGCGAGCATAGTTCCCCTTTCTGTAAGATACAACTAGGTAAATACATAACCACTCCTTATTCCTCCCCCATCCCAGATTTATTAATGATAATAATAAATTCAGTGATAATCTTCCAAGTTATTTTGAATTTGACCTTAATGTGAAAAGCAATTTATTGGTGACCTTCACTGAAGAGGAAAGGTGGAAGTGAGGAGTATATACCAGGGTGTATGTATCTGCAGTTGCAGTCAAAGCCATCACCATTACCTTATGTACTTGATATGTTGAGGCAGGTAACCATCACTGCTGGGAAATGGAGAGAAGTGCATGACTCAACAAAAGAAGAAAGATGTTTTAGAATTGTTCTCAACCAGTTAAAAAATTGTCAAACAATTTGTCAACCACAGCTGTCCCGAGATAAGAGTTATGGTCTACACCAGCATTTCTCAACCTTGTACCTATGCGTAACCTTTAAAGTGCACGTCTCAAGTAACCCCTGCGCAAAAAAAAAACACATACCATATCTTTCTCATTGTATTTTAATCTTAATAATAGGTTAGATAGGATGATGTCTATATTACATTATTACAATAACCCTTTGCAGAACCTTGGTTCCGCGGAACCCTGGTTGAGAAACACTGGTCCACACTATCACCATCATCACTGTCAGAGCCTCCATTGGTCAGCAGGAAGAACACTGATAACTGACCCAGTTTTGATTAACTAGTATTCTGGATGCAGTTTTTTCATCCAGTATTCAGTTTGTTAATTTTAGTTTTCCTTTTATGTATGTATTTATCTGTTTGTTTATATCCAAACAGATCAGAATCAGATTGCAGTGCCTCTGTATTACAGGGAGCAGAACCTGAGGTAAGTAAAGAAGGAAAACCGTGTTTCTTTTGGGATCAGAAATCTGCACTCCTACACGACACATTCATAGTTCAGTACTTCTTAGATTTAGGCCCAAGTCTACAGAAGGAACACAAAAAAGTTTGGAGTTGTGAATGTGGAGGGAGAAAAAATTGCTCATTTTTCACTTTCTGGATGAGAGCGAAATCATAAACCAATTGGTTACCAGTTGGCTGTAATGCATCTTATTACAAGTGAAAAGTTTGACTCGTTTTAGTATTTGTCAGTCACTTGATGAGGTGCAAGTGACAGCTGTACAGTTCGGTCACATTCACTCATGATTAGAGACTACTCTAAATCACATTTTAACCTCTACTATCCCTTGATTTTTGGCTACAATTCATCAGTCACTCTTTCACGACCTCTACCATTCCACCTCTTTATCCTAAACTCTGTAGGTAGGCCTGGTGTTGGGGTCAGTAAGAGCACCTCCCTTGGGATCCTTGTGTCTTTGAAAGGTGTATCAGAAGGGGTAACAGGGCACCTTTTGCCAAAGTAAAACTATGAGGAAAAGGGTTGAGGGGAGGGACACTGTGGTAGCCTGACCAGTTTCCAGAGCATTGTCGATTCTAAAAATTGGCCTTATTAGTGCGAGTGTAACAGGATGTGAAAGGAGAGATATTATCTCTCTCTCACCTTTCACTTTTCCTCCTCTCTCCCACCTTCCCTCTTTCCCTCCTTCCTCCTCTTTCACCTTCCCGCCCTGTCTCCCTCCTCCCACCTCCCTTTTCACCTTCCTCCCATCTCTCCCTCCCCCTCCTCCCCTTCCCTTCCTCCCCTCTCCCCCTCCTCCCCTCTCCCCTCTCCCCTCCTCTCCTTTCCCCCTTCTCTCCCCTCCTCTCCTTTCCCCTTCCTCTCCTTTCCCCCTCCTCTCCTCTCCCCCTCCTCCCCTCTCCTCCTCCTCTCAACACTCCCTCCTCCCTTCTCTCCATTATCCCCCCTCTCCCTCCTCCCCTCTCATCTCTCCCTTCTCTCCATTCCCCCCTCTCCCCCTCCTCTCATATTTCCTCCTTCCCTCATATCTCCCTTCCGTCTCTCCCTCCTCCCATCTCTCCCTCCTCCCATCTCTCCCTCCTCCCATCTCTCCCTCCTCCTATCTCTCCCTCCTCCCATCTCTCCCTCCTCCCCTCTCTTCTTCCCTTTCTCCCCTCTCTTCTTCCCTTTCTCCCCTCTCATCTTTCCCTCTTCCTTACCCTCTCTCGCTTTCCTCCCTTTCCTCCCAGTCACTGTCTCCCTCCCACCCCTTCACTACCGAAACCAGAGTAGTGGACAAGGGAGGATGACATGAGAAGAAATAGAGCACGGTGTCGGCAGCAGCAGCAGCCAGTCTGACCTCTGTACTGTAGCGTGTTACTAGGCCTTTGCGGAGGGTCCCCCAAGTGGGGACCACGCCACGTCCGTCCGTAGGCCGACGCACACATATCTTACTAGAATAAACTATACAACGAAACCTCGTATCACTCTCCGTACGTCACCATTGCCCAAGTAACATTCGCCCGTATGTTACATTGGTGACTGGGAGTTTTGACGCGACCGCACCCAGCCGACCCTGGATCATCAACAAGCTTCGTAACTCCGGCCCTACTTGGACGTTCGTCAACCCCGCTGCCGCTGCGGCACGTCGCTCACGACAGCATCCCCGCTCGAAGTCACGATCAACGCAGATCGACGTCACGAGCGCCGTAGCTCGACATCACGATCAACACAGATCGACGTGGCTACGCCGGTGATGTCACCGCTTCCGACATTGCTGTCTGCGCCGCCTCCAGAGGTTTCTCGCATCCACTGACGTCGCTCACGGCCGCCCCGCTTCCAACCTCACCGCCGCCGCCTGTACCAGTGTCGCCTCCCACCGTCTGTCTCCTGCTACTCCCCCCCCCCCTCCGCATTCAATGCCTTTGGGGACTCTGACACCTCCCCCACGCTTCGCAGATGACGGAGGGTAACGTGGTGTACATGTACCCCACAAGCATGATTATAAGTGCAAGTTTATGCATGGTAGAGTTGTGTGGTAGTTGATCTGACTCAGTGCTCGGAAAGGCCAGTAAGGGTGACCGCAATTAGGTCACGTCTGGTCAGGCGTCAGGTCGGTCCCTTGTATATATATATATATATATATATATATATATATATATATATATATATACTGCCTGCCCCAAGCGGCCAGGCCATTCAGTGATTCAGTCATTCAGTCAGTCTGACCTCTGTACTGTAGCGCGTCACTATGCCTTCGCGGTCGCCCCCTCCCCCCACGTGGGGACCATGCCACGTCCGTCCTTAGGCCGACGCACACGTATCTTAACTAGAATAAAATATACAACGAAGCCGCGCATCACTCTCCCAACGTCACCATTGCCCAAGTAACATTCGCCCGTATGTTACAAAGGTGTCAACTCTCGGATAGGAATATAAATATATATATGTATATATATCTTTCCCGGTCCGATTGGGGATTGACCTCTCAGCGACATGGAATCATGCGTCTCTGGGGTGGGGGGGGGCAGTGACGTGTGCGTCTCTCGGTAACCTGATTTTTGGGAAGTCTGCCGCCGCTACGTGGTGGCGTCGTCAAGTCGAGGTGACTGACCTTCAGTGGAGCGAGTGTCAAACACCTGCGTGAGGTTCACAGTTATCTTGGATGATGTGTTTGACTCGTGATCGACAGGTATCCTTCCGGATGAGAGCTCAGAGCTTATATGTGGCCCGAAATATGGGTTATGCTGTGAGTTTGAGCATGCATGTATATATGTGTAAGTCGCATAATTGTATATACCTAATTGCAATATACAGCATTGGAAGTAAGCTAATTGGATCCCGATTCGTATGTTTACATTATGTATTTGTTGTAATATACAGGCTCGGAACTGTACTCGTGCCCTGCCTCGTGCATTTACTAGATTGTGTTTGTATCATTGTAAGATAAGGGTAATAATTGTGTTATCTTATCGCTAAGCAATAATCAGTGTGAATCACCATGGTCTTGGATAACGTGTTGGACTCGTGATCGACAGCTATTTCCCACCCGGAAGAGAGCTCAGAGCTCATATATGACCGATCTATGGGTAATGCTGTGACCTTACGCGCGCACTCACACCCAACTCCCCGCTCACGTGAGTTGGAGTAACAACCCGCAGCGCAGTAATACTGGAATTACTTCAGCCCTGGGTGGAATTCGAACCCGGACCGTCGTAGTGGCAGCCGGGAACTCTACCAACGGCTCCACGAGTTGCGTGTGTTCTATGTTTTATATTTATTATAATATGATTTGAGAAGAAAATCAAAACGGGCCACGCATTAGATTGGGTACAGGTAATAGGCCTGTGGCGTGATGGTATTATGTATTATTGGATTAAATTAACTGATAAAAGGTTGTTATCAGTGTTGCTTGGCGGTGTGTCAGCAATGTTTCTTGTGGTTCAGTTGGTAAAATATACAAAAATCTGTGACTCTTGTTGCCGTCACTGGTCTCGTCGTGATAAGAATGTTAGTAACAGTGTTTATAGGCCGGCAGCCAGTTGGCAGGAGGAACCTCCTTATCGGGGAAGAAGGGCCCCCTCCCCCCCCAGCAGGGTCTCTTGAAATAAACAGACGTTGCCTTACGTGTTTGGCAGATGCAAGGCGATGGCGACAGGTGGGAGGGGGGCGTCAAAACCTTCTGACGCCAGACTCAGTAGTTTCAAACCATACCCGACCTGTTTGTGGACTTTCGTCTTTTTTATTATTATTATCTAGGGCAGGCCCCCAGGCAGAGCCCCAGTCATCCCTATCTGCTCCCTGGCGAACATCAGACACCCGCTGCCTCAGCTGGCTGGTTAGCAGGTGGTGGTGGCAGGAACTGCTCGCCCGCCCCAATTTGCAGGTGTCAGTAGGTGCTTCCGTGTTTATGACATGTAGAGGTTCTCCATCTTGTCCCCTCCGTCGATTGTTCCGAAAATGTTGGGGCACATCACTCCCGCCTTGAAAAAGATTTCATCGATACTACAACCTGTTACTGCCCCCCCCCTTTTGTGTGTGTGTGTGCGTGCGTGTGTGTGTGTGCGTGCGTGTGTGTGTGTGTGCAAGGTGAACATTACCCATAGATTAGGCAGCACGAGTTCTGAACTCTCATTCGAGAGAGTGATAGCTGTCGACCACGAGTCTAGCACGTGAGCCAATACATAAGTGAATTACAAACACACACACACAGTGATGGAGGGAAATTAATTATTTACATACAATGGGCAGCTTTCACATTGTTACGGTGTAGGCCTATACAGCTTTTGGGTGTTAACATTTCAGTTTATCCTTCTTACGCTTCTAACGATGCTCATACTGATATGTTAATGTCGTTACTAGTGTAGAAACAAACGGTTATTTTTTCAGTTCACATTAAAACGTACACCTACAAAAACAAACAAAACTAACCACACCATAAATGCTCATAATTATTACGTGATACTTCATAACGTTACCATAGTTTAATTTGTGGTCTTGTAAAGAGAGAAAATTATACCATTTACTTTTCAAAGGGAATTTCCTTCACATAAATAGAATTGACTGACGGCACCAGTTAGAATAAAAAAAAAGGACAATCGTCTTGTCGCCTTGGCATTTCGCTTCCAAGGATTTTTTTTCCGTTTTATTATAATTTTCCCTCGTATTTTTGGGAACCGGGAAAGAAAAACAATATCTGTTTTTCCCCACCAGCAACAGCTGCCTGGTATATTTGCTGTGCAGAATTTAGTTCAGTAAGAATGCATGAGCAAGGGAGAGCATACAAATGAAATTGGTTTCATTTTCATAAAAGGCAACCGTTTCGCATCGAGCAAGCGACATGACGTCACAGCGTGCAATGAAAGTGGTTTCATTTTCAAAAATGCAACCGTTTCGCATCGAGCAAGCGACATGACGTCACAGCGTGCAACGCGACCTGAGTTGACCTTTATTCTGGTGAACGCCTGGTGATTTTATTTAAAAAAAAAGTGCAGTCGTACTGCACGCATAAAAAGTAAAAATTTCCTCCTAGATTGTTGGCTTACTGACTTACCTGTGAACACCTGCCCGTTACTCTTCACAAGTATAGTCAATGAAGTTGGCGAAATTTTACTTTGAAGTGGTTGAAAGCATTCGTCAGGTTTGGCGATGAAATGTTATAAAGGTACAAACTTTTGGAGCCTGAGGCGTCCCGTGCTTGATGGCCTGGGCGTCAGTCCAAGAGAGTGTTAGGCCGCTTTCAGTTTCCCGTTCAAAGTTGCCCAGTGCGCCAGGAACCTCAACCCCTCAGTTCGAAGTTCAGGTTCAGTGATCGAAGTCTTGGAGGTTCTCTTGTAGTTCGTGTACAAACAGACTTGTTGAAGAACGCAGCGCTCCCAGACAAACAAGACTACAGGGTACTTGCGTGGTGGCCCTGATCACAGGATCGTGCCTGAACTTCCTGCTTTTGGTGTTTGCGCTTGATGCGAACGTGACCCATACTAGGTTGTCAGATTTGAAATATATATATTTCTTCTTATCTGTTCCATACACTGTTATGGAAATAATTTACCAGGTGGCAAGTGCCTTAAAAGCATTTAGAAATTTACCTGTGTACGTGCGTATTAATGTTGTGATAATAGGAAGTGTTATAATTTCCACCAATCGTTTAAAAAGAAAATACTTTTCCCAGTCATTTAAGATGAAAATACTATTTTGACAGAAAGGGAACTCGTCAAGGCCTGTTGGTGTGTTAACCTTTGCGTGCCCAAAGGATGTGTCACTGGAAGTCTACTACTGCTACTGAGCAATAGTTGCCTTTTTTCCATGAATTCCCCTTTCAACCTCATGTGAATTTCTCACGCCCCCGCCCTCCATAATTTTTGTGTATGTAAAGTATATGTTACTATCCGGTAATGTAACAAACATGTATGTATAAATTGGACACCAGTTATATAAACTGATTCACCACACGCCCCCAATAACTAGCTCACGCCTCCATAGATGGGACCCCCCCCCCCAAGTTTGGGGTCCGCTTAGTGAATGGTCCGATGTATGCGGTTGTTAGATGTACCAGAGGCCATACGCCGAAGTTTATAAGAGTCGAGGCAGGCGCGCGCGCGCACACACATGCCGGCTTGTTGGTGTAATTATAGCGAGCTCGTGTGATAAATAAGCCATCTTAAGTTCGGTTCTCTGACCAGAACTGTAAAACGCATCACTGCAAGCCGGTATCTCGATCTGTTGGGCAAGTTGTATATGATCGGGCCATATATGAGTTCTAAATTCTCATATGGTAGTCTGATAGGGGTCGATCACAAGTCAAGCACGTAAACCAAGACTAGAATGGTGATTCACACACACAAAGTTTCTTTCGTAGAAGTTTTGGATGCCCCCATCCCCCACTCATCCTCTCTCTGTCACTCTCTCTCAATATGTAGTTGTTATTGTAGATAATTACTGTAACTAGCGCCAAGTAATACGAAGGCCCGAGCAAACCGTAGGGGTTCTTTCAATAATTTAGTAGCGGTTAGGGTGGCTAGTAAAACTAACGAATTGGGAATAGATATGATTGCACCATCCCTATCATGCAGTTCAGCACGTGTCAGGGAGAGGAGAGGATTTTCTTCTTCTTCATTCGCGGTGACAGGCGTGACCCGAATTTCCTTGAGAGGGAAGGAAAAGGTAAAAGCGATGTCGTGTTGTTGTGTTGAGCCAAAGGGAGAGTAGTCTGTGATGATCTGGAAAGCGACGTAAGTCGAAATGTTTAGGGTGGCAGTTAGTTGCATAACCTGTTCAATGACTGGGTCCATATATATATATATATATATATATATATATATATATATTCTTCTTCTTCTTCTTCTTCTTCTTCTTCTTCTTCTTCTTCTTCTTCTTCTTCTTCTTCTTCTTCTTCTTCTTCTTCTTCTTCTTCTTCTTCTTCTTCTTCTTCTTCTTCTTCTTCTTCTTCTTCTTCTTCTTCTTCTTCTTCTTCTTCTTCTTCTTCTTCTTCTTCTTCTTCTTCCAGGCACTTATGCCTACCCGGACCTGAACGCAGCGGCGGTCCGGTTTAATCGATGCTATCTTTTGTACCGGAAGTAAGAAGGGTTCCCAAATACTTTCGTTCTGACGTTTGGCGCTCGGCGCCGTAGGGTTAGGCTTCATGTGACTCGTGTGACGTCAGATCCTCCTTTTGGGAATCGTGACGCAGTTGGTAAATATAAACAATACGGTTGCCAGTAGAAACTCGTTTCGCAACCTATTCATGCGTTTGCGTGTTCGCGCTTGCACATACACACACACACACACACACACACACACAACAGTTTAGATAAAATGAGATATGAAGACGGGATACCACGAGCATAGCTCCCCTTCCCGTAAAATACACTTAGGTAAATACACACACACACACACACTTCGCTGCCAAAAAGGATCACAAACTACTGGAGACAGTAACCTGGTCGGTAGCAAGCATAACAAAGGAATAAGCCCAACCTTGTACGGAAGGCGTTGATAACCTACTGTTTAATAAAATAGCCTGGCGACAGCAAAGTGGAAAGACAAGTGCCACCCAGAACGGAAGGGGGATCCTGGTAGATGAGGAGCTGAAGCCGTGGGCTGGGAGGATGGACGACATCGTGTAGCTTAACACTGACACGGGGAAGAGCGACTCGACCATAAGTGACACAAACGAGGTAGTAATTAGCGCCCTGTAGGCCCCCTATTTCCTTAAATGGGGCTTAACGATGGGTAAAAAAGGGGGAGGGACGGGGTAGACCATGGTACATGATTTTCGACCCTTGAGGCGTAGGTCATGGCTAGAAAGTAGTTTGTATATGGGTAGAGAATGGCAAGCAGTAACCTAGGATTTCCGCCACAAACCCGATCAAATTGCCTGGAATGTTTTTGTTATACGATGCGTGTTCATCTCTCTCCCTTTCCTCTCTCTCTCTCTCTATCTCTATCTCTCTCTCCCTCTCTCCCTCCCTCCGTCTCTACCTCTCCTCTTTCTCCCGTGCAAAGAGGAAGATTAGGTAGCAACCAAGATTCTAGTAGTAATATGAGTTTTGGGGAGGGAAACGCTACCACCAAGTTTTTGAATCGCGAGATGGTTAGTAAGGATAGAAGCGCTGGAAAACAGCACTTCTAAAATATGTAATGCGATAGACAGTAAATTGGACGGCACACCCAGTTCGTAGTTGGTATTGCGAGAAAATGTATGTCGATTTTCTCACTATATACTTTTTTTCTGGTGTTATGGGGAGGTTATGTACGGTTAATCGCATAGCCTTTTGGATACCTCTGCTGAGCACTGGCCGATGAATAATGATAATAATAGTCTATTTGTTCATATTTTCAGGGAGCAGTGCAGGGAAATTTTCTATGTTGTATGGCCCGCAGACGAGCCGAGCCACACGAAATACGCGACTTCGATAGACTAACTTCTGCATGAGCAGAGTCCGCAATGGAGCGGCGAGGGCACCGGGGAGACGACCCAAAGAATAATAGTAATAATCCATTTAGAATAATAATAATAATCCACGTATCTCGTCCGTCTGTTACCGGAAGGTGCTCAGGTGCCGCTCATCCTTAGTGCACATGTCCTCCCATCATTCTGGAACTCGTTAGGATACCTTCAGGCTGAGGAGGAGGTAACGTGCATCTTCCCTTTGATCTCCTTCTCCCTTGAAGTCCATTTATTACAGTGGCTCCATCTTGTGGCTGGTTCTCCTAACTAGTATGATGGCATATGGCGAGGTGCCTGAACGAGAGAGAGAGAGGGGGGGGGGGCGCACTGAAACACCTACCCTACCTACCTGACTACCGGCTGGCCGGCTCGCCATCGTCTATTTCTTTGCTGTTGGCTTCTCCCCTTGACATTTCGTAACCGTCACCACAGCCACAACCGCCACCTCCACCATCACAACCTCCGTTTATCCCCAAGAACCACCATAGGCTCATCTCTTAACTTGTTCATTATCAATATCTTATAGACCTTGAATTTAAAACCAAACAATCTCGGCAGTGGAGGGGTGGGGGGAAGGTCCCCTACCCGAAGAAGATCGTGATCGATCTGGTGGTCGGGGAGAACCCCAGCAGGATAGTATAATAGTCATGTAGTGTGTCAGGATAGTGAAGATCTCAGTGCACGCCCGTGCCTCGTCCTTTCGCCCACCTATGCACACGCACCGCCTTCTCTATGGGCGTCCACGCCTTCAGCGTTGTCTCACGCTGTATACCTCTTCATTTTGCACGCCCATGTGCCCTGCCAACGCACCAAAACCAGGTGGATGCACCTCGTTTATTTCAGCCCGCTTATAGCCCGTTCACGCCTCCTTTCATACCATTTTTAAGGCCTGTTTATCACAAAATATTAAAGTCGCATTTCATAATATTTTTCATGGGTAGAATTTAGTTTTCATATAAAACACTATTTTCCCGTCACAACCATTCTTCACCCACACCTGTTTCCTGCCTTCTCCCTTCCCTGCTCAGATTTCATTCCCCCTTTTACTCAAAAGTGGACAGGAACGACCCTTCCTCCACAAGGAACTAAGATAAAAGGGAAATGGGTGGTTGGCGCAGTGGGGGCCATGCCTTGGCTGCCTACCTCCCTCATAAGAGGGAAGAAGCCTATTAGAATAAACAAATCGATAACTAACACTATAGCGCTAAAAGAAGGAGCCATTGCCAGCTATGCTGCAGTTGAAGTCGTCACTTGTGCCATGCTTGCAGAGAGAGAGAGAGAGAGAGGTGGCTCTCTGGCTGGCTGAGAGAAGGTCAGGCACCAGGGGTTGGAGAAGGCTAACGTGAACCATGACGCGTGCAGCGTCAGATCGAAGACCAGTTCGTCGGTCACCGCAGCACAATGAACGTGTCTTTAAAGTGTAACAAACTTTCCCTCTTTCCCTCGCTCTCTCAGTGTGTGTGTGTGTTTAAATGCGCGCTCGCAAATGGATTGTTGGTATAGTGGATAGCGTCGTGACTTCTCATGCGTCAGGTCCCAAGCGTGAAAAGTTTTCCCTAGTGAGCAAGTGTTTGTGTGTGTAAAGGTACAGCCTTAACCTTAGCTATTCGAGCAATGAGGTCTTATGTGTGATCACGAATCCACGCGGGTGTGGATTGCAAATGCAATAGTTAGCGTCGAGGGTTTGTGATTGGGCAAACCCGAGTTCGAACCCCACGGGCTTTAAATATTTACTATGAAAAGCGTTGTCATCCTTGAATGTAGGAGTTGTGTGTGTGTGTAGGGTCACATCGTTGTCCATAAATTTGTCTTAACACATGTTCTGAGATCTCATCTGGTAGGGTCATAGCTGTCGATCACAAGCCCGGCACATGGTCCAAGGCCATGGTGAATCGCGCGTACACATTGGGTGCACTGAGGCCATCGAAGTGCCCAAGATTACGTAACGTGGAGGACGATGATGTTTATATTTAGCCATTGAGGGTTCCACCTGTTGCGTCGAGGGGAGGGGAGTGTGGGGGTGGGGGTGCTTGGCACGGGCCCTGGCCTGCTGCTGCGGCCATCTTTATCTCCTTTTCGTGTTCGTCCATGCTTGTGTTTACCTAATAATACTTACCTAATTGTAGGACACTGGGAAGGACATTTCCTCGTAAGGAACAGTCTCGTGTTTTCTCCACCTAGACTGAAATTTGTTTATGGTTTTGTTGTAGGCCTTATGGTCTCTTGCAGCCTCATCCATTCTTATGTTTAATGTTTGTGTGAACTTGCTGAGGTCTAGTTTGTGCTTAGTCCAAATTCTGTGGAGTATATGTATGTGACTTGCGTCGCACAGGTGGTTAGGTACTAGTGTTTAGTTCAATGAACGTATGTGCGTACATTCTTATGTTGAGCGTTACATTCCCTCATCTTGTGCATCGGGTTCCGGATGTTCGATCGTGCATGGCGTTTAGTTCGGTGATAGAAAAAGAAAACGGGTATGTGGGTTTACAACATTTATACGAAATTACCGATAAATTTTAGGAATTATATATATATATATATATATATATATATATATATATATATATATATATATATATATATATATATATATATAGTGTGTGTGTGTATCCCATAGAAAAACAAACATACTTTTTTCTATAGTGAAATGCAAAAATGAAAATTGCCAGTACCTTGTTCACAATAATCGACTGACTGAATAGAAAAGGGGGGGGGGGCAAGGGACGGGGTGTCGGTGTTCGGTTGGCTGCAAAGTGTACTGACTTGATCTAACACAGTTTTCGAGAATCATGATTTTGCATTTCACCACAGAATAAAGTGGATGGAGGATGTGTTCCTAATGTTCGTCGGTGAAGTTAGCATATGTGTCGTATACGTCGTATGCCTACTTATCTCTTGCATTTTCTTTTGTCTCAGTTAATGGGGCCATTTATTATGGTTTCTGAGTATTAACACTGGGTACAATGTATGTCTGCCTCCCAAAACCCACTTGTGTCGCAGGTTTTGTTTTAAGCATGAGAGTGGTGAGAGGAAGGCGGGCGTGTCAGGCGTTGGCTTGGCATGGCATGGAGAACCAGATGAGGAACGTCGGGTGGCACAAGGTGGAAGGAGGATGGCAGAGTAAATGGATGGCGTCAGTGTTTGAAGGAAATCCCCAGGGACGAACGAACGAAGGGAGGGAGAAGGGGTGAGACAGTTCGTGAAGGGGGAAGAGAAGGGGGCTGTGCCAATTCATACTTGAGGTGAAGGGGAAGGGAAGTGGGATGGTGTAACTGGTAGAAGGGGAGAGAGGTGGGGAGCTGGAGGGGGAAGAGGTGAATAGCATATTAACCATTGATTATCTTTCATTTAGGGGAATTGACCTAAAACTAACGTTAGCTAACCTAACTTGAAAAGAAAGTCCCCCACATATTAAGTTTAGGTTTATGATCTACCTGGAGACTTGTATTACTGACTAAATTTACGAGAAAAAAATCTAAGGACGTAGACCAAAAAATCTAAAATCCCCGAACGTTCTTTGTGGCTTTTTGGTGAAGTTAAGGGGATTTGTGAAGAAAGGTCGTCTTCTTGCCAAGGTGATTCCCAACCGATCATAACAGTAACTGTAGAAGTTGAGGGACGGAGCGCGTCCCTCAAGGCTCGGTCGAAAGATTATTTATTTTAGTGATGTCATCAAAATGGAGAGGTTGGAGGCTAGGGTGAGCATATCAGGACTTCAGGAAATGTATAGAGATTGAAGGTTGAAGAGGAACAGGGAACAGAATAATAAGAACCAAGAAGGGAGGACGGGGTGATGGTGTTTTGTATTAAATTGGATATAGATGGGAAGAGGCGTTGAACGATAGGTTGGGGACAGAAGGAGGAGGAGGAGGAGGCGGTAGTGTTTCTCGAGGGACAGAACGTGGTGTGACTCGTCATCTCCACTGTTGGACCAGTGACAGAAACGTAATGACGATAGTCATTGCAGGGTGATGAAGTGGCACGCTCTATGTATTCTGCTCCGGGTAACGTTTTGCAGTTGCTTTCCTATCCGGGCGCGACTTCGGGCTGAAAAGATAATGAATCCGGACCCTTCGCCCCATCTCCACCCACCCTCATCCGAATAAAAACGCGTGGCATTCGCCAGAAAAAAGTATACAAAGGATATTATCGCATTGAAGGCATACGAAGGGCACTGTTGTGCGAGTAGGCTCCTGTAGAAGATATTACGTTGGTTTAGGAAGTGAGGGGTAATTTATAGCCACCGTATACGCAAACGTGATTTGCGAGATGGGCAAAAGTAGTGAGTAGTTTTGTTAATGAAACGTGACACATTAAAGAGAAGCAGAGGATCGTATTAAAAATAGTTTAATTTTAAAGCAACTATCCAGGGATGTACCCTTATATTGCAGGAAAAGGGGGTTCCCTTGGCTAAATAAAATCGCTCGACGGCAGCTAATATATGTGAACAAATCGTGAACAGCAGGGAAGTAGATAAAGGGGACATGGAACAATGACGTGTGTTTGTGTAGTGAAAGCCAGATGTCTAGTGTGTGTGTTTACTCGGTACCTGTGGAATGTACGTGTGTACCTGCATGTGGTTGGGTTTATGTAGGGAAAGCACAGTGGAATGAGGATGCGGGGGTGGGGGGAACTCAGGCAGAGGAAAGAGGAGGAGGAGGAGGAAGAAGGGCTCTGACGGCGCTAGAAGAGGAGGCTGGAAAACTAAAAACAGATTTAATCATAACTGTCGGGAATAATTGGCTTTAGTTATTTTTCTGTTTAGTCAGCTGGAAATTACCCACTGCCTCTTGAAGAGGCGTGTTTCTTTCATTAGGCATCAGGATTTTGAATATTTAAATCTGATTTCCACCAAATGAAATCGTTCAATTCAAACTGTTCGAGGTACGTGAACGAGGCTATAGGGGAGTGTGTTTTGGAGACCCCGGGAGAGGCTAGGGGCGCCTCGGTGTTGGTGTGAGGCGGAGGGACGGGAAGACTGAGTTACGGAGATAGTGACTAAGAGCGTGGTGGTACGGTTGGTGCCAGGTAGACCTCAAGGTTGTAGATAGGTTGGGAAGAATGGTACTTAGGAATAAGAACATAGAACCCTTTATTTATCTATGTATTCATTATATATATATATATATATATATATATATATATATATATATATATATAATATATATGACATTACTTTCTCTTTAGTCTATACTTAAATTTCTTCCTTTTCCTCCTCTTTCCTCGTCTTCTTTCTCCATCATCTACGTAATCTATTTGAAGGGGCTAGTATGAGGAGCCGGCTTAAATCTTGCCCCCATCCCTTCAACGAATTAACGAAATAGTGTTAGTTTTTTCGGTCACAAAATATATACATTACACCACATTATTGAAGGGCATGAGGATGGACAAGTCATGACAGGAAAGACTAAAGAAAAAAACGAAAGAAAATAGTTCGGAAGGAGATCGGAAGAGGTAGGGGAGGGGGGGGGGGGTTAGGGTGAGTCCATATAAGATGTCTGGTGAATTGGCAACCCTGTAGTCTGGGACTGAGCCATCGCGGGTGCCCGCTGCTTACCGTTGCGCACGCGCGTTACCTTACGCCGATGTCGTGACCGTAGTAGTTGTGGGAGGTTGTGTACTTGGAGTATCCGGCGCTCAAAGTCAAGGTTGTGGTTGTGATTGATATGGAGGGTAGTTTACCAACGCTTCTATCCATGTGGATAATATCCCGCCGTTGTCGTAGCTGTGATGTCGAGGTTGTGATGACTGAGATGTCTCGTTGAAAGGGAGGAAAAATATTGGTGGTTCCTGTGATACTTTATTCTGGTGATGTCGGCACCTGTTACAGTTGTGTCAGTATGCCCGGGTATATAAGGAGCACAGCTGTGGTGTGAAGTTCGAGTTAGTGCGATAGTGTTGAGCTGAATTAAATCTCGATGTAATTGTGTGTTGTATAGATGTATGAATTTTATGGTGATCAATGCGGCGAATTTATTATAACTGGCCATAGTGATGTGATGTATTGATGTATAAGTGGATTTTGTGGTAGTGAATATGATTTCTTCTTTCTTTGAGCTTCATGCATTCAAATAATGTAATTGAATTTAAGAATAGGTGTAATAGTTGGAGAAGATACCCTGCGATAAAAAGTGACGGGACACACGAGCATACCTCCTGTCCTGTATATTATAATTAGGCAAATACACAGCCTAATCCGGCCTAGATTGGAATGTGCAGCAGTGGCGTGGTTTCCGCATAGTGAAAGATATAAACAGGATAAAAGAATTGCGAAGAGGAGTAAAGATATTGGTTCTTAGTCTTGCAGATAAATCGTACTAGGGAAGATCAGAAGCATCAGACCAGTGGTTGGTGCTGAACCTTTTGAACTCCATTCCCCCTTCATGGATTGTCAATATTTGTGTGACTTCCCATCATTTCCCCAAATCCCATCCCGCCAAAAAGGAAATAATAATAATAATAAATGAAGTAAGGTAATAATAATGAAATGCTGATAGATAGAAACCCCTTTGGTATATAACGAAGTTTGACAATCATCATATTGTATTTAATACATTTTTGTGATATGCCTTATTTATATCATGAGACTACATTATATAGAAATGTACAGTTTGTAACAGGAGGACATGTACCCCCTAACTTCTTGTCATGGCTTCCTTGCCCCCCCCCCCCCCACTGCATCAGACCTACGTACCTTCATAAAGGGATGAAGAGAAAGAAGGGACTTGATAGGGGCGTTTCAGGGAATGACAGAAATATATTGTTTTTGGGACGGGAGGACATCGCGAGATCATCGTAATAAAATGACGATAATGATAAATATGTCTAGGGAATGTCAGGAAACAGTTTTCCGGATAATTGCATGAACTCATAGAATAGATTAGAGAATGGTATGGAACCATAAACTAAATTTGAATTGGTATGGTCAGTGGAAAATAAAAGACCGGACTTCACAAGCATAGTTCCTTTCCTGTATACTACAATTAGGTAAATACACATACAACATTAAATATTATGTAGCCCCAGCTGAAACCGTAAACAAATTTATATCAGAATGTGATACCCATCGAGCATAGCTCCTTCCCTGTATATTACAATCGGGTAATTAACACACAATATAGGTGTGTGTTTTAGTTTGGAAGATTTTGCCTCTCGTTTTTAATAGGAAAAATCAAGCAAGATTCTAAATGAATGTGTACATGCGATAGCGTTATTATTGCCAGTGTAAACATCGTAATCTTTGTAACACCTGCCCAGAATGGTGCCAGAAAGAGACTAGAGTGATTGAAACGTAAATCTCGCGTTGGACCTTGCATAACATCATTCAGGATTATACCTCAAGTGAGTTAGCTCGAAGTCAACGTGCAACGTTCATCTGGTCACGTATTCAAGAGCAAGTCAGGCTAGTGGACGTTCCCTCTGTCCCAGGAAAAGAAATCGACGGCAGCAGCCATGGATATCGACAAGGAAAACAACGAAACTGACTTCGAAGGCATCTATTTCAACATGAAGAACTTCGAGTCAGACTCCATGACCTCAGTATGTATTAAGTATCTACTTGAAGAGTGGATATGCATGTTGCTTAAGTGTGTAATAAGTGTTTGGTAGGCTTTCCTGTATTGAGAATGACAAAGTGTTGCCTCACTACCTCCTTGGTGCCCTCTGGAATGAACTCCCACGAGGAAAATCAATGCAAAACGTGAGGTAACGACTGAGTAACAGAATACCCAGTCACTGTCGTAACTTTTTCCTCCTGCTGTACTAACACCAACTTCGTTTTTCCTTTTACTGATCGAAAGTCCCACGGTGATGGTGCGTGACGGTGTGGGGAGGGGGGAACAGGAGAAGATGATTTCTGGAAGCCCAGTGGTCGCCTTGTACTGGGATTGGACAATATAGCTCTGCAGCAGCCTGCACATCTGAGCTGATCATTTCAGGGTCCATTTTGCTCAACCCCGCGCAGTGAAAGAGCTAGAAAAGGTGCCCTAGACAGCCTGGCCTTTCTTCATCTAGCAGGAGACATCCCCCCCCCCCTCCCCAAGCAAGGTCTCCCAATGTGGGGACATATAGATGCAGTAGATCTACCAACAAGGAGCGGCAGACCCCTCTCCGCTATGTAGAACCCCCCCACACACAAACACACACACACACTTTTAACCATTTGTTAAACAATTGCACGTATTCTATGCAAGTGACTTAGCATAACCAATGATATTTCGTCAGTAGAGTTATTCACTGTCACCGTGGCTGGTCAACTTGTATGTGGATAGTGAGGTAAGAGAAAAACATTAAGCAAATATATTTTTTTTTTCTCTCTCCATTGCACAGGAGAGATTCTGATGAAAATGACCAGTTAGCGCCTGATTCTGGAAGGCTGCATGAAAGGAGAAATTTGAGAGTAACTGTGAGCAAAAGTGAAAATATGACATGCACCGAGTTGACGGTGGCAGGTTAAAAGTGAACGTGATGGGTGAGAGGGAGAATTTCAAGTATTTGAGATTGCATAATAGAGTGAGCGTAGTGAATGTGGCAGTGAATTAGAGTGGAGGAAACAAGTAGATACCTGTAGGGAGGTGGGGGTGGATGGAGTGTTATGTGAAATAGGTATCGGGAGGGGATGTGGATTTAACGAAAAGAGAAGACTGTATGAGGGAGTGATTGTGCCCACGGCACTGTATGGAGTAGAGACTAGGAACACAAGGGGGACAGAAACTGAAGATTAATATTATTCTCTCTCTCCCGGTGAATGTTCGAGAAATATATGAATTATAGGACTGGATAGGTGAGGCAGAATTCAGTAGTGGAAATTTTTATTAGTGAAGATCAAAGAATGCTGAGGTGATTTGGGTAAATGTAAATGAGTGATGAAAGACTAGCTAAAGAGTGTGGAAAGCGAAAGTGAAATGAACGGGAGAGGAACACCAAAAAGATGAATAACTGGGATGAAGAAAGCATTGGATGCACGAGGAATGCCTGTGGAGCAAGGAAGAGAGTGCTAAAGATGAAAGAAGGATGATGCGTCCCGAAGGGATCTTCTCCGCATCCGCTTCGTAAACTATTTTTGAATAGATAAGGAAGGGTCGGGGGAGTCGCCATAGGATGAAATGGTGGGGCTCGAAGCGCAGCGATACTGAAATTATTTCAGCCCTGGGCAGGATTCGAACCCGGACCACCGTAGTGACAATCGGGGACTCTACCAAATATGTGTGTGTGTGTGTGTGTGTGTTTGTATATCGGTAGCCTCTTTGATTTCCAGCAGTCCCCAAAGCATAGGACAAATATGACGGCTTCGGCCGCAGCCACACGCCTCATGGCGTATACTCCTCACAACCATTGCGTTTGAGGACACTAGGGGCCTAACACTGCATGCCTCGTGCTTGGAGATAACCACCGCTTAATCATGTTCACCAAATTGTAAACAACTCTTGTCCCAGTTATTTGTCAGATAATTTTACACTTGTTAGAAATGCTCGTACCTTGAGAACTCGTCCTAATCGTCATCCGTTATTGTACCTAGGTTTAATAGTTTGTTAGGGAAAAGTTCGTTCAAATACACTGGTGCTATTGCTTGGAACTCTTTACCGATCAACATACAATCGTTTCTAAAAGTAGTTTTAAAGAATCAGTTAAATGTTATCTTTTAGACACTGTTTTTTCTGAGGAAAATAGTTTATATGTTTAATTTACACCTTTTATGCTAATAATTTTTCTAAGTCATTTTTTTCTTGCCAGTGCAGTCATATTTTTCATGTTAGTAAATTTTGACGTCTTTTTTTCTAGTCAATCTAGCTTGTTTTAAGACAATCTTTTCCTAGTTATGTCATTTTTTGTGAGGACCACAGTGGAAATAAGTCTTTTGACTTTCTTTGCCATCCTCGGATATACAATTGTATTTACTATGTATAATATGAGTCTTACATATTATACATAGTAAATATTGTATGTATGATTGAATCCGAATAAAAAAAAAAATAAAAAAAAAGCGCCATGGCGTCGTAACTTAACTCGCAACGAAGCGGGTTAATCGTCCGCCAGCCAAGAACAGCTCTAGTGCATGACCACTTGCCGTGCCTGCTTGCAGTGTGCTTGCTTGCTTGTTTGCTTGCACGTTCAGATGATGGTATATTACGCCTGGAATTTCATTATGTTTTGAAATTTTCTTTATTTTCATGTTTTTTATTTGAATTTTTTGCCATTTTTTCTGTCAACCATGTTTTTCTTCCAGTATACGTGATATATATATATATATATATATATATACATATATATATATATATATATATATATATATATATATACACATAGTATGAATACACGTACTTTATACATGTTATCAGAATAATTTTAAGAATGTGTAACTGAGGTGAAAGGAAGCTAATGTCAGTAAATGAAAATTATTTGCTAAGTAATGAAATAAGTAACGAAAAGAAGACAGACTATGGAACTCTGAAAACTGAAACGTGTATAGTTTGTGCTGGTATAATGCGCGAACGATATAGATTTGCGAAAAGTGGAAGTGTCGTATACGGAGTTTGTAAAGTTTATGCTGATTATTACATCGTGGATACGGTACTGGTCATCACGTAGTAACAAAGAAAAAAATCAGGGTAAAGGAGATTGATGTTACAATTAGTTATCCAGCAGCTCCTTGAGAATTTAGGCCAAATACTGTAGGTACGTTACGATAAAAAAAATATGTACGTAAGCGTGCGCCCCAATTTTTGGCCTAAAACTTACACAAAAACTGATCGAGTATATAAAGTTATAATACTACTAACGTTGCAATACAGTGATTTTTTCAATAAATGTTTTTGATCACTTCTAAACAAGGTTTTTTTTTATTTTGGCGCGTCATGGCAATTTTCCGTGACTTCGTTCCAGATGTCGCTAGTTGCTGATGCCATTTTGCTACATTCCCGTAACACTGCATGAGCACGTTCTGAACGTGGCTATCGTGCTTCAGGGTTCTAAGTCTCATTGTCACACTGCGGTCAAAAATAGCCTAGCTGAGAGGGCAATAAAAACGTTTAACTTGGAGGCAAAGATCGAAATTTTAAAAATAAATCTTTGGCCCGGTCCTGAGATCACACAGGCGACCAATTTCGACAATTTCTCTCTCTCTCTCTCTCTCTCTCTCTCTCGTACAATATTTCTTACACTTTCCACACGACTCTGTGGCGAGGTTGATAGCGTCCCTGACTGTCACTACGGCGGTCCGGGTTCGAATCCTGCCCAGGGCTGAAATAATTTCAGTATCGCTGCGCTTCGAGTCGTTACTCCAACTCTCGTGGGCGGGGAGTTGGGTGTGTGTGTGTGCGTGCGTGTAAGGTCACAGCATTACCCATAGATCGGTCATACGAGCTCTGAGCTCTCTTCCGGGGGGGGGGAATAGCTGTCGATCACGAGCCCACCACGTGATCCAAAGACCAAGGTGAATACATGGAGAGCTTAGCTGACAACCTGCGACTGCCCCCCCCCCCTTTCAGCGGGTGACATTTAAACCTTCCCACACAGTGGCGGCTCGCGTATAGGCACTGTGGAACTGCAGCACCCCATATTTCCACTTAATATTATTGATAACATTAAATGTAAGGAGGCCTTTTTTGTTTAATTCATTCTTTATATTTGCACAAGTACAATGTATAATCCTTAAGCTTTAAAAGAATTCACAATGATGTCACCGTTGTTGGGTAAATAATAAGCGTTCGGTCAGTACCATCGTCGGTATGATGGTATTCTATAAGTCCCATATAGGATTGGCAAAACCCAACCAAACCTAATTGAAGGCCTCGGAATATGGATAGAGGTGGAGAGATCATTGTGTTAGCATCGATTCTGATTTTTCCCCAAGCGATAATGTTGTCTTTATTTACTGTTTTTATGTACAGTAACTTGTTTTTGAATTACCAAACTAGTTTCTAATACACATTTCAAATTGCATATATGAGTGGTTGAGGGGATTAGGAAAAAAATAAACGAGATTACTTGACCAGACAAACATCTGTAATGACGGTTTCAGGTATTGACAGCTATCTCAGGTACTGCCCATCAACACAGAAGGTTTATTTTCTACTTTTTTCAGGGTCTTTGCTTTGTTGCTGAAGCTATTTTCCTACCATACCTTATGTTTATATCTCCTCTTTGTTATTATCTCTGATTTTTTGTACGCATTATTTTTACCCATTTATTTCATATATTGTTTGACCATTGTGTTTGATAATATCCATTAGGCTATACATGCAATTTTTACTATTTCCTTTCCTTCTGATAATACTTTTACTTTTTTTAGAGGATCTTTATTTCTGGAAATACTTTATATTTGTTGGTTAGTGGAGTTAGAATTAGTATCACATTATTCCAGGATTTTGATTCCCTTAAAATAGCTTTACCTCCATTTTTACAGAGCCAGTCTTCCATGAGTAGCAGCCTCACCCAGAACAGCATGAATAATAGCTTCAATCAAAACTGTATGAGCGACAGCTTCAACCAAAACAGTATGACATCAAGTGGATTTTCTAGCCTAAGCATTGGTTGTCCCCTGTCAGATATTCACATGAACAGCAGCGGATATGGCAGCACTCTACATCCATATTATTCTGGATTTGAAAAAGGTAATGATGAGGTCTTGTAACTGTTGCATTTTGTTGTTGGTGGATATGAATAGATGTCCTTGTTTCCCTACACTAGGACTAATGACAAGTACCCAGAAGTGATGATCCAGCAAGGTGGACGTCAGAGAGAATCTTCTCCTTGGTGCCCATTATTAAAACTCACCGACATCCTCACCTCCATCTAGAGGTGCAGGGTCGATACTTGTTTCTGGTCCAAGTCCAGGCTCTCTCTTTTAATTTCAGTTGTATTCTCTTTTTATGTAAGGAGAGCTGACAACTGGCAACTGTTCCCTTCTTACTACTATAAACCAGTGACAGAGAAACTGTCCCACACTTACACAACATAGATAATAGCACACAGTTTCTTCCCAGAGGAATATATGGAAGGGCACAAAGACTGTTGTCAGCCACTCAAGGGTTGTAACTGTCCAGTAAGTTAAACACAAGGCAACAGTTATTATCATTATTTCCCAGATTACCTTACTAGATTATAGCATATGGGAGATTAAAACATGTAGTTTACCTTAAAAGGGCCAAGCCCAGCACGCTCGGTACGCTCAACACGCTCAGTACGCTCAACACAATCAAGCCTTGGTGGGAGAAGCCTGTATATGGATAGACAACGCATGCATGAGGGTTATGACCTTCCTCTTGAAGAGTTTCGGATGGCAGCGACCCAAGGCAACCTTCCTGTTCTCAAAGCTCTTATCAAGCAAGGTGAGGAAATTTCTTTCTTTCCTGCACAATAGTTGAAGTTGAACATCACATATGTACATGGCTATTATAGTGATATTCGTCTTGCAGGTATTGCAGTAGATCAGATATTGAAATCAGGTTGGACAGCTCTGATGTATGCATCATCAAGTGGGAAGCCCCAGATTGTTCAGTATCTTTTACAGCAAGGAGCAACTCCCAATCTTCATAAAGGTGAGTATGTTAGATAGCATTACTTCTCTATGTTCTTCAGAACTTAAATTTTGCATTATATTGTGTATTAGACCATTCACCACTTCCTTTATACTGAGGACCCAGCAGTCCACATAGTAGCTCAACAACACTGCCACCTGGTGTCTATTCAGTGAACCACACAAATCAGATATGACTGCCCTCAGCCAAATGACAACAATGAACACTCCAACATTGTGAATGTTCTGTTTGAAACGGTAGGGTGAGACATCCCTTCTTTCATCAATGTGTAAAAGGAAATTTTGCTTGTTTGACATTCTGGATGTCAAACAAGAAGATGGTGCAACATTGAAGAAAATTTTAATAACAGCAATGGTAATATAGAAGTAATGGATATTGTATTAGAAATAACAAACACTGCCCGCTTAGAAGCAGACATTAAAGTGTAGATCAATATGCCTCTAATTCTGTCAAGGATGTTTATAAGGTTTATTTTCTATGTATTTTACTATTTTCAGTAATACAGTTATGCACGACTTAAAACAAATTCAACATTGATCTTTTTGTTGTTGAAAATTCCACCAAATGCATTACAAATTACAATTGATTTTTTTCTTTTCTCCTCTCTCCCCAGAATTGTTTACTCCATTGATGGCTGCTTGTGCTTCGAGCTGCAACTGTGAAGCCAGCCTTCTTGAATGTGTTAACCATTTGCTGGAGTTCAATGCCAATATCAATATGGCGGAACGACACCGAATGTCTGCCCTAATGTTTGCCAGCAAGGAGGGCAGGCTCAGTTTGGTGCAACGCCTTTTGCAGTCCAAAGCCGATGTTAACAAACAGGATAATAAAGGGTTAGTTTTTAGTACAGTAAACCCTTGATAAAACAAACTAATTGGGGGTGAAGGCTTAGTCATTATAGCTGATAGTTTGTTATATTCGAATGTCTCATTAAATTGAAGTTTCTGCACATGTTGAACTTTGGGTCGGTTGATGAGATTAAAGTTAGCTTTTTCAGATGCTGTCACTAATAGCAGTAAGCATGGAAGGAATATGGCATTCTTTATATCTGACAGCATCATTCCTTGCAAAATTTCTTCTTGTATAATGAACTAAGTTTATATCAGTGGATATTTTGGCTGAAAATGGCATTTTATCTGGAAATCACTATAATGAAGTTTGCTATATTGAGGAATAACTTTATACACTATTGTTGTAGTGTGGCAAGAATATGGGCATGGACCCAACACAAATAGTCATACATGCACAGACTTGAGCAATGGCTAATCACTAAATTGAAGAGAACACCAGTAATCTAGTCCACAGTTACACTTTCCACACATGACACTTAGCAAACCACATACTGGCTGGTGAAGTGTACACCACTGATGTAACTGACACAACCTCCTCACAAATGTAATAGATTTAAGCTGTGATATACTCAGAAAAAGAATGTAAGCACCAACAAAATTAAATAAATCAAGATATGTAATTTAATTTTTAATATTGGTATTAGTTAAAATAATAATGAGTAATTTTTTATTCAGTTGGACAGCTTTATGTTGGGCATCTACCAGAGGCCATGGAAGAGTTGTGAGGCTTTTGTTGGAGCACATGGCAGATCCCAATAAGATGAACAGACATGGGCAAAAACCTGTAGATGTCGCCTTAGCTTCTGGACATATTGAGGTACCAAGTTCCTTCATTTACTTTAATTTATTAAAGCCTGTCATCAATTTTAGTTCCTTCAATCCAGTAGCTAGTGTGGCTAATGCCCTCTACTTGGATTTTCTATCTTGCACTGGAAAAAAAAAAAAGGTGAGGTGCAAAAATTATTTCATTTACATAATATAAAAATATAATTTTAACTTTAGAAAAGAGGGCATGAACAGGGTGCGAGTGTGGGAGTGAGAGATGTCATGGCCCACATCCCTTCTTCTTATACGAGGACACATGACGCAAGTGTCAAAGGCATCTATAAACCTACTCTATTTCTATTTACCTGGCTTCACACAATCCATCCACTTCTTTGTTTTTGGGTGAAGAAGGTTTACAATTTATCAGTCATTACATAGAGATACTACTTTTATGTGTCATAGTTGTTTAGATGCCCTCTTACCTCTTCTGTAGAAAGCCCCCAGTTATGTACTCCTCCACAGTCTGTGCAGCAAAAACTCCTGTAACTGGTCATTTATCATAAGTTATGTTAATAATCCTATATCTCATTATCTAGCTTAAGATAACCTAGTAGTGGTCAAATTCAACATCCATATGCATTTTCATTAAGGACGGTGAGCAATTATGGCTCTTGCTAGGATGTGTGGCTTATGGTGCCACACCTGTGTCCCTTTGTTATTGTGACACGTCATGACACACCATGAAACTTAACACATGACACATCATGGAACATGACGACTCTTCTCATTTTTGCATCATCTGCAAACATGTTGGCATAGGTTGTTGTTCCTTCCATTATGTCATTAACATGGACAAGAAATATTATTGGTGCAAGCAGTGAACCTTGAGGTACTCCGCTCATTACTGCTCTGCATCTTGTCATCTTGTCCTTTACTAGGATTGGGGGAGTATAATTATAGTTTCAATGTAGAGGAGAATAGGGACAAGTGTGAATATAGAAATCTCAAGAGGGGGCATTAATACCATGTTTCTTACATGTTCATTTTCAAATTTGCAGATTGCTGAAATTTTGGAGAGAGTGAGCGCTGGAAATAAAATGGGAGATTTATGTAGTATTCCTCCTGATAAAAAGGATTCAGAAAAATTTGCTCCCAATGTGAAATCAAGTACCATCAGTTATGGGGAACTAGAAATGGTGTTAGCTGGCTTAGATCTCCAAGATTTGATTCCTTGCTTCCATAAACAGCAGGTGAATGTCTTTATATCACTAAACAGTTTTCAGTGTTTATATGTTATGAAATCTAGTGTTGTAAATTGGACTTTTAATGATAAGATGTCTGCAAAATTGTTTGGTAAATAGTGTTTAACTGTTTTGGAGATTCTCATAAAAGAAGTTTTTGATGATCATTACTGTATTTTGTATTCATACAATGTTGCAATTTACTGCCTGTTAGGTAACATTTGAGCAGTTCCTACAATTTCGACCAGAAGACCTAGACAGATTGGAAATTTATGCTGTTGGTGTACGCAAGAAAATCCTTAATGCTGTGAAAGAGATAAACATCAAAGAATGGCAAAATTCTAGCCTTCCTAACCTCTCCCAGATCCCACAGCTTAGGTAAGTAGCAGTAATAGAATGTTAAGATTTGAGGTGACACGTTGATGCTTTTATCCCATTGTTACATGGAATATCTGAATACTATGCACATCATATTTCTAAGAGTGATTGGCAAGTTAAGCATGAGATAGACAAAATTTTGTTTGTGCTTTGTTGTTATTTACCAAGGATCCTTTCCCTTTTCTAAGAGTAGCTGAGTCGATGCATACACCGACATCATACACAAACAAAACATTTCAACCATTACTCTCACCTAAGCACTTCAAGGTTGAAGAATCACAATGTTTACATCACACAGCTTAGGTTAGAGGCAGTGCAGTGATGCATAGCTCTTCTGCAGAACTGGTTAATCCTCCCTTATTGTTTCATATGATACCCCATGTTCCTCATATTTCTCACTACCCATGCCATTTGCAGTCGCAAATACTCGTATCTCCCATCCCTGTTTCACTATAGCCCCCGTTGCCCTTGATGACACTTCCCACAACTCCACCATGCCTTTATGTGATTAAGTAACCACAGAACTATGCCAGTATCAACTCTGTAAATGTGAGGTTTATTTTCAGTTTACCTGAAGCAGTAGCCATGGTATCCAACATCAATAAGCACATTAGATACATTCATGCCAGCCTTGGTTATCTCCGTGGCCAAATACAAGATTCACCTAGAATCCTCCAGCTAGGGCAAGAGATCCACACAGTGTCATCACTATCAAGAGATTGTGGTGATTGTTTAAAGTCTATTAATGGATTGAATGAAGAAGTGAGATTTCTCAAAGCACACCTGGATAAGGTTAGTAAGCAAGTTGTTTTGAGTGTTTTATTTTTATGTAAATATATTGGTAGCCACATAAAGGTGAATATGAAACATCAAGGTCTTTCCCTTAAATTCACATTTGTTGAGGGAGGTAGATATTTATGATTTGATTCTTACTGTTATCAGCCTTTCTATCAGTTTGGATATTGGGGATAGTAGTGAGATTGGTCTGTATGATGTTATGTGTTCAAGGGGGTTGTTTGGTTTCAGGCTTTGGATAATTTGATTTTTTTTCCAGATTTTAGAATTTTGTTGTGTCTACCCAGAGTATTTAAGAATGTTAGTTAAGGCTCATATGACTGGTTAGTTAAGGTGTTTGAATTGGATGTTTGAGATCTTGTCTAGGCCTTCAGCTTTACATACATATACCAAAGGCTTTTTCCCCCTTACAAGGGGGGTAGCCAAAAAACAAAGGCATAAAAACCATTCCCACCCATTCCATCCCCAATACACTCCACTCCCCTCTGCCCTATTCCCTCCCTCTTATCTTGGCACCTCCTGGATGACGGGTCATCCCTGTACCTTGTCCACTACCCAGGGTCAGAAGCAGTGTCACAAGACACAACACATCCACAGCAAGGCCACTTCATTAAATTGGAGACCTCCCCTCTCCATCCTCTCATGCAGAAAAGGAGAAGATGGGGAGAAATCACTTTGGTCTGCATCAAACTTTTCTCACACATACTACCTCACCCCCCATCCCCCCACCCATTCCACCTCATGCATCACAACATCATCCATATACAACCATTCTCCATTCACCCCTGTCTTCTGTCCTCTCCCGTCCTTCCTCAACAGACAATCCCCTCTTTCCCAAAGCCCCCTTCACCCCATCCATCCATCTCATCCTAGGTCGCCCCCCTCATGTTCACTCCCTCCACATCTGCCCTCCATACCTCTTTTATTAGTCTTTCTTCACTCATTCTTTCTCCCATGGGGTCAAACAGACTATTTACAACAGACAGTATCCCTCTTTTTGTCGAAGGCTTGTCTGAATCCATGAACTTAGTTACCTCTCGTAACGGCACACTTTCCATGTGTCCAAACCTTCCCAATACTCTTTCATCCACCCTATCTCCCAACTCCCTTTCCACCCCCGTTCTCCTCCTCACCTCCTCATTTCTCACTCTATCCAGCCTAGTAACCCCTATCATACTTCTCAGACACCTCATCTCAAACGCATTTAAACTCCTTCTCTCTTCCTCTTCCTTCAGCTTTGGAGTGTTTAAATTTCTTTGTTGCCCCATCCATAGTCTTGTACAGACTGATCATGGCATTACACAAAGGGTGGCCTCTTAACTGAAGGAGTTAAGGATGTTTGTATTTGTGAACATGTGTATACCACATATAATCTAACCAGATATACAAAGTTCTTAACATCTTTCCTAATAGGTTTGTGACAACAGTGACCACAGTCCTGCAGATCTAATAGTGGAATGTGTGGATGAACGGAAGGCATGGCAACGGCGTTTACTGGGCTACCTAGGAGCTGCCACTTCAATGGCTGTTGTTCTGTGGTATGCTCGACCAGGAGTTTTTGCATCGCTTTTCAACTTGTCAACCACAGCAAGCATAATTACTCTTGATTTATAAAGTTTGATTCCTGTAATACAGAAATGATGCATAGGGTTTGTATTTCTGTCTTCAGATTTTCCTTTACGATTATACATATTGTACATATGTAAATATAGTACTCAAGTTTGAAGTGGAATTTTGAGTATTTGGTGGTTGCATGTATGTGTGTGTGTGTGTATGTGTTTATGTTTTTGTGGAGCAATGATGAGCACTGTATATGTATAGTATTACAAGTTTTACCAAAGACTACTTTTCTTTGTTTCACTGAAAGTTACCTTTTGAGAGTGCCATATAATTATTTTGCCCAACATAGAATTATTTCTCTTATGTTCCACAGTGAGGTATGCATAACTTTTTCAGTATTTCATTTAATAGAATACTCCATTGTTTTTGTGATATGAATATATGTGTAACAGTAATGCAAGATGAATACACTGATTATTACAAATAGTAGAGTAAATGAGATGTTTTATATAACAAATGGGACCTTTCGCAGTCAGGCTCGTAGATTCCTATTAGCGCTAGAATTTTCAATTGTCTCGGATTTCATGAGCCAAAGGGGTGACTTAGCTAATTTGGAAATCGATAGTTAAAAAAAATATGACATAAATTGCTGCATAAGTGTATTCAAAATTAAAAACATGACTCTTAATGTTATAATTTTTACTCACTGGTGTGTGATAAGGCTTTGTTAATTTAATTATAAGATAAAACTAAAAATAGTTAATTATTTTTACTGAAGTAAGTATGAGCAGTAAAAATAAGAGGATGTTGATTTCGGTTTGTGCATTTTATCTGAGAGTGTTGAAAAATAATGGATATCACTGTCACGTCCTGTATATGAAGATAATCAGTGAGATTAAAGATAACAATAGTGGTGGCAGACGTACGAGGTGAGCGACATTTATGTAAACAATAGCCTCTTAGATCTGCTGGGAGCTATTTTCAAACAAATATAACTAATTTTATGTGTGCCATGGGAGACTGCACGTCAGATTCAAGAAAACGTAAGAGAAAGACAAACCGTAATCGTACCGGAAAAATTAAGTCTTCGATGCAAAATTATATTTTCTCTACATTACATGGAATTGCCTATTGCTTGGTGCATTCAAATGAAAGTATATATCAGTATACGTCCATTGAGGTCGGTAGAAAAGGACAAATTGCTTGGCTTGATACAATTATAGGCTGTTTTACAAATATCATCTGTATTTACAAATAGAGGCTCAAACAATGCTATATGCTGTTTGCAACCATGAAATTAATTGACTTAAATTTCAGACACAATTATGTACAACGATACACCTCTGTAAGCTTATAAAACTTGCCAAAAAAAAATATTTTCAGGCAAGAATTACAAAATCTGGCGGTGTCTGGTATCAAATCGCTCACTGCGAAAGGTTCCATTGCCTTGTGAAATATTTTTGCTCTTATATGGAAAGGGGAAGAAGGGGGGAGGGTGTGCTTAGTACAAATTAGCTTAGATTTACCTAAATGTACCAGTTGATCAATGTTGGTAGAACCATATTTTGGGGGATATATGATGCTGCATTTCAAAAGAACCCAGTCATAGATTTACACTTCCAAGAAGAAGAAGAAAAAGTTGTAAGTACTACTGGTAAGTACCATGGCTGTGGAGTCAATAATTAAAAACTTTGACACCAAGTCTGACTCCCTTATTTTTTGAGCTTCTGACTCCAACTCCTCTATATGTAGAATTACCCCAAATAACCCATGTTACATACACCAACCAATTTCAGTCAACCATTGTCTTGTGCTAGCCTATTTTTGAATAATAATTTTTAAAACTGAAACTATTCTCAACTCTAATATCATGAAATCCTAATTATAGGCTTGTAACTAAAAAAAAAAGTATTCTTAACACTTTATTAAATGTTAAATATAACTTACATCTGACATGTTCAGAATTCAAAAATTCAGTTACATCATGAGACTACCATAATGAGTTGTACTTTTAGGCTTACATAAGAAAATGCAACATACTGAATTATGTTTAAACAAACCAAATATAATGCATCTCTGTTTTCAGATTAGAAAAAATTATACATGCTTCAACAAATTCATACTTTTAAGGTTATAGCAAAAAAAAAAATGAAACTACTTTCTACAAAAATTGTAGCATATATCTTCTATCAAAATAAAATGTGCTTATGTTTAATGTTTATTATTTTTTCTTAGGAAGAGAACTCAATGAAAGTCTTACTTCATAAGGTGATTGAAACCCTTAAACCTAATCTGATCATATTTACAACAGAAACTATTTTCTATATACAAGTCGCTCCAAAAATTATGTGAAAATGAAACACACCTGTTTTCCAAAGCTTGCTAGCTTGTAGCAATCCATCAGTGATCGACAACAACAGTGTTCTGGTGAAGTGTGATGAAATGAGTGAGGTTGGATGGTGATGCTGTACAGTCATCCTAGAATTCATCCAATGATATCCAATTGGATCAAATAAATCTATACAGTTGGAATTTATTTCAAAGTGAATATATGCTGCAGGTAAATAATTTTAGCAAGTTTTATGGACATTGGTCCATTAATAGTGGTTACCTGCATGTGAACTGTCAGATTTGTAGTGTCCAGCAACTTACAGATGGCCATCTTTGTTTTGATTTCCTGATATAAGATTACAAGTTAAAGTTAGGTTAACATATTAGCTTAGGTTAAGTTGAGTTTAGTAGGTTAGTTTATGAGCATATGAATTGTCAGTTTTGTAGTGTCCAGCAACCTGCAGGTGGCCATTTTTGTTTTGTTTCCCTGATATAAGATCACAAGGTTAAGTTAGGTTAGTGTATTAGCTTAGCTTGAATTAGGTTAGTTTATGAGCATAGGTTAAGTTAGGTCATGAGCTTGGGTTAATTAAGTCAGGCAACATTTTTTGTTGGTATCTGAATCAATCAGAAAGCCCACAAAAATATAAGGGTTCAGAAAATAAATATTTGGAGGTTGTTTTGTAGTTTTATTTGGTGTATGACAGTTAAGAGTTATATATGTGATGGTCACACACATTGCAGCACAATGAACAGTCACTTCTAAGGAGCGCCTTCTAGATATCAGGTTTTAATGACTTGAGTACATACTGCTCATGGTTTTTGGCATCTCGATTAGTTTATGGCTTTCATCATCTCATATTCATTATCTTCTTGAGTCTTTGAATACAGTTGTACCAACATATATGGTTGGAAGAGTGACACTCAGATCAGAAATTGAAATATTTAGATATGAAAAAACTCGTGAGTTGCATTGTAGCGAACTTTTTCATATCTAAATATTTCAACTTCCGATCTGAGTATCACTCTTCCAACCATATACATTGGTACAACCGTATTCAAAGACTCAAGAAGATAATTAATATGAGATGATGAAAGCCGTAAACTAATCAAGATGTGAAAAACCATGAGCGGTATGTACGCAAGTCATGTTCAATTTTGACTCATGAGATTGATTGGGGGTGGAAGGAGGGAGCAAGACACTGTGCTTCCTGCTACCCATTCAGTATCAAAAGATAATCATATAAACCTTTCATTTTCTCTGTGTATTTTTAAGGGATATGTGAAGGCAGTCATATTCATGACTATTTTATATCACAGAAGACATGTTAAATTTTACAACCAGCCCTATAATTACTGGACACGGCAATAATAAGTAAAATGCTGTATAAACATTAAAATTATATTCCTTATCTTGTACTTGCTATAACTACTTTCTTTGCATTATCGAGATGGAAAGCTTTGAAATAGGTGAACAAGGACTGCTTCATCCCTAGATGTACATGAATAAAGTGTAACACATATAATCTTTGAGCTAAGTGTAGAAATATCAATATATTTTAAGGAAACTTGAGGATTCAGCCAGCTCAGTGGGGGAAGGGTGGGCAGGGCTGCCAACCGAAAATGCAGGATCAAATAAGATTCTTTGAGTGAATTGGCTATAGTATATATATAATCTTATGTACCTAAGTGTTATTGTGAGTTTCATTTCCCTGGCTTGTCTGAACCTAACCACAACACTCTTAGACGCCCTCGTATTGTGGGAGGAGTTTAGCAAAAACATGCCAGAACTTTGGCTAATAGTGAGAGGAACTACCTGACTTATGCGGTTCTATCGACAAGCAAAATCTAAATTTTGGAAAGATCATCCTTGCATTAGTGTTTACATACAAGCAATAATGCCATCTATTGAGTGCACCCAGTGTATTGTGGGAGGAGCTTAGCAAAAGCCCGACAAAAATTCTGTCAATAGTGAGAGGAGCTACCCAATTTATGGGGTTCTATTGATAGACAAAATCCAGTTTTTGGAAAGATCATTCTCACATTGGTGTTGAAAGACAAGCAATAAAGCCATATATTGAGTGCACCCGGTGTGCTGTGGGAGGAACTTAACAAAATCCCACCAAAACTTCTGCCAATAGTGAGAGGAGCTACCCAACTTATGGGGCTCTATTGATCAGCAAAATCCAATTTTTACAAAGATCATCTTCATGTTGATGTTTAAATATAACAATGTCATCTACTGACTACACCTAGTGAATTGTAGGAGCTTGGCAAAAATTCGGCCAATAGTAAGAGCTACCAGATTTATGGGCCTCTACTGATAAGCAAAATTCAAATTTTGTAAAGATCATCGTGTTGGTGTTTGAATACGGAAAGTAATGTCATCTCAATTGCACCCAGCGTATTGTTGGAGGAGCTTAGCAAAAAAGCCTGCCAAAAATTTGGCCAATAGTGAGAGGAGCTCCCTAACTACTGATAAGCCAATCCAAATTTTGAAGAAATCATCCTGGTGCAATACATAATCATTAATAACACTGGGTAACAGCCAAAAAATCATCAGGGGTTTCTCAGCTGATTTAGACTAATTTTGGTGTTCCGAGTCTGAATATCACATTGGTTTTGCTCAATCAGGTCAACTTTTTGAGATACAGCCATAGGCCTACCTGACGAGCTATACATATGATAATTTGAAGGGTTTTGAGTTCAATCCTATTTTTCTTGAAGAATATAGCGAATTATTCATATATAAACGGTTGCTTCTGGTGTGTTTCTGTTTGAAATTGACTAATTGACTTATTTCTTTCTTTTCAGGGTATTGATATGGCTTCGGCGCGACGGTCATGCAGGAATAATCCTGACATTTTCTGCTACATTTGCGGAGAATACACGCTGTCAATGCACAGGAAGAGCATCACAAGCTTTGTGAAGCGCGCATACCAGGCTTACTTTCAAGTCAAGCTGGGTGACCAAGATAAGTCCTGGGCATCGCACACGGTGTGCATGACGTGCGTGGAATACCTCCGGCGGTGGACGAAGGGCACGAAAACTTCACTGAAGTTTGGGATTCCGATGGTTTGGAGGGAGCCGTCTGACCATGAATTGGATTGTTACTTCTGCACCATCAATACTACTGGTATCAACCGGAAGAATCGGAGCAGCCTCCAGTACCCCGACCTTCCATCTGCCCGCCGTCCAGTTGCTCACTGCGAAGAACTTCCTGTACCAGCGTGCAGAGAGCTTCCTGACAGCGACGACGAGGCCACCACTGCATATGAGGGAGGAGATACAGAAGAAGAGTATGAAACAGAAGATGGTCTGCAGCCCTTTTCACAATGTGAGCTTAATGATCTGGTTCGGGGTCTCAGCTTGTCGAAGACTTCCGCCGAGCTGTTGGCCTCCAGACTCAAAGAGAAAAATCTACTCGGCGAGGACGCGCGTATCACGTTCTTTTGTAGAAGGCATCAGGACTACATGGGCTACTTCTGCCAGGAGGAAGACCTCGTGTACTGCCGAGATGTCGCCGGTCTTCTTGTTAAACTCGGCGCTCCTCAATATGATCCGAGAGATTGGCGACTCTTCATAGACAGTAGCAAGCGCTCTTTGAAGAGTGTGCTCATCCACAACGGGAACGAGTTCGCCTCAATTCCTCTTGCGCACTCCACAACTCTCAAAGAGAAATATGAAGCAGTCAAGTACGTGCTCGACAAAATCCAATATGAGCAGCACCAATGGCTCATCTGCGTCGACCTTAAGATGGTGAACTTTCTACTTGGTCAGCAGTGCGGGTACACAAAGTACCCATGCTTTATATGTAAGTGGGACAGTCGAGACAGAGCCCAGCACTATGTGAAGAAAGAGTGGCCAGCGCGAGAGCAGTTAGTACCTGGGGCGAGCAACATCATAAACGAACCTCTTGTTGACCGGGAAAAGATTTTGTTCCCACGCTTCACATCAAGCTTGGGTTAATGAAACAGTTCACGCGCGCTCTGGACAAGGATGGGAGGTGCTTCAACCACCTGTGGCGAGCCTTCCCTGGAGTGACCATTGAGAAGCTGAAGGCCGGCATTTTCGATGGCCCACAGATACGGCAGCTCATCAAGGACACAGAGTTCGAAAACTCCATGAACACGCTAGAGTGCGCCGCCTGGAGGTCGTTTGTGCAGGTGGTGAACAACTTCCTGGGGAACAAGAAGGCAGCAAACCACGCCACACTCATCAACAGCATGATAAAGAACTTCCAAAACCTCGGGTGTTTGATGAGTATAAAGATGCATTTCCTGTTCTCACACATGGAGAAGTTTCCTGAAAACCTTGGTGCGGTCAGCGACGAGCAGGGAGAAAGGTTCCATCAGGACATGCGTCAAATGGAGGAGAGGTACCAGGGGAGGTGGGACGCAGTCATGCTCGCGGACTACTGCTGGTCGCTGAAGAGAGACAACCCAGCAGCTGCTCACACACGGAATTCGAGGAAACGGCGATTTACGCCGTGAACTCCGAACTTTTGTGTCACGTAACGCTCATGTACATGTATTAAGCTTATCAAATGTAATCGAGTATATAAAAAATTAATGAATTTGGATACGTTGACTTTTATTTCCCCAGGAAAACGGAAAAAACCGAATTTTTATGATCCGCAGAAATTGGGTTTTTGGTTTTTTCGTTTTTTTTTTTTTCTTAAATGTCTGTAGCGAACAATCCTGACCTGATTGAGAAAAACCAAGGGCATTTTCGGACTCAGAGCATCACAATTAGTCTAATTCCGCTGGAAAACCCTGGACGATTTAAAAAAAAAAAAAAATTTGTTACCCAGTGTAATGTATTGTTTGATATTGTGGTTATTATTAAAGCATTAAGTCCCTCTCTATCTACAGTATTTATGCTTATGTACACATTTTCTTCCATTAATTTGTAATTTATTATTCTTTAGCTAATTGAAGCATATCTGTTGTGTTTTAATGATTTTTTGTTTGTGCATGTGGGTGAATTCATCCATATAAGATTTTGCATATTATAGGAGTAAAACTCTGTACCCATTTTCCTAATATCTAAGTGATGAGCTATATGCCAGAGATTATATCAATAATCTTATTTTATTTCATATTTTGTTCTACTTTACTGTTTAGTATGGAAACTTTTATCCAATATTAAGAATTATGTGACATTGTCATAGAAGTTTAAATTTTCTTTTTGATAACTTTTCACCCATTACTCTGCGAGGTACCTAAGCTTGACAACTGAACGTAAGATCAATACATCTAATACACTTTGGGAGGCTTGAATCTCAAAGACAGAGGACCTTGATGTGAAGTATGAAGACAGCTCAGTGTTCCCCAACAAAAGCTTGTAGCACCTTTCCTGTTTCCAAAGTCAGCTGGGGACAGGAATCTATGACGATAGAGGCCTGTCAGAGGGTTGGAATAGAAAGAGAATTCCCCTTTCAAAAGTCTTATCACCCCCTCAAAGAAAAGAAAAAAAAAAAAAAAAAAAGTTAGTTATCCCAATGAGATAACCCAAGCTTAATTTCCTTCTAACTCTCCCACATTTGTGTTAACTCATTCATATTGTTTATTTTATTTTGTTTTTGGGAGGAAGGGTAGTGAGTGGTGGGATAAGAAAGCAGAGAAGGGTGTAGAAGAGAAGCAGGCTTTCAAAGATTGGTTACAAATTAGGACAAGGGAATCATATGAGGTACAAAGTAAAGAGAAGTAAAGCATAAGATAAAGTAGGCAAAGAGGAGAGCAGATGTGAAATGGGGTAAGAGTGTTAGGGTGGCAGAATAACACAATTTTAATATTTTAGTGTTTATACGAGCACTGACGTGCACTTCCGCGGCTATCAAAACTGCGTCGCTTGGCTACGTCACGCGGGTAAAAACAATACACAAACACACGGTTCGATTATAAAAATATAATAATTACACATATATATTAATAAACAACGGGAAAATATACATAAAAATACAAGAAGGGTCACCATTACATATAGCTCGGCCACCACCACTCGGGGACCCCACCGAGCAACAAAAAAAAAAAAAAAAAAAAAAAAAAGCGGCACAAGAAAAGTGTGGGACGAAATGTGTCAACAGCACACCCTATACATTAACACAACATACAATAACACAACATAAATACAATACAAACACAAGAGATACACAAAAGGAAATGGGTAGAAGTACAAGAAATATATACAGTAACTATACATATACAATAATACACAAAAGAACTGGAGCCAGTGAAAACCCCCAAAAACACAGCAATTGCCGGACGTCTAGGACATGATACTTAATAGCTAAACATTACAAAATACAATTCAAGACATTGCACTTCAGAGGTAAACAATAGTTACACATTATACCTAAGAAAGGGACACAAAATGGTAAACATCACAAAGAATACATCATTAATACATCATATGCAATACACAAAAAGAATATAAAGAAAATAGAAAGAATCCAAAGAGCAGCTACAAAAATGGCACCTGCACTTGCAAACCTATCATACGAGGAGAGATTGGCTAAACTGGAGTTACCGACACTGGAGCAAAGAAGAGAGAGAGGTGACCTATTGACCATCTACAGAATCATGAGAGGCACAGAGGTACTCGATAGAGAGAACTTACTTAACTGGGACAAAAGAAACACAAGAGGACATGGAAAGAAAATAAAAAAACATAGCTATAGAAGAGAACTGAAGAAAAACAGTTTTCCTCATAGAGTTTTGGACACTTGGAACAAACTGGACAATGAAATAGTATGCGCAAAAACCATTCATGAGTTTAAAAACAAACTAGACACTGCGAGATACAAAGGCGGGACATCACGAGCATAGCTCCCCTTCCCGCAAAATACAACTAGGTAAATACAAATAAAGTTTAAGTAGATACAGGACCCCTTGACCGAAGATTATAATGATGAGGGGTAGATGTACAAGGCATAGTTTGTACTGGGGACATTGGGGGAGGCTGGGTAAATGCAGGGATAGGCACTTTTGTAACCTTCAGCCTATCCGCGTGTAACACCTCGCTTAGTCCCTGTGAAGGATCAAAGATCCTGAACTTATTAGGATGTAACGGTTCCGTTACTAAAAAGGGACCTGCAAATCTACAATTGAGCTTAGATTGGCAGTCAGGCATGCTTTTATACACATGATCACCAACAACGATGGTTACAGGCTTTGCACAAACATGTTAGTGTTTCAACATGTCAGCCTTGGAAACAAGTTTGTCCTTGACAGAGTCATAAATGGCATGCATCACATGACTCTGGAGTTGACTATAGTCATCAAAATTGTAGAGGGGATGAGCAGGGCTGTCAAGCACATCATAGGGGAGCCATTTTTCAGCTCCAAAAATGACGATGAGGCGTTTTGCCTGTAGAAACAATAATAGTGCTATTAATACAAGCACTGACATGGGGAAGCCAATCTTCCCAAGACTCATGAAAATTACTAGCAACATGTCTTAGTATCTCTAGAATTTTCCTGTTCGTCCTCTCGACAAGACCATTGGACGCTGGATGATAAGCAGTCACGAACGTCTGTGTGATGCCGTAATGTTCACAAATAGTAGCCAAAACCTCATTCCGAAATTCCGTCCCATTGTCACTAAGGAGCACCGAAGGAGTAGTGTATGGACACAAAACATGAGAAACTAAAGCATGGGCTACAACTGGTGCAGACTTGTTATGCAAGGGAGCTAATATTACAAAACGACTAAAGTGGTCCACACACACAAGGACATACACAGAACCTTGAGTGCTACGAGGCAGTTGCAAAAGGTCTATAGCCACAGTCTGAAAAGGGCGAGAAGGAGTAGGGTACTCTAAGATGGAAGCAGTGCTCATAGAACCTTTGTTCTGGGCACCGGGCCACATGAGAGGTAATGTCTAGTCGCATTTTAGGCCAATAATACTTCTTACGCCATAGCCAGAGTTTTGTCACAACCTGGGTGACCAGCCTGTGGGGCATCATGAGCAAGGGACAAAACAATGGGAACTAGAGACTCAGGGATCACAACCTGTGCCAAATCTTGCTCAAACACTTCCACATTACAAATGATAACCTTGTCATGCAGGGAAAATTGGGACAGAGGTACTGGTAAAGCTGGTAAGGTGGAATCATCACCAGACTCCAAAGCATAAATGACTGCAGACCAAACAGGGTCTTCACGCTGAGCTTTGGCCAGATCTTGCAGGGAAAAGTTATGAATCACTGTAACAGCAGCAACAGGGATATTACGTGAAAGTGCATCAGCAACGTTGTTCGCACGCCCCGGGATATGTTTAAGGGATTGAATTCCTCGATCGTGAGGAACCATCTGGCTAGACGGCCTGAAAGATTTTTGCACTTGAAAAGCTGAGTGACAGCAGTGTGGTCCGTGTAGACTGTAATAGGATATCCAAAAATGATATCACGGAAATGCTTTAAAGCCCACACCACTGCCAGGGCCTCTAAATGAGTAACAGAGTAACGGGACTCAGGCTTATTAAGAATGCGACTAGCATATGCAATAACATGAGGTCTACGCCCGCCTACTTGTTGCATGAGTATGGCTCCAATGCCTGTACCAGAAGCATCTGTACAAATTGTAAAGGGAAGACTGTAATCAGGGAAGGCCAGCACAGGCGCTGCAGTAAGAGCAAGCTTCAAGGAATCAAAACTATTCTGATGAACATCACGCCACTGGAAGGAAGAGTCCCTCTTGAGAAGGCGAGTGAGAGGAGAAGCAATTGAAGCAAAGTCTTTAATGAATGCACAATAGTATCCTGCAAGTCCAAGGAAGGAACGTACATGTTCAACTGTCTTCGGTATAGGGAAGTCCCTCACCGCCTTGATTTTATCACCTGTGGTGTGGATACCATGTTTGTCTACAACATGACCTAGGAATTGGATACTAGACTTGAAAAAGGAACACTTGGGTAAGTTGAGTTTCAACCCAGCTTCAGCAAAACGTTGCAAGACCATGGACAGCTTAGTAAAGTGGCTTTCCACATCTTTGGAAACTAAAATCAAATCATCCAGGTAAACAAAAAGTCCATTCCCAACTAAGCCATGAAAAATGGAGTTAACTAAGCGCTGGCAAGTCAAAGGAGCATTCCGCAAACCCATGGGGCAACGAAGCCATTCATAGTGCCCATTGGGAGTCGAGAAGGCCGTGACTTTACGAGACTTCTCCTCCAGGGGTATCTGCCAAAAACCTGCTTTTAAATCTAAGGTGGTGAACACCATATTACCAGTGCCAATGGACTGAAGAAGGTCGCTTAAGAGAGGCAGAGGATAATGGTCTGGAATAGTGACCTCGTTAACTCTCCTGTAATCAACAACTGGACGAAAAGATCCATCTTTCTTAGGCACCAGGAGAAAAGGCGAGTTCCACTCAGAGTGGGACTCCTGTACAACGCCTTCATGCAATAAATCGTCAACCAAGGACTGGGCTATAAGCCGACGAGAGTCAGGTAGCCTGTAAGAGTAAACAGGACGAGTGCCTGGCTGAAGATCAATCCTATGAACCACATGGTCCGTAACCCCTAACGGATCACCTGGCAAAGCCAAAGCCTGACGGTGAGTAAATAACAGTTCAAGGAGACGATGCTTCTCTTCAGGAAAATCAATCTCGCCTACAAATGTGGCAAACTCAGAAGCTAAGTGAGCAGGTTCACGTGGAGGAGACTGTAGTACAGAAGCTGCTATAATAGGCGAGTCCTGGAAAGTAGCAACGTGTACCACCTCAAAGGAGCCTAAGTGACTGCCAGGAGAGAGAGGAATAGGAGCACCCGTGACGTTGGTTACCATCGCTGTGGTAACATGATCCTCGCGAATAGTGGAGAGTTCCTTCTAATGCAAGGCGACGAATACGAACAGAGTCAGGCAAGGAGAGAACGTCAGACCCTATCGGGGCACTTGAGATGCGCACCGGAACACGAACAGAACTTGAAGGTCCAATAAGATGCTCCCCTATAACAACAGCAGCACAATGAGAAGCAGGGTGAAAACGCTTAGAAGCTGGTGAGGGCAAATGCGCAGACTGAGCAAGCACAGTAGAATCACAAACAGAAACTGGCCTGTCGGATGCAGGGATATCAAAATTGCAGAAAGTCACTACACGACGACTAGGAGAAATATCTATACCATGAGCTGTAAGAGCATCAATACTCAAGAGACAGTCACACTTAATGGCAATGCCCGAAACAACAATGAAAGTGACTTGGAAGACGCATGCGAGGGAAACTGCAAGGGAAGACAAACAGATCCAAGAACAAGCAAGGGAGAACCTTGCACAGAATGCAATTTATTACAAAAGGGAGATTATACAATTCCCATAGAGCAAAATAAGCCTTTCTACTTAAGAGACTACATTCTGCGCCAGTATCTACAGTTACAGAAAGAGGCGTATCCCTAGTAAGAAATTGGAAGGTAAGTAATTGAGAAGACTCGACAGTCACAAAGGGAATTATTTGAGACCGAACATTACTGGTCAAATCTTTGGGGTGTGAAACAAGCGCTAGGGAAAATGGGATTGACGAGGCTGTTGAGAAGTTTCATCCCTAAGTTTCAAAACCTTGAAACCTTGATCAGTCGAGTGTTTACAATGACCATGGATATGGCAATAACCGAGTTTACCTTGAGTTTCTACTCTAGAAAAGTCATGCGACATATTAGAAGAAACAGTAGGTACACCTGCGAACAGGGGACTGTCTTGACTTGTGTACCTGGTGCCTACGGCGGTAACAAAATTCGCTTGAATGACCAGACCTGTTACAAAAGGTACATGTAAGGAGAGGGGGGGTAACTGTAGATTGAGGGGAACTATGAGTAGGAACTGTAGACTGAGAGGGCTGAGGAGAACAAGGGACATGGGCATGTTGATGAGCATTGCTAATACACAAAGAACTAGAAGGTACATCCCCTAGTTTACAGGAAATTCTTGTCGCAAAAGACAAGAGAGTCTCATCAGTCTTATACTGGAGGGAAGATGCAGCTCTTCTCTCAAAAGGCACCAGAAATAGGATATACATATATAAAAAATTCCAAAATTAGGCGAAAACTATCTAGAGTGATAGCACCATTATCCGCCCAGTCTGAGGGGGATAAGGAATCTAAAGCATCAGCAACAATCATACTGGCCTGAGCTTGTGCACGCCTATAGTCTAGCGTACCCAGTCGGAATACGAGGGTATCAGCCAGCGTGAAACACCAACCGGAAAGAATTGCCACCAGAGGCATCTGAAAATATTTTAATGAAATTAGATTTGAAGATGTCATAATTATAATCCAAAGACTTTGGATCTAAGCACGACGCTGACAGCAACTCGGAAGCCAGAGAATGTGGCATAATCTGGGACCTCACAAAGGAGATCTTTTCAGGCCCAGTCGAAACATTGGAGTTCACTATGGCATCCTCGCATTGGCGAATAAAATCTATTGCCTTATAATGAGGATCTTGGCCTGAAAATTTAATAACAGGGTTCTTGATGCAAGAGGGTAAGGTGCTTAGCCGTTGTTTCAGACGATATTTGGGGACTTATGAAAGATGGTACCTTTGGCTTAGACATAGCAGAAGTGAGAAGGTCAAAGGAACACTCCACTACGTAATAACATTTACGAGAACAACAGAAAAATTACACATTTAACATTAATAATTACGACCGCTTTACAAAACGCAAGCCAATTTATAGGAAAAAGAATCCACCTAGGCTGACGGTCGTAAACAATGTAACACACAGGGGGAAAAAAAAAATTGAACAATAACACCAGTTTTCTTTCAAACAAAAAAAAAAAACGTGACCGTCAATGAAATGACGTCACTGCGAAAACAAACATGGCCGACCACTAGGACGGCTAAGGATATGATATATATATATATATATATATATATATATATATATATATATATATATATATATATATATATATATATATGTATGTATGTATATATATATATTACAATAAGGCGAAAGGATAGTAACAGAAATGCGTATTACAGGAAAATACGCACAAAATATTGGTCAACCGTGCACAATACCCAGTTGGAGGCGAAGTGAATTCGTGACCCGTAGGCCGAATTTTTAAGCAGGCTGGCCTGCACACTAATCCGTCCACATCCAGTCGCCACGGTGAACCACCGAAATATGGTAAGAAGATGCAAGGGGGGCCACCACTGCTGAAGATGATGATGGCAAAAAAAGGAGTGTTGAACTAAGTTAGAACACGAAGAATCACAAGCAGGCGGTTTGCAAAAAACACGTGACGAATGTCGGCAACACACACTAATCAGTTCCTTCTCAAAACTGGTCGTGAGGACCATTACTTACTAAAAGTTATTGTATCTGTAACCTGAAACGAGAAGGAAAGAAGAGACAAAAGGCACACGTAAAAAGTTGTTTGTTTGGCGGCCGGCCACGAATGTTCCGAGTATGCTAAACTCACTTTTGAGAGTACTTGTTGAATGTTCACGCTGCACTAACAAGTTCACACAATATAAAAAAAATTAACCGCTGCCACCAAATTTTAGGGTGGCTGAATAACACACAATTTTAATATTTTAGTGTTTATACAAGCACTGACGTGCATTTACTTCCGCGGCTATCAAAACACTACGTCGCTTGGCTACGCCACGCGGGTAAAAACAACACACGAACGCATGGTTCGATTACAAAAATATAATAATTATAAATATATATTAATAGATAAAGAACGGGAAAATATACATAAAAATGCAAGAAGGGTCACCATTACAAGAGTATGACAAAATTTTGAAAGTAATAAAAAAAAAAAAATTGAAAGAAATTAAGAGAGGAAGAGGAGGCAAATCAAGTAGAGAAGAAATGGTAAAAGGTGCAGATGGAGAGATTATAATGGAAGAGGAGGCAGTGAGAGGAAGGTGGGTAGAGTATTTTAGGGAATTGCTAAATGTGAAGGAGGATAGGGAGGGAAAGGTAGTTGCAGTGGGAAGCGCTAAGAAAATGACCATGATGAGTGAGGAAAATGGAGGAGAAATAAGGAAAGATAAGGCACCTGGGTTATATGGATGTCAAGCAGAATGTTTGTTTAAGAGAGGGTAGAGTGCTAGAGGACTGGAGGGGTGCCTGTTTAGTTCCACTTTACAAGGGAAAGGGGAACAAGTGTGAGTGTAGTAGTTTCAGAGGGATCAGCTTGTTAAGTGTGGTTGGGAAAGCCTATGGGAGGGTCTTGATTCAGCAGATTAGGAGAGGAACAGAGGAAGTAATTGGTGAAGAACAGTATGGGGTTAGGAGAGGTTTGCGACACTGCTTCTGACCCAGGGCAGTGGACAAGATGTAGGGATGACCCGTCATCCAGGATGTGCCAAGATAAGAGAGAGGGTAGAGGGGAGTAGAGTATGTAGGGGATGGAATAAGTGGGAGTGGTTGCTATGCCTTTGTTTTCATTTGCTGCCACGCTTATTAAAGGTCGCGGCACACTAGGCTAGCTTGTTACTTGGTTTTGCTAATTCGTTTGAATAGAAACTACTTCGGTTACAATATTCTAGACTTCCGTTAGAACACCTCAACAATGGTTCTAACATTCGCATAGGTTTAACTTCAGCTTCTCACTGTATGACGGCAAGAGTAATCTGACACTTGGAAGATTGAAAAAAAGATCGTTATCGAAGTTGTTTTTACTCAAACAAAATAACAAAAGCAAGTAGCATGTTAGCGAGAAATGCCAGGTGTGCCGGTATATGGCAAGTAATGATAACTTGCATTCAACTGGGTTGTTCAGTGCCACGCAACACAATCTCTGGGTTTTTACCCTATGCATTGACAGCAATTTATTATGCTTTGGCTGCATATATCGAGGCAAGACGACGTACCGATCGTGCTGGGGGCTTCAGCATGTTATGACAAAAATACATCCCAAAGTGGAGGGTTGAGGTCAAGGTCACGTAGCCGAGGTGTTCTCTCCGACTGCCATAAAGAAATTGAGCGAAATAACGCAGGAGGCTTGAGAACACTTCAAGGTCACCTGCCTTCAGGTAGGTTATAGAGCTATCGCCGGCCGGCCGGCCTACCTCGCTCCCTTCTTGGCGCACCTTGGAGTGGTGAATAAAGATTGTAGCGAGCGCGTCGTTCGGTATAGCCGCCGCCGTTCAGCTTGCCTACAGAGTCTGATGCCATGGAAATGACTTTGCCCATGAGAACCACGGACCCCTTGCGTTGCACTGCACCTGTGATTACCAATAAGAAAGGAGGAGGGGAGGGTATGCGCAGACATTAGAGGGCGACGACCTGAACAGTGGGTGGCAGGCCCGTGCAAAGGAGGGGGGTGCTGGGGGGTGCCCGAGCACCTGCCCCTTTGCCGTGTGCCCCAAAAGTGCCCTTCACAAAAATATATAGAAATTAATGAAAAGTTATTTTTCACAGGCTTTTTTTCCATTTTCTTATCATTCAGAAATTATAATGTGGAAAATTGTGTTGCACCCTACCGGATAGTTGCCAAATATGAATAATACAAAAGAGTGAAGTGCCCAATTTCCTGCCCAAAGCACCTGCACCTTGCAATGTCTGTGCACGTTACTGGTGCGTGGGTCGAGCGCCTTACCAGGGGAGGAGGAGGAACGCCGGCTGCTACACCCTCCAACGAGTGTTCCAATTCACTAACACACAGACACGCACGCAAACACGCACAATCGGATGTAATTAAGGAAATAAACCGTCATGTTCATGAACTTAGACCAGGGCCCCTGTGAACGAAAAAGAAAATAATTCCGCACCCCAACTGCGCAGTTAGGATCCGTTTCCTTCCAACTACTTCCTCCTTAAGCGGCGTCTGATAACAGAATCAGTTCTGATTGGGTATTTTTCTTAATGTATCTCTCAAAATCGTCTTAACCTCGTGAAAGTGCTGTGATGGTATGTCCACAACTGATTGTCTAAGATGAGTAGATACGGAAATTCAGTCTCGGCACTTCCAAAAGAGATTAAGACGATATTGAGACATTAAAAATGCACATTATCAGTCTTCACCTTGAAGAAGCCTGTTACTTTCATAATTTACATTTAGTCGATATTCAGCTGTGGATATCTTTATTCTCTCACTGTTGGCTAAATGAATAGCTAGATTTAAACACTTTCTGCTCCCACTAGAAAGATATTTTAGAAAAAAAAATAAAAAAAAAATAAATAAATAAATAAAAAACACCACATACATATGTAACCATTACTAACCATCACCTACTGCACACGTGATCCACATGCTTGCAACATAGCGAGACTCCCCTCTTGCCTACCTTGCTTTCCCAGAATGCATACACGGTGATACACCTAACGCAGCAGAATTCAGACAAAACAGGATATCGCCACGAACATGCCAAATGCCACCAAACTAACCCATTAAAAACCCTTTTATTATAACTGCCCCTTATTATATTACCCATAAGCTAACATATATATAACATACCTAGCAACACCCACCAAATATACGACTAACCCTCATATATAAAACTGACCCCAATGTATAGAATACCGAGACTAACGCCTTTACAACAACCCACTATACCTCTATATCAACCTACGACACCTATGTCACGAACGCCAGAGCTGGGGAGGTCAAGAGCCTACTAGCCAGAGCTTGGCAGGTCAAGAGCCTACCAGCAAGAGGGCTGAGCAGGTCTTCTATAGCTGTCTTTCTTTTCTTTCCGTGTCCTCTTGTATTTCTATGTTTCCATTTTATTAGATCCTCTCTATCAATAATTTCTATGCCTTTCATGATTCTGTAAATAGTTATCAAATCTCCTCTCTCTCTCCTTTGCTCTAGTGTCTGTAGCTCAAGTTTTGCTAGTCTCTCTTCATATGATAGTTTTGAGAGTGTTGGTCCCAATTTTGTAATTGCTCTTTGTATTCTTTCAAGTTTTGTTATACATTTTTTTGTACTTGGTGACCACATCGTTGCTGCATATTCCAATCTTGGTCTTATCAAAGTGATTAGTATTTTCTTCACCATTTCTTCATCCAGGTATGTAAATACCACTTTGATTGTTCTTATTAAATTATAAGTTTCTCCAAAAATCTTGTTTATATGTTTCTCAGGTGACATATTATTCATAACAATGACTCCCAGGTCCTTCTCATTTTCAACTTTTTTTTATTCCTTCTTCTCCCAATTTATATGATCCTATTATTCTTTTTTTTTTTTTTACTTTTTCCAAATTCCATTATACTACACTTTTTAGTATTGAACTCCATCTCCCACTTCCTACTCCATTCCCATACTTTATTGAGATCACTCTGTAGTGACTCAATCTTCTTCCGTGTTTACTTTTTTTTAATAGTTTTGCATCATCTGCAAAGAAGCTCATATAACTCTCAATTTCTTCATCCATATCATTAATATATATAGCAAACATTATTGGGGCCAGAACTGCTCCTTGTGGAACACTTCATCCCAATTAGAGTGTTTGTCTCTTATCACTACTCTCATATTTCTTTCTTGCAAAAAGTCTTCCATCCATTTAAGCAGTTTGCCCTGTATTCCTCCTTCAGTTTCTAATTTCTTAAGCAACTTCTTATGTGGTACTTTGTCAAAAGCTTTTTTTAGGTCTAGAAATGCACAGTCAGCCAGTCCATCTCTTTCTTGTATTATATCTATTAGCCTTGAATAGAAACATATTAGATTGGTGACGCATGATCGTCCTTGTCTGAATCCAAATTGCCTTGATTTAGCACTTTTTTTTCTCCAAATACTTTACCCATCTACTTGTGACAATTCTTTCACAAATTTTTGCTATTGTACTTGTTAGAGAGACTGGTCTATAGTTGGTAGGGTCTTCTTTATTTCCCCTTTTATATATAGGTACTATATTTGCTTTTTTCCAATATTTTGGAACTTTTCCTCCTTTCAAGGAACTGTTTATTATGCTATGTATTTTGTCTGCCAGTTCATTCCTGCATTCTTTCAAAATCCAGTTTGCTATTTCATCTGGTCCATGCGATTTTCTGACATCAAGATTACTCAAGTGTTTCATTATTTCATTCTTTGTTACTTCTATTTCTTTCATAGGGGGGACTTTCTCTTTCCATTCAATCTCTCCAGGTTGTATGTTCTCCCTTGTAAACACTGATTTAAAATGCTTGTTCATAATTTCTGCCATTTCTATTTCCTCTGTGTATTCAACTCCTCCTTGTCTTAATTTCTCTAAATCTTGTTTGTTTTTCAGTTTGTTTACAAATCTGTAAAATAGTTTTGGTTGATCTTTACATTTTTCAATGACATCTTTTTCATATTTTCTCTTTTTCTCTCTGCACACTTGTACATATTCATTTCTATAACAAGTATATATTTTCCATTTTTCAGGTCTTTTGTATTTCTTCCATTTGGTCCAGGCTTTATCTCTTTTGTCTTTTAACTCCCTACAACTTTTGTTGTACCAGCACTTTACATATTCTTTTTCTTCCTTTTGTCTTGGGACATATTTTTCCACTCCTTTTTTTATAATTTTTTGGTCAAAATATTCCATTTCTCTTCCACTGTTGTTTCTTCTTTGTATATTCTTTCCCAGTTTTCATTTTGAAAGAATTCTCTTATTTTATCAAAGTTTGTTTTTTCATACATCATTCTTCCTTTTCTATGTTGTCCATTTCTTTTCATGTATTTTTCCTCATTTAGTTCCAGTTCAATCAATATGTGGTCACTTTTACTTATTGGTGTCTTATATTCAATCTTTTCGACTATTTTAGGTTCAGATGTGATTATTAGGTTTAGTCTCGATGGTTCTTCTTCATTTCTATACCTAGTGTTCTCTTGATTCCATTGTGTCATTGTATGGTCAATAATCATCTCGAGTAGAACATTTCCCCTTGAGTCGTCTCCACCCTTTACTGTCATCTCTTCCCAGCAGATTTCTTTGCAATTAAAGTCGCCCATCATAACTATTCTTCCTCCATCTTCCATTATCTTATTTAATGTTATCCTTTTCTCTTCTAACATACTTTTATGTTCACTCTCTTCCCACGAGGCTGTTTTTGGAGGCACCTAATTTATCACGAACTTTCTGCTCATTTTATCTATGTCTTCCACTTCGATCATAATCATCTCTACTGTATTCTTTCCATATGTGACACTCCTCACGTTTATATCTTTCTTAGTCAGAAATATAACTTCACCCCCTCGTTTTATTTCTCTGTTTCTAATCCAATAATTATATGCATCATGTCCAACACTGTTGGATGGTAGTGGACCTTTTAATTTTGTCTCAACAATTCCCATTATGTCTGTTTCTTTTTCCTTCAGATAATCATTCAGTTCATTCAATCCTGTTATTAATCCATCTAAATTTGTGTAAGACACTCTTAATTTTCTGCTACTTCCATTGTATTTTCTGTTTCCCTTTTGTTTTTCTCTGGTATGGCCCATCTCCTCACTTTCATATTCACTACTCTCCAATAGAATTTCTCTTTTTCTGTCTCTGTTCTGTTCTCGTTTTTTTTCCTTAGCTTCTTGTCTTTTCATTTTTCCTCCTCTCTTTCCTCTCTATTCATTTCTCTTTTTATCCATACCTTTTTATATTGTTCACTGTTTGCTAGTTTCCCTGTTTTTGCCAAGATATTCTCTGCTGTCGATTGTGACCTGAATTTAATCTTAATTGGTCTGGTCTTATCTGTACTATATTTTCCGAGCCTATACATCTCTTCAGTTTGTTTCATGATTTCAGGTTCATCTTCCTGAACTAATTCTAGTAAACTGTTTACTTTTTTTCCTCTTTGATTCTTGTGGTTCTATTAAGATTATACTTCTCTTCCATTCCTAATATAATTATACATTTCTTTTTATCTGCTAAGTCTCTTACTATATTCTCCTTCTGTCTCATCACTTTAATAACTGAGTCTTCAGTTTGTTCTTTCATTTGCTGTTTTATTATGTCAGTAAATGCAACTTTACTGTTCTCTTGGATTTTTTTTCCAACCCTGTGCTTCTTTTGCTATGGACTCTTTATTCTCTTTGTTCTTCTTCTTTAATTCCTCATTCTCATCTTTTACTTCTTTTAACTGTCTTTTTAATTCTTCTATTTCTTTAGTTAGGTTTTTGTTCACCTTCTCTAATTCTTCCAATTTGTCAACTCTCTGCGCAATCTCTGCCATTTTACCGAACCTACTCTCCCAATGTTCGGTCATTTTCTCAAGTTTTTCCTCTAGTCTTGCTAATCGGGGGAGGTTGGTATCCCCCCTCCCCTCATTAAATCCCTGGAAATTATTATCTTCACCTTCCATTGTGCTGCTCTTATCTATATTTCTAATCTTTACATTTTTGTTAATCCCGTCATCACCAAAATCATCATCGGTCCTTCGCTTGTTTACAAGACGCCTGGCCTCCTGGACCAAGTCCTCCCCTTCCTCATTTCCTTCCATTTCCCTCAGTAATCCCTCCCCTTCCTCATTTCCTTCCATTTCCCTCAGTAATCCCTCCCCTTCTCCTTTTTATCACCTCCCCACTACACTACGAGCTTTCCCCTTCCCTGTAAATACAATAAGGTACTTCCTTGACGTTGAGATCCACGAAAATTTAACTTTTTCTTCGGAACTCCAATCTTCGCCGTCCATCCGACGAATGTGTGTGTGTGTGTGTGTGTGTGTGTGTGTGTGTGTGTGTGTGTGTGTGTGTGTGTGTGTGTGTGTGTGTGTGTGTGTGTGTGTTCACCTTGGTCTTTGGATCACGTGTTGGACTCGTGATCGACAGCTATTTCCCTCCCGGAAGAGAGCTCAGAGCTCGTATGACGGATCTATGGGTAATCCTATGACCTTACACACACACACATCCCAACACCCCGCCCACGAGAGTCGGAGTAACGACCCGAAGCGCAGCGATACCGAAATAATTTCGGCCCTGGGCAGGATTCGAACCAGGTACTGCGAGCACCTCCGTACTGACATCCAGTGCTCTATCAACCACGCCACCGAGTGTGTGTGTGTGTGTGTGTGTGTGTGTGTGTGTGTGTGTGTGTGTGTGTGTGTGTGTGTGTGTGTGTGTGTGTGTGTCAGGTCACAGCATTACCCATAGATCGGTCATACATGAGCTCTGAACTCTCATCCAGGAGGGTAGTAGCTGTCCAACACGTGATCCAATACTCACACACACACACACACACGCGCGCGCGCGCACGCACGCACGCACGCACGCACAGAGAGAGGGACCTAGGAGTAATCATCTCAAGTGACTTGACCCCTGACAAACATGTAAACAAGATATTTGGAGAGACTTACACTCTGTTAAGATCTATGAAAGTGGCTTTCGATTACATGGAGGAAGAGATGCTTGAAATTAATTGTTGCATTGATAAGACCGAAAATATGCTATATCATTGTGGGCACCAAGCACGAAGAAGAACACAAAGAAGTTAGAAAGAATCCAGAGAGCGGCGACCAAGATGGCACCTACATCATCAAATTTGACATATGAACAAAGATTGGAGAAATTACAACTGATATCACTAGAGCAGAGAAGGGAGAGAGGCTATTTGCTGACCATCTTTAGAATAATGAAGGGAATGGAAGTTCTTGATAGAGATGACCTATTAAAATGGGACAAAAGAGAAACAAGAGGACACGCAAAGAAACTAAAGAAAGACAGTTACAGAAGAGACCTGAAAAAAACAGTTTCCCATACAGGGTAATTGACGTCTGGAACAAATGAAACAGTGAAGCAGTTATGCCAGAAATATACACGAATTCAAAAGCAAACTAGATGTAGAGAGATACAAAAACGGGTCAACACGAGCATAGCTCCAGTCCCGTAAAATACAACTAGGTAAATACACATACACACATGTATATATATATATACTTTGGCAGGAGGTTTTCCCTCTGGTATAAAATGTAGATAATAGCACGATGCCAATTCACAATTTTCTTGTTAACTTGTTCAATACAGCGAACAAGGCGGCGTACTTCAATAGGCATGTAGAAGTTCGGCAAAGGACATTACAACACTGGGGCAGGGTATCAAAGTGGTAGAGATTTGGAAAACAACATTTCGAAATAACACTTCATTCTCAAGGGAGAATGAATACATACAAGAATCAATGAATAAATATACAGGGAAATGTTACACAGAATGAACAAAGGAGAGGTCACATACAAATAAATCAATGGAGAATTATTCTAGGAGAGGTCAATCAAGAGGAAAGGTCATTCGAATCACAGGACCATGGCCGGATTTAGGGCAGGGCCTTTAGGGCCGCGGCCCAGGACCCTGCGCCAACCCCTTTACAATAGTATAAGCACTTTTTTGTGTGTATCGTGATAAAGAAAACGAGTAATCAGCTGTGACTGGGCGCCGAGCGGCACTGTGACTGGGCGCCGAGCGGCACTGTGACTGGGCGCCGAGCGGCACTGTGACTGGGCGCCGAGCGGCACTGTGACTGGGCGCTGAGCGGCACTGTGACTGTAAACAAACTCCAAGATGGCTGACAGCACGTTTGATGAAAACTGAGACGATATTTTAATGGGGGATGAACCTGACAGGGCTCCGCAACATGTAAATCCGGCCCTACACAGGACAGACAAATGATCACCCACGCCGTGGGTGTGGTGGCCAAATTACCCACGCCGTGGGGCAGATAAATTTATATCATCTACTCGTACATATGCACGATCATGACTTTGGAAAAAAGAAGTTGGAAATTATTAAGTTGTATGTTCATGTCAGGGTTGCAGTGTTTAATATGTAGCCCTAATAAAATAGCTAGTCTCCTGTAGTCTCTTTCAGTAGCAATAATGGAAATGCCTTTCACGAGGTCCTCTCGTGTGAGTCGTAATTGGCAGTGGTCTCTGTGGTGTTTTTACGACACCTGATGATAAGCGTAGTCGCACCAATATATGACACATCAGAGGTCCACAGTCATGTTGACATTCGAATATTTATACGGCATGACTACGCTGAAGGAGGGTGTTCGGTAAAATGTTTTTAATGACAAGACTACCGATCTTTTTCATTTTTGTAGAAAATAATAAGATTTAACCTGTCGCTCTCGTTGGTAGGTTTGACATTTCTTTTAATGTCCCTGATTACACGTTCGTCTTGTTCGAGGTTGACATCTGGTAATTATATGGATTAATTTCGTTGCCTGGTGGAATGTTCTGCGATGCTGTTTTAGTTAATGACACCACTTGTCTATAGTGCGTTTGATTACACTAGTAACGATGTTTTGTGCGTATCCATTATCTACGACCATTTGAAATACCAGGGACAGAGCTCTCCTGAAGAAAACAGCAATAGTAGTTTCCTTAAACAGGTTAGGGCATTTTTTCTGCATATTTAAGCAGTGGCCAAAGTTAGTCAATTTGACGTAGACTGAAGTAGAAATTGTGTCCGCTTTGACTCTCAGGAGGACATCTAAGAAGGGAAGGGCGTCATATGTGTGTGTGTGTGTGTGTGTGTGTGTGTGTGTGTGTGTGTGTGTGTGTGTGTGTGTGTGTGTGTGTGTGTGTGTGTGTGTGTGTGTGTGTGAGTGAGAGAGAGAAACCACCAGGAAAAATAAACTAACGAAGCAGAGCGCTTTGTATAATTACATATTCAGTGCTAATACAAAGACGAAATTATAAAAGGGATGAACAAGGTATTAGCACTGAAGATGTAATTATACGAAAGCGCTCTGCTTCGTTGGTTTATTTTTCCTGGTGGTTTCTCACGCATTTGTGAACACACGTTCTTAGTGTTTTTATTGCATATATATATATATATATATATATATATATATATATATATATATATATATATATATATATATATATATGTGTGTGTGTGTGTGTGTGTGTGTGTGTGTGTGTGTGTGTGTGTGTGTGTGTGTGTGTGTGTGTGTGTGTGTGTGTGTGTGTGTGTGTGTGTGTGTGTGTGTGTGTGTGTGTGTGTGTGTGTGTTTATAAAGCTGCGTTCCTTCCTTGATATCCCCTAAACGTGTTTCTTTTTTTATTTGCTCTCCCATAGTAAGAGATCTGTCATATTGATTCATTTTGTTGACCCGGCCAAGACCATCACGTCATTACTTTCTTTCCTTTCAGTGATGGCAGACCCAAGGCATCTTTCTTCAGGGCGTGCTGTGTTTTATGTGATCCACGCCATTGTCTTGGATCACATGTTGCGCTCGTGATCGACGACTATTACCCTCCCAGATAGAGTTCATATAAGGCCCTGACCAAAGGTGTTGTGCGTTTATTAAAGTGAGATTAAATCGTGTGCGCGAGTGTAAGCGTGTGTACACGTGTCAGTGTGTGTGTGTGCGCGCGCCTGTGTGTGTGTCTATGTGTGTGCGCGCGCGTCTGTGTGTTTGTGTCTGTGTGCGCGTGTATGTGGTGTGTGTGCACTCTCGCGCATCCGAAAGTCAAGAGCATTGCCAAAATTTTTAAGCATGCCCTCCTCAAAATTTACTGATAAGACTAATCTCCACGAAAAAATATATGATAAGGCATCTCGATGCTTCCCCTTCCGCCGTGGGAACAATTGTACACGGAAGCTTCGTCGAATCATTCTGCCCTTGAGCACAGGAAGTGACAACGGCTGCTGACGTACACTCCAACATCGACGAAGGAAAAAACACAAGAACACTTCAGTAATCAATTCAGTAAGTGAAAGCCCTAGTCGACGATGCCGCTGTCACTAAACTTCTCTATTTATAAACAAAAAGGTGAAAATAGTGGTTCAGCCAAGACATAACTACCCTTTCTCACCCGTCCCAAACCCATTTGGTACCCCTTTTTTTATCTTTGCTCCTTGTGGATGACACCCACCCACTGCCTGGGTCAAAAACAATCCAGCAAGACACAGGAGGTCGACGACATTTCTGGCTGGCTTAGTTCAGTTTGTGCCAAAAATGCTTTTTTGAATTAACGAGTGGTAACGAAGGGAGGCGTTCGAGAACTAAAGCCTTCGAGACATTTGGACCAGCTTTTATTTTATTTAATGTCATTGTATTTTACTATTTCGTTTTTTATTCATCATTTAATCACCTATAATTTTTAACCTAGCTTTAGAATGACCAGAGGATGTGAGGAAGGAAGGGAGGAAGCTAGTCTTATAACTGCATGGTTGGAAAGCAGAGATATGCAAATGATGTGGATATATTGGTAGGGAACCTTGAAAATGTGCAAAACATAATTTTAAGTTTGATAGAATATGGAGAAAGGGTGGGACTGGAGTGCTATGAACAGAAAAAGAAGGTTCTGAAGATGGCTAGAGGATATCAACAGAATAAAGAAGTCCCGATACGAAATATGATTATTGAAAGCGTCGAAAATTTCAAATATTTAGGTACAGTTTTAACATAAAAAATATATGGAAATTAGAGAAAGACTTATAGGTGAATGTAGAATTGTGCACCCCTTAAACTAAATTATGAGAAGCAGAAATATATCGCAGCGTACAAGATCACACAATCTAATCATAGAATCGGTTGTAATGTATTGGTGAGGCATGGGTTCTAACTAAAGAAAAATGGGAAGTCTTCAAAAATGCAGTACTTCGGAAAATACTTGGACCAGTTTATGATGCAGAAGATCGATGGAGAAAAATATATAACAAAGAGATAAGAGAAATGACAGGACCTAAAAGCTAAACGAATGAAATGTGCATACCACGTGACTAGGATAGATGGATGAGAGAAAACCTAAACTAGGATGAAACGGAAATGTTGCCTTTGGGACCACTAGGAAGGCCAATACCTATATGGAAGGATCTCATAATATATGACATCAAAGAGCATGTAGAGAACCTATCAGAATGACAGGAAATCGCCTGTGATCGAAAAAAAAAAATAGAGGGGCTTAGTGAAGCCGGTCATGTACTGTAGCCACAAATCCCACAGGAGTGAGCGTATTTTTCATTTATAGTTTTAATTTTTCTTCCTCCGAGATATATTTCGACGACAGTTGACAGAAGGTAAAACGAATACTATAAGGTACGTTGAGCACCCCCCCGCCCCATCCGCGCACCTCCACCGTGACGTCATAGGAAATGCAGAGGGGGAGAGTGAGAGGTGAAAGAAAATGTAAACTTTAAAGAAAACCATCTGTATGCATGGTAGACTTTAAAATTACACTATGATGTTCATAATATTGAAATTACTCAGTATCACTGTCTTATCCTCAAATTATCAGTATCATAGATATGACCGCCAGAAAAGTTATAAAAATGTTTTCCATGCTTTCACATTAGGTGGATTATATCAATATGACGAGTTATTAGATGGGATGACATGTCAAGCGTGAATTTTGTATGTAGACCTTTATTTCCACCAAGCTCAGTTATGCAATTGAATAAAAAATTCAGGAAATGTTGATAACAAATAGTTACTTTCAAAATGACGGCTGTATACATATCCAGATGACCGAGTATTGTGTGTGCCACATAATTCAATCCATTTCTAAGTTTTTTATCTTTGGGTAGTGAAAAGAAATGTATATCTTTATCACCTTTCAGTCTAACGGCATTGCACTAACGGCATTGCACTTCTGCACTATACAAACTGTTGGCATTTTTATATGTTATTTGTATGCCTTAGTCAGAAGATGGAGCTTCGCTCCACACACTGGTGTGTGAGTGACTGACAGCTCTCGACCCGCGGAACCCTGGTCTCGATATTTACGTTGATGTCATCATCTACCTGCGCAGTGGAGAGGTTTTCTGGCTCTCTCTCACGGCCCCGCTAACGTACCTTGTAATATTCGTTTTACCTTGAGTTGACATACTGGAATATGACACCGGAATAAGATACATATAGATATCGTCTTTGTGAACCCTGGTAACTGTAAGGTGGTATGGTAACCTAACAAGCTATATAAATCGTTAGTTCGTCCACATTTGGAATATGCTGTTTCCGTATGGTCATCGAATCTCATAAGGCATTGACAGACTGGAAAAAGTACAACGGCGAGCCACAAAACTGATTCCAAATATCAAAAATAAATCATGCAAAAATCGACTAAAACATATGAATCTGTTTTCCCTAAAAAAGCGTAGACTCAGAGGTGACTTGATACAGGTCTTTAAGATTCTAAAGGGAATTGACAACATCAAAAGTGACAAAATTTTCACATTGAATGAGAATCAGACAAGAAACAATGGTCTCAAACTGTCCGGAAATAGATTCAATTTGGAAGTAGGTAGAAACAACTTTGCCAACCGTGTAGTTAATGAATGGAATAAACTTCCTGCACAGGTAGTGCAATGTAGTTTAGTTCGAAGCTTTAAGAATCATTTAGATAAACACCTAAGCAAGATGCTGTAGTGATTATAATTCATTTCATATTATTTGTTTTTGTTTTGTTATCATTTGTGTGTTTTGATTTTCATTATTAGTTTTCATTATTATTTACTATTTACCTGTTTGTTTATTATTTAACTATACCTATGCATTTATTTGTGTATTTTATTTGTTATTTACATTATTATAGTTTTTATTTATTGATTTATTATCATTATGATTTTTTTTTCGCATCCGACCTAGATATGGACCAAAAGGTCTCCTGTCGGCATGCTCCGCCTTTGTAATCCTTTGGTATGGTATGGTTTATGGTGAACTGTGTCTGGGTGTTCAAGTGGTGACGTGGGTTTTGTGTTGTGATGATCTTCGTGTTGGTTGGATGTTGATGGAAGGGTACTCCTGGGAAATATAGACCGGTTGTTATTTCTCCTCATCATATTTGGTAGTACCGCGAAGTAAGTGGAATGAAAGTATATTAGAAAGATAAGTCGAAATTTTGCCGGTGCATATCCAGGTGCGGCTGTGAAAAAAAAAATCTGATTTTCTTTACACTGCGACCAAAATCACCCAACTAAATTTTCACCGAAAAATGCTGTTAAGCATTGCATGTTTTTGAAATGTTACAGCTTTATACAGGGCCTTAATTATATATAAATACATATATACTGATAGAGACGTTAAATGATTATCAACAATTGGAATTGCAAATAGGTTTTCATATGCCATGACTTTTGATTTACTTTTACTGCTGTCCCTCAAACTTCCCACTTCTCCATTCACGCACACCAGATTCCAGCGAAGTAGAACATGGGGCCATCGAGTCTTCTCGCACTTGTCCTTGGAGTGGCTGCTGTCGCGGTGACCAACGCAGGCGGCGATGCTACCATCGAGGTGGACATCGACCAAGGGCGGCTCTCTGGCGTGACGGAGAACACCCTTAAAGGTCGGCCGTACTACGCCTTCAGGGGTATACCTTACGCCAAACCGCCCGTGGGACCTCTCAGATTTAAGGTACTGCTATGGTAATGTATCTTGCACAGAAAGAATATCAATATCCCGTGCGCCCATAACTGAAATAAAATTATTTACATGACAGACTACAAGATTAAACCACAGTGAGGTAGCATTATATCGAGACCTTTGCCCTCGGGTTATGACAGTAAAATTGCCTTAGGTTCGAGCTGAGGGAGGTCTCCACACACGTATGTAAATTCGACCCCGCCTGTAAAGGATGAAAGCTGTAAACACAAGGGCTGAGTCACGATCATTCATTTACTTGTAAATCAGTGCAAGTAGCACAATTGTCCACTTAGTTAAATTGGTCGATATGCAGTGATGTGATAAGAAGTGTGGTCAAATAATCGACTGTCAAGGGTTCTTGTTGTTTATCATGTGATGATGTAATGAATACTTGAACTTTTTACCCCAAGTGTACCTCGACGCCGTAAGCCATTGAGCTGGACACGTGAGTTCAGGGTCGGTCGGGATACTTTTCTTTTCCAATATAACAGGCTAGACACAGGAGGAAGTCATATTCATATTCTAGTGGCATGGAAGAATAAATCATATAAACTTTGTTCAAAGTTAAGAAAAGACAGAATCTTGAAAAAATTGACGATTGTTTTTATATATATTATTAAGTGATTTTGGCAAGGCGAAATTGAATCTTTGTGACGTAAGACAGGTATTGGACCAAGAAAAGAATAAGTACACGTTAATAGCTATCAACGTGTACTTATTCTTTTCTTGGTCCAATACCTGTCTTCCGTCACAGACTCAATTTCGCCTTGCCGAAATCAATTATATAAAAAATCGTCTTTTTTTTCAAAATTCTTATAGTCACGGACTTCAATGCAAAAGTGGTAAAGTTTAGAGTAGGTAAATGAAATGACAGAAGCAAGATGCTAAGTGATTTTGCAGACATCTACCACATGAGATACATGAACCTTTTGTTCCAAAAGCGTTTAGGTATTAAACGAACTTGGGGAAGTCCAAATAGAACATATAAAAACAGAATAAGCTTCATAATAGGACACGAGAGCAACAAACAGATTGAGCGAAATTTTGTATGAAAACCAGTCATGCGTTCAGGCAGGACTTAGAAAAAAGTACTCCATTAAAATCCATCTTCAGACAACGAATCATTTGTTTACCACAGACTAATAATGGCAACACAATAGATTGGAATAGATATTGAGAGAAGACGTCAATTCAGTAGTGGTTAACGAATTGAATAGAATTAGTAACCATGTAGTGAACGCTGAAAATATTGGTTTTAAGAAAAGGTTAGATAACTTTATGGACGAGGGTGATAGGTGGTAATGGACATGGAACTGCCAAGTGTAGGTCTTATGGTCTCTTGTAATCTCCATTCTTATGTTCACAGGACCCTGAACCAGCTGAAGGCTGGTATGGGACTCGGAATGCCTCTGCGCATCCTCCCAAATGCATCCAGACTCCTGTTGATCTCCTCTTTTTGGATATCCGCATAGTGGACGGCGAAGAGGATTGTCTCTACCTCAGCGTCTACACACCAGAGGCAAATTCTTTCTCTTAATTAATATTTTTAGTTCGGTGACATGTCACCTTTACATTTTATGTTTTGTAAAAGGAAAGGCACTGTTTGGTTTTCTTTATGCCCGACTAAAAGGTTGAATCTGGCATGATGTTTTAAAAATATATATTCTTTTTACAAGCAACGTTAGGTGACCTTGGTACTTGCAGATAGAAGTCTCCTCTGGGTACCCGGTGATGGTCTTCATCCACGGAGGGGCTTTCCTCGCTGGGGAGTCCTCCTCCTATGAGGCCAGAGTCCTCCTCGATCATGAAGTCATCCTCGTTGTGTTGCAGTACAGACTCGGAATAATTGGTGAGATACGGAAGGGACCTCCTCTTGCTTGCATTGGGCGTAAGATTACAGCATTTCCCTTAGATCAGACCTTATCTATGAGCTCTGAGTTCTCATCCTTAAGAGCAATAACTGTCAATCACTAGTCCAACACGTGATCCAAGACAGTACGGAATCGCATGCACTAGTTCAGTCATTTTGAATGATTTGGTGCGGACTGATGGTTACAGGAATTTCTCGTGAATTGTCTTTGTTATTAATGCTGTATTCACAGGCCTTTTACATTTTATTTATTTTCTATCACTAGTTACGTATGCATATGAGAAATATATATTGGCAGCGAACCACGATCTAAGTAATTTTCCCTTCTAATTCTGGAAGGCTTTCTGTCCACGGAGGACTCGACTATTCCGGGGAACTTCGGGCTCAAGGACCAGACGTTGGCACTACAATGGGTCCAGAAAAACATTGGACACTTTGGTGGGGATCCGGACAAAGTCACCATCTTCGGGGAGAGCGCCGGTGCGGCTTCTGTGATGTACCAAATGTTAATTCCGGAGTCTAAAGGTAACAATGATAATAATAACTTCTTGTGTAGGACTCGAGCTGTGGCGAGGCCTCCGAAAGGTACAAGCCCGAATGTTTATGATGTCGTCAGGTCATGAGTACATAAGTTCAGTTATCATAACAATGCAATTTGCAATCCCCTCGGATCCCTTCGGGTGGAATGAAAAAAAAAAAAAAAAAAAAAGGAGGCATTACTTTTGGAACGACCCTCGTCGTTATACACAATATTGCACTTTATAAGGAGTACAATTCTAGCCTCTACACCAGTGTTTCTTAACTTTTTCCAATGTATGCACATTCCAAACTCAGTCACATCTCACACCTCCTGATATGTTGCACTGACGCGACACAATCTTGATATAGGTGCTAGTAAATATAATGATAAGGCCAGTTATTTTTATTCATTGGGTACGGGCCTGCCGACGTTGGTAAATCCGGCGAACTTTCTTTATTCGCCGAACTGCCGACTAGCGTTGTAAAAAAAAAAAAGAAAAAAAAAAATGCTCCACCTATATTATTTGATCTCTTCCATGAGTGACTGCTTCTTACGAGGCAAGAGCGATACCATTGTACTAAACTATTGACCGCTATGAAGAACGACCTGGCCATTCCCCGATTGCGCTTTAGTACAATATGTATTCTTATTTCATCAATCCATTTTAAAGGCGAGCCTTCCGACAATTTTAATTAGTACAACGGTATCTCTATTGCCTCGTAAGAAGCAGTCACTCATGCAAGAGTTCGAATCTCATTGGTGGAACATATTTCCATTTGTCATAACCACTCTCATATTATTGGAAGGCTCGCCTTTAAAACGGATTAATGAAATAAGAATATATACTGTACTACTCAAGCGCTATTGGGGAATGACCAGGTCAATTCTATTAAAGGTCAGTGGTTTAGTACAATGGTATCGCTCTTGTCTCGTAAGAAGCAGTTGCTCATGCAAGAGTTTGAATCTCATTAATCATGTTTCCATTTGTTTTAACGACTCTCATAAATGTATATTTCATTATATTGTGCTTTCCTATTTACAGGACTGTTTATTGGTGGGATTATGCAGTCTGGATCGGCAATCCATAAGTGGGCCATTGCAGACACACATGCAAAAAATGCCCGACAGATCGGTCAGATCGTGAACTGTTCACTCGACGAGGGGAGTCAGGCCTACCTGACGTGTATGCAAAACATCTCAGCATCCCTCCTCGTCTCTACAGTGGCCGAATCATATGTGAGTAGGAGTGAGATTGTTCCATTCAAATCGAAGTACTTGGCTCTGATTTCTCCCCACTTTCAATTATCTTTTGACTTGAGAGTGCGTGGTGGCATAATCGGAAGTGTGGGCTCGAATCCCACACTCCTGTTTGTTACCTGCCCCTCCCCCAACAGTCCACAAAGCATGTACATAGGACAGGGGTGACTGTATCAGCCGCAGTTACTTACCTCATTCATTTCTTTCCTTCTCACCTGACCTTTTTGTGTACCTAAACGTCTCCTGTTGGCATACTGTGACTTGGTAACTCATATAACTCAATATCTCTTGAAATTCCTTTTTTATAAGTTATGTCGTAAACAAATATGAAATGTCACGAGAAAGTTTTCCATTGCCTCTCAAAGGAGTAACACAAATACATACACACATATATGTGTACAGTCACCCAAAAAAAATATCAGTTGGTGGTTTTAGGTGTTCGTGGGAGACAAGTAAAACAACAAAATCAATGTTCCTGTGCAGTTAGTAGTCATGACAGAGTTGCGACCTACATTTTTCTTCCCCCATTAAAATACGTGGTGTAGAATAAGCATTTAATGTGTGAAGATGTGACAAGATTGAAAGTAATTATATTTGCACCGACAAGAATTGTTAATATTTCATTGTTACTGAAAACACACACACACACACCAGAGCATACGCAATAGATATTGCCATACCACAACATGTTTTCGGCCTAGACAACGCTACAGGCTCTCCTGTCTACATGGCCCTACAAGTCACTCCTTTTCTCAACCCTCGCCCTCTCAGAGGGGTAGCCATTTAAGCTATAATAAAGCACTCCAAAGCTCCTTAGCACTTAACAGGTTGTTTCTTCCAAGTAATATAACAAGTAATAAAAACTTAAACATCATTTTAATATTCAATATGTCTTCACTGAATCCTGTTACAATGAAGAAGCATATTTACAACTTCACTAGCCAGCCTACTATTACTGTACCTCCCTTTTTCAGACACTGAATGTCATGCATCAAACCCAGGTGCATTACCTGTTCTCATAATTTTCAGAGCTATTTGCACATCATATTTTATTTCTCCTCCATTTTCCTCTTTCATCAGTCATTTTCCCAGCATCACTCACTGCTACCACCAATTCCTTAACCCTTCTGTCCTCCTGCATATTCAACAGCTCTAAAATAATTCACCCATCTTCCCCTTACTGCCTCCTCTTCCATTATCATCTCTCCATCTGCACCTTTTACCTTCTCTTTTCTATTTGAATCACCTCCCCTTCCTCTCTTGATTTCCTTCCAAAACATCTTTTTATTGTTTTCCAAATTTTGTCATATTCCTTCCCCATTTTACATCTGTTCTCCTCTTTGCCTCTTGTATCTTTTGTTTTCCTTTTTTTTCTTTAAACCTATCATATTTTTCTCTCATCCTACGTTGCAACCAGTCCATGAATGCTCGCTTCTTCTCTTCTACTACCTTCTTCATCATCTCACTCATTACCCTTCCTTCTATTCCATCCCACTCTCCTTCCACATACCATCTTTGAATGAATATACATACATGTATATCACTTGGGCAAAATGTAGTGGCACATTTGTAAATAATAATCACAAAGAACCCACAGTCGGAAGTCGTAATAAAAGGAAACTTGGAAGAAAGTATAAATTCTATATTTCGGCTAATAACTATAGCCCTTTTCAGGAAAGAGGGCTATAGCTATTAGCCAAAATATAGAAGTTATATTTTCTTCTAAGTTTCCTTTTATTCTGACTGTGGGTTCTTCGTGATTAATACATATATATGTATATGTATATATATAGATATATATATATATATATATATACATATATATATATATATATATATATATATATATATATATATATATATCCGAATAGAATCGCCAATGTCAATCAAATAATTCCGACAGTCGTCCCCGGGTCACGGAGTGTATGCATACCTTGAGTCAGGTCATTTGAGGGCGAGGGCTCAATAGTCAGGTCAGCGATTTGGATGAAATGTATAGCAATCTAACTGATCTAATTATTAATGCACAAAACACATTTATCCCCCTGAAGTCAATACGGAAAAATAGTAATACTCCCAAATGGATGACGGACAGATCAAAACATGAGATTGGAATGAAAAGAGGACTTTACGTAAAAATAAAAAACGGGAAATCACACCCTAGTTCAAGATATAACGAAATGGCAAAGCTGGTTAAAAGGAATACACGTACAGCGAAACGTAATTATGAAATCAAGGTTGCCAGTCAATAAAGAAAGAATAGGACCAATTAAAAACGATGAAAATGTCATGATAGAATCAGAGGAAAAAATGAGTGAGGAGTTTAACAATTATTTTCTATCAGTGTTTATTAATGAGAGGTTAGATAAAGTACCTGACTGCGATCCGATTTTCAGAGGGGATGAAGAAAGTAGTCTATCTAATATCAGCATTAGTAAAGAAGAAGTAGTCAAGCAGATTGAAAGACTTAAAGCTACAAAATCTCCAGGTCCAGACGAAATTTTTCCAAGAATGCTTAAGGAATGTAAATTTGAAATCTGCGACCAGTTAACTGAAATACTCAATAAATCGGTAGACACTGGTTTTGTGCCAACTGCTTGGAGGCAGGCAAACATTGTTCCTGTTTTTAAGAAGGGAGATATATCGTCTATATGCAACTACAGGCCAATCAGTTTGACATTGGTTACAAGAAAAATGCTTGAATCAATAATAGTAAATAGGCTCAGAGAACACATCGGACATAATTTAATTCGTGATTCACAGCATGGTTTCTCCAAGGGTAAGTCATGTGTGACTAATCTTCTATCCATTTACACTAAAGTATATAAGGCGTCAGATAACAATGATAATTACGATGTTATTTACCTTGACTTTAGCAAAGCGTTTGACAAGGTGCCACACCAGAGACTACTAAATAAGATCAAAGCCCATGGCATAGGAGGAAAGGTGTTAGAATGGATTAGAGCTTGGATTAGTAACAGAAAACAGCAGGTCACCATAAATTGAATAAAATCTAGGTGGGGCAATGTTACTAGCGGGGTCCCCCAGGGCTCGGTTTTGGGTCCTTTGTTATTCATTATGTACATAAACGACTTAGATGATGAGATAAATAGTGATGTTAGTATGTTTGCGGACGACACTAAAACAGGACGCCTAATTAGGTCAGGAGACGACGCAGAGATTCTGCAGGATGATCTTAATAAATTGTTAACATGTTCAGTGATATGGCAAATGAACTTCAATATCTCTAAGTGTAGTGTGTTAAACGCAGGGCTACACAATCCCGAAAATAGATACAGCTTAGATAACACGTTTTTAGAAAAATCTGAGTGCGAGAGGGACTTGGGAATTCTGGTGAGTCCGGACCTTAAAACCAGGAAGCAGTGCATTAGCGCCAGAAATAAAGCTAACAGTGCATTAGGTTTCATTGCTAGGACGGTAACAAATAGAAGTGCAGAGGTAATTGTTAAACTCTATCTAGCGATAGCTAGACCCATCCTTGACTATGCGGTACAGTTTTGGTCTCCATCCTACAGAATGGACATAAATTGACTAGAATCAGTACAGAGAAGAATGACCAAAATGATACATGGACTCAGGAATTTGCCTTACGAGGAGAGGCTTAGGCACCTTAACTTACACTCTCTGGAAAGACGCAGAGTGCAAGGTGATCTAATATAAGTGTTCAAGTGGATCAAAGGTCATAACAAGGGTGATGCAAACAAGGTCATTATAATAAAACAACAGGGCAGGACTCGCAGTAATGGGTATAAACTGGACAAATTTAGATTTAAAAAGGAAATAGGCAAGAATTGGTTTACTATTAAGGTGGTAGATGAATGGAATAAACTTAGTAACCGTGTAGTAAGCGCTGAAAATATCAGTTGTTTTAAAACATTATTAGACAACTTTATGGATGGGAATGACAGGTGGCGATGGATACGGAGCTGCCTAGTGTAGGCCTTATGGTCTCTTGCAATCTTCTTTATTGGCTTGGGGGTGGTAAGCGGTGGTCCGGTTACGTTTGGTGCCAAGGAACTTGAGGAGGCTGGACCATAGGTCAGATTCGAACTGGGAGCCCCTATCGGTGACAATGATGTGAGGTGCGCCGAATCTGGATACCCATCCAGAGAGGAAAGCACGGGCGGTCGTCTCGGCGGATATATCCGGAAGGGGGATCGCTTCTGGCCACCTGGTGTACCTGTCGATACACGTAAGGAGGTAACGCATGCCGCGAGAAGGCGGAAGGGGGCCCACAATGTCCACATGAACTGACTGGAAACGTGCCGTTGGTGCAGGAAAACGCTGGAGTGGTGCGTGGACGTGGCGCGTAACCTTGGCCGTCTGGCAGGGGAGGCAGGTCCGGGTCCATTGTCTGACATCCTTGTTGATGCCTGGCCAGACGACTCGATCCGTGATGAGGCGTTGTGTCGCGCGGATGCCCGGATGACTGTGGTCATGGAAGGAGGAGAAGACGTCCTTACGGTGACAGGCGGGGATGTACGGACGGGGTTTGCCTGTGGAGATGTCACACCACAATGGTACGGGGTTGTTGGGAAGCTGTCTTAGCTGTAGGGACGAGGTGTCGTGCATACGTAGGAGGCGGAGTTCACCGTCGTTGTTCTGAGATGCGGCGATGCGTGCGTAGTCTATGTTGTGGTTAGGGAGGATGCTGGAGGTGATTCTAGACAAGGCATCGGCTACCTGGTTATCCTCTCCCTTGATGTATTCAATGCGAGTATCAAATTGGGAGAGGAAGGACAGCTGCCGGGAGACTCTTGGGGAGTGATGGTCGGAGACTCTGTCTAGGGCATGGGCGAGTGGCTTGTGGTCTGTAAGGATAACGAAAGGCCGGCCTTCCAGGAAGTAAAGGAAGTGCTTGACAGCCGAGACTATGGCTAGCAGTTCCCTGTCAAAGGCGCTGTAGCGAATTTGAGGAGGGTCCAGACGTTTGGAGAAAAAGGCGATAGGCTGGAGCTGGCCGTTGATCTTCTGTTGGAGGACGGCGCCAATTGCTGTGGAGGAGGCATCAGTGGTAAGGAATGTGGGTGCGTGAGCTACTGGGTAGGACAAGCGGGCGGCTTCAGCGATTGCCGCCTTGGCTTGTTCGAATGCCTGGGTCGCTTCGGAAGACCATCTCACAGGTTTGACCGACCGCTTGGAATGGTTCTTGGTGAGGTCGTTCAAGGGAGCGAGTTTTGCAGCTGCGTTGGGGATGAATCTGTGGTAATAATTGACGATTCCTAGGAATCGTCGGAGCATCTTGATGGTTGTTGGCTGTGGGAAATCTTGGATTGTGTCTACTTTCTGAGGGAGAGGATACAGACCTGCTGTTGAGATGCGGTGTCCGAGGAAGTCGAGAGACGAAACTCCGAGGAGACACTTGGACGGATGTACCCGGAGGCCATAATCTTGGAGGCGGCGGAAGAGGAGGCGGAGGTGTTGGCGGTGTTGGTCGTGGGTATCGGAGGCTACGAGGATGTCGTCGATGTAAACGGTGATGAAGTCGAAGTCTCTGAGGGCATGGTCTATGAACCTCTGGAACGTCTGGGCGGCATTCCGGAGGCCAAAGGCCATCATCTTCCACTCGAAGAGGCCGAACGGAGTGGCTATGGCTGTCTTCTGGACGTCTTCCGGCGCTACAGGGATTTGATGAAACGCCCTGACCAGGTCAATTTTGGAGAAGACCTGCTTCCCGTGAAGCTTGAAGTGGAAGTCTTGAGCGTGAGGGATGGGGTAGCGGTCGGGCTTCGTGATGCGGTTAAGTTGACGGTAGTCACCGCAAGCCCGCCATTGGTTGGGCGGTGGGGGTGGCTTGGGAACCATGTGGAGTGGTGATGCCCAAGCACTCTCCGATGGTTGGATGATGTCCTGGTCTAGGAGTTCTTGGAACTCCTGTTTGGCAGCGGCCAACTTCTCTGGGGAAAGTCGTCGAGGCTTGCTGTGTACTGGCGGTCCAGATGTCTGGATGTGGTGCATGATGTTGTGAGGGGTGGTGGTGGTGTTGGTCTTGTCTGGCGATGTTAGCTGGGGAAACTCCTGCAGGATGCGTACATAATCGCCAGCGGACTGCAGGGACGATATCTGGTGGGATTTGGCGTTAGTGGTGGTTCCCGGTATGCTTGTCGTGCCGTGGTACAAGCAGTTATCCTTGGCGTTTACTACCATATTGTAATGCTGGAGGAAGTCGTAGCCAAGAATGGGGTGCTGGACCGCTGCTATGACGAATGTCCAAGGGAACTTGACATCGTGGAGGTCCAGGACGCTGTGGTGGCTGCCGTACGTTGCAATGGGCGTACCGTTGGCTGCAAGCAGGTCGTAGGATGGCCACCGTGTACCGTGGTTGGGTTCTTCCGTCGGGGGTATGATGCTGACGGCTGAGCCCGTGTCTACCAGGAAAGAGAGGCCAGAGTGGCGATCACGCACTGAGAGGAGGGTGTGAGTATGGTTAGCGGGGGTAGGAGTGCTTACCGACCCCCGCGTTTGGCGTTTCCCTGCGACCAGCTGCATGGTTGTGTGCATCTGAGCGCCTTGGCTCCGAAGCGGGTATGGTACCAACAGGAGGCAGTATCCTGTCGTGGAGCGGGGCTAGGTGGTGGTTGAGGGGGGGTTCCCTTCTCGGCAAGCAACTGGTTGAGCAAGGTCTTCATGTCGGCGACTTCCTGCCGTAGTTGCTGCATACTTTGGTCACTGGCACTATATGACATGGGAATGTTTTCACTCACAGCACTATGGTCGGTAACACCTGGGTTGTCACTACACTTTGCACGAACACTATGCACTGGTTTGTGTACCGAGGTATGTCGCTGGAACAACCTATCTGCTATTTCGCAGTATTGTTCGTCGTCCTTATCGCCGGCTAAAGCTTCCAGGTGTAAGTGGAGGGCGTCCGGCATCTTGGAGAGGTGAATGGAGCGGAGGAGTTCCTTGGGCAATGCCACCTTTGCACGGGTGTTGAGGTTGGCCATACGGGTGTATAGCTGTGAGGGGGTGGTGTCGCCGAGTTCGCTCTGCTGGATATCTCGGTAGAGCTGGTCGTCAGGCCTGGCGCATAGCTTCCGTAAGGCAGTCTTGAGGGCGGCACACTTGCCTTCTTCCGGAGGAGAAGAGACGGCGTTACGGACAAGGGCGATGACGTCCGTTGGTAGAGCGGCGATGTACGCGCCGAAGGCTTGGTGGTCTGGAACGTCACCTTGAGTGGCTAAATAGGCTTCTGTGTGAAGTAGCCAGCTCTCCAAGTCACGGGAGAAACTGGGAAGTTTCACTTGTGAATTTTCCATAATCCTGGTTGTCTTTCACCGGGGTCACCAATTTGTAGTGGTTTGGTTCGAACAAGCCAGGGAAAATGAAATTCACTTTGGTCTCTTATTCTAATCTCTTTGGTAAAACCACAAGTAATAGCCACTGGTTAGTGGATCTGATCAGTCGTAGCTGGACGGTGAGCCTAACGTCAGAGGCGGTGGCGGCTGATGACGGCGAGGCTCGATGGAACTGCTACAAGACTGGACGAGATGTTGTTGCTGCTGCCGTGGCTATTACCATTCTGTCCTGACTAGCCGCCGCTGCCCTATTTAAGGGTCGCTCGCGGCTCAGCGTAGTTGGCAAGAGAGGTCGCTAGCCGCTCGAGAACCATTTGCTGGCTCCTGATTGGCTAGCTCATATTCACCTCTTGCCAACTATGGGAAGTGTGTGACCGCCTGTGGCTGCGTCACTACATATATATATATATATATATATATATATATATATATATATATATATATGTATACATATATATATATATATATATATATATATATAACATACGAATTTTCCAACATACGATGTGAAATTCTATTTGACTCTACACCCGAAGTAATTTCCATCATACGAAGTAGTCGAAGTTTCGCATATATAAGCTAAGTTAGTTTAAAGTTCACCTAGTGTGAGTTAGAGTAGCCTAAGTTACGATAAGTATCTCAGTCACCACCTCTCTACCGACACCTACCGTCTCCTGCATCGCCAAGCCTACACCTCAGTTCGCCTGTCTCTAAGGTAGTGGCAATAAAAAACCCTTTTTATTGATTGTTTCCTTATAAATTATCTTTTTACATCTCTCTTATATACAGTAATGCATTTGTTTTATTGCTATGTGTAATTATCTGCAGTACAGTATTTATTAAGGAGTTATCATAGGTTTTTGGGCTGTGGGACGAATTAAACGAATTACAGTGTATTCTTATGGGAATATTTGACTTAACGTACGACCATTTCAACATACGAAGTAGGTCCTGGAACGAATTAAATTCGTATGTAGAGGTTCTATTTTACACACACACACACACACACACACACACACACACACACACACACACACACACACATATATATATATATATATATATATATATATATATATATATATATATATATATATATATATGCTGAATACCACAGGGAAAAGAAAAATTCTTGGAATCTGAGCGCTTTCGTGATATTTGTTCACATCTTCAAGGATTCTATTGTAATCCTTGAAGATGTGAACAAATATCACGAAAACGCTCGGATTCCAAGATTTTTTCTTTTTCCTGTGGTATTCAGCATATCGGTGTATTCACGTGTGATTTGTGATACTTGTGCATATATATATATATATATATATATATATATATATATATATATATATATATATGCAGAAAAAATCACTTGGATGAGTGATTCTAGTTATGCAGAAAAACCAAGAAAAATAACAGGAAATAAACCAAACACTTTCATCTCTTTGGACATTTTCAAGGTACCAAACATCAAAATAGATTAAAGCATTCGGTCTATTTTCTGTTATTTTCCTTGTGGCTTTTCTGTATGTATATATTATTTGAACAACAGATTCATCTTGGTGATGGTGATATCACTGTATCCAAGCTTTGTAATTGTGTACATTTATTTCACTCCCTTTTCTTGTCAGAAAATAGTTTATACACCCTTTGATATGGTGCCTCGTGTAGACGGCGTGTATCTCCGTGACCACCCCGTAGCCCTCATAGCCGCCGGACACTACCATCAAGTCCCTGTCATTGTCGGAATCACAGCCCATGAGGGTGCTATCTTGACTAACTGTAAGTGAATATCTTCTTTCTTGCCTGAGTCATATGATGTAGTTCATTTCATTTTATAAGATGCACATATTTTTTTACAACAAATCAATGTGTGTACTGTATGTGTGTATACTGTATACAAATACCCATGAGTATGTGTGTGTATTTACCTAGCTGTGTCTAACAAAAAGGGGAGCTATGCTCATGGTGTCCTGCCTTTGTATCTCGCAGTGTCTAGTTTGCTCTTAAATGCACTATTCTTCCGATCTCTTCTACTATCTTTTTTGTGTTTCTTTCCATGTCCTCTTGTCCCAATTTAACAAGTCCTCTCTATCGAATATTTCTGTGCCCTTCGTGATTCTATAGATGGTCAGTAGGTCGCCTCTCTCTCTTCATTGCTCCAAAGTCGGTAACTCCAATTTAGCCAGTCTCTCTTCATACGACAAGTTTGAAAGTGTTAGAGCCATTTTTGTAGTTGCTCTCTGGATTCTTTCAATTTTCTTTATATTCTTTTTGGTACTGGGTGACCATAATGTCGCTGCATATTCCAGTTGAGGCCTTATTAGTGCGACTGATATATTTTTAATAATTTCTTCATCCAAATAGGTTAATGCCACTTTTATTGATCTTAGCAAGTTATAAGACTCCGTAACAATTTTGTATATTTGTTTATCATAGGACAAGTCTTTTGAGATAATTACTCCCAGATCTTTTCAGATCTGACATTCTTTACCTCCTTAGTTCTAATTTTATATTGTCCTGATATTATATTTTTACTTTTTTCCGAAGAATACAAACTCTTCGGTACTCCCACTGGTGCATGCCCCCCCCCTCCCCCACAAGTCTGGCACACATCCCATTCTCTTTCGTGGTAGTCAACGAGTCAACATCTCTCACAATACTTGCTTCGATTTACCCTCGTTCAGTTTTGGGAACGTTAGATTTCCTTCTTTGCTCGATAAGTGAAGTTTCTTTTATTTATATATCCGCCACCGAGCTATAGTGCACCCTTCTTATTCCGCGGTGCACGGTGTGCGTTGGTATATGGTCGAAAATCGGGCAACCTGCTTTCCACAAGCCTTCCAGCGGCGTCCATTTTGGATCGTCTTGCATCGAAAACATCCGGTCGCCTGGAATTCCTTGAGTGCCCTCTTCCTATCCCGCTTCATTTCCTTAACCGCCCCGAGCATTCTACCCTTCTCTTGTAAGTATGGAATCTGGTTCTCGTGTTGTTGTTCGAGATAGGTTGTGTGCCTTCGCCGAAGGGAAATATCTCTGCCTTCCCACCAACAAACGCGGATCCACACATTTGGTGCATCAAGTGTAGGCATATGGAGTGTTCCCCTTCATCCCCGTGTGAAACTTGTGCTCAATGGGATGATAAGCAGTGGTCCGCGTATTTTCATGCTCACAAGAAGCTGCACGCAAGGACCAAGGGACGCAAGCCTCCGTCCCCCAACGAACCAAAGAGAAGGCGTACTACGCCTGCGGAGGAGACGAGCAGTTCTCTCCCTCCTCCAAAGCGTAGTAGGCGGAAAGGTTGTACAACATCCCCCTCGAGTCAATCTCAGGCCCAGTTGTCTCCTATTCCTTCACCCAGGGCGGTTAGCATAGACGGACATGCGCCTCAGGCCACCTCTAACTACCGCGCCTGTACGAGATTTTTCCCGGATGTGGCTGCTTGCGGCATTCCCTCGGCCATTCCGGGATGCTCCACCCCCAAACGGACAAAGAACCCGACTTCGAAGACAAAGAGCGCCTCAGCCTCTTCTTCTAATCGGGAGTCCCGCAGTCCACCTTCAACCCATCGTAAGACGAGCCGGATGATCAACGGAGCCCTTTCCATGCCCGTGGGGCAGGAGGCCCAAAGTGCACCCACACGCGTATTACACTCGGGTAATCCCTCCTCGTCCAGAGGAGGGAGCCCCCCGGACCATCCGCACCCAAGCAGGCCTCTCCAAGCGGGCATTCCCAGGACCTCCTCTCCACTCTCTGTGCACTCGTTAGTACAATGAGGGAACAGATGGAGGAACAGCGGGAATTTTTCCGGACGCACCAAGCACGGTTCAGGTTACACCCGGAAGCTCGTCAGGAGTCACCACCTCCAAGGGCCCCCCTAGACCATATTTCACTTGCTAGGGACCCCCACGAACCCATCAGTGACGATGGTGGAAGCGCGGTATTTCTTGCTGACCGTGCAGACCCCTCCTATGACGACGACGATGTCCACAGCGCCGTAGGGGAGGGGACAAGCTCCCTCTCCCCTCTCGATTCCCAGTCGGAATCCCCGATGGTGGTTCAACCTTCCTTCTCCGACATCCTCGCGAGAGTTCGGAGGGCGAATCGGCTGGACCCCCCACAAGAAGAGGAAGCCACTTTCGAGTCTGAAATCTTCAAGACGGGCAATTCTCAGAAAGCGAAGCCTCCTCCAATCCACCTTCCATGGAGTACGCAGACGGTAAGGGCCATGACCCAGGCCTCCGACGCCCTCGCAAGAAAGACAACCGAGAAAGCGCGTTGGCTTTCGGTTCCAGTAGAACACCAAAAACGCTTTTACACCCCATCGGGTCCAAACCTCAGGGAAGCCTCGATTCCGGTGAGGTTACCAGAGCTGGTCAAAGTGGACGCGGAATCACTACGCAGAAGAAACGTCCTCCTTTCCGGCAGAGAAGTCAGAGACCACATCCAATCCCTGGCTCTGTCCCTTGCGGTGAACTCCTGGCTGGAACGCCTCCTTGTCTCAGTAAGGGAGTTCTTACCCGAGCTGCAACCCCAGGAAGAATGCGACCTCCAAGCTCTATTGGAAAGCGCGAGCAGAGCCCTGAAGCATCAGGCTGCATGCCTCTCAACGTCCTGGGCCAACTTCGAGTCCCGCAGGAGAGACACCATCCTCGGGGACCCCAGTGACCCCCTCCTCAGAGAGATTTATGCTCCATTGAAGAGGGCCCCCCCTTCTCACCCACACGCTGATTCCCCCGGAAATGGTGGACTCGGCAATCGCAAGCGCGAACCAATTGATGCAAAACGGAGCCATCGAGAGAACAGCCGTCCCTAGCTCGAGGCCAAGGACCAACCCCCCATCGGCCCCTAGGTCCTCTCAGACGCAGAGGCAGCCTTTTCATCACCCTGAGAAAGAAGAAAGGCCACACCCCATTCAAAGTCGAAAACACGGACAGAAAAGCCGAATAGAGAACAGAGGCGCAAACATCATCGAGGCTCCGGACCCCCCAAAGAAAATTCTAGGAATTCGCCTGCCCTCCCGCAGAGGATAGGAGGTTGCCTCTCTCTCTACTGGAGGGCATGGGAGGAGGCAAGGGCGGACGACTGGACCATACAGGTCATCAAGAAAGGCCATCGCCTTCCTTTTCACACCGTCCCCAGCCTCTCCCCCTCTCCCATCCAAGTCAGCAGCTACTATCCGGACTCGGATCGCGGGCGGGCCCTGGCAGAGGAAATCTCCGCTCTGCTTCAGAAAGGAGCTCTAGAAGAAGTCTCGACTCCGGACCCAGGGTTCTACTCAAGGCTATTCCTCGTAGCAAAGGCAACAGGGGGGTGGAGGCCAGTCATCGATCTGTCTCCTCTCAACAAGTTCCTTTCCCTGACGAAGTTGCGGATGGACACCCCAGAGACCGTAAGGGCGTCTATCAGGGAAGGGGACTTCATGGTGTCACTGGACCTCCAAGATGCCTATTTCCAGATACCAGTGCATCCAGGAAATCCAGGAAATTCCTCAGAATCGTCCACAAGGGCACCACCTTCCAATTCACCTGCCTATGCTTCGGCCTTTCCACAGCACCCCAAGTCTTCACCAGAGTGTTCAAACTCGTCTCAGCGTGGTCCCACTCCAAAGGAATTCGCCTACTCCGTTACCTGGACGATTGGCTGATCCTGGCACAGTCCGCCCAGCTATGCCAAGAACACCTGAGAATGGTCCTAGCCTTCGTCCGCAAAGTGGGCTCCATAGTCAACCAGACGAAGTCAGATTTCATTCCAAGACAGAGAGTCACATACCTGGGTATGGTTCTGGATTCTTCCCTAATGAAGTCCTTCCCAGTAGAGAAGAGAATCCAGAATCTCACTTCTCTCGTTGTACAAGCACTATCGACCGGGTTCCTGACGGCGAAACAGTGCCAAGTCCTCCTGGGCCATATGGCCTCTGTCGAGAGGTTAATCCCCAGGAGCAGACTAAGAATGCGACCGCTACAGTGGTTCAAGTCTCGGTGGTCCCCGCAAGGGGGAAAAACCCGACAACGCATCACCCTTACCGGAGAAGTCAAGGATTCTCTTCTCTGGTGGAAGGACCCGTGCAACCTGCTCGTGGGGATGCCCCTCGGCCCATCTCCCCCAGGAAGTCCTCCTATTCTCCGAGGCCTCCAAGGAGGGCTGGGGGGCCCACCTCAACGACGATCACGTCAGCGGTTCCTGGTCCACAGTCGAGCTGACAGCCCATATCAACTGGCTAGAGTTGAAAGCAGTACTGCTGGCTCTCCGTCACTTCACGGATCAAATCTCGGGGAAAGTAGTGGGCATCATGTCGGACAACTCCTCGGTAGTAGCCTACCTGAACAAGCAAGGTGGTACAGTCTCACAGGACCAATGCCTTCTGACTATGGAACATCCCAGGGAAGAAGAATGTCTGGGCGGACCACCTCAGCAGAAGGAGTCGGGTAATCAGCACGGAATGGTCCCTCCATCGGGAAGTAGCGAACTTCATCATCAACAAATGGGGCTCCCCTCTGGTGGACCTTTTCGCCACCAGATGGAATCACCAGCTCCCAATATATTTCAGCCCTCTCCCGGATCCGCTGGCGGCAGGAGAGGACGCTCTTCTGCAAAGCTGGGGCAATCTCGACACCTACGCTTTCCCACCGTTTCCCTTGCTACAGAAGGTGCTCCAGAGAGTAAGAAACGCATCCAACCTTCGGATGACTTTGATCGCTCCCTGGTGGCCGGAAGCCCCATGGTTTCCAGACGCCCTCGAGCCAGCAGTGGAAGAGCCCCTAGCCCTTCAGGGAAGACCCGACCTTCTACATCAACTGATCAACGGGGCCTGGCACAAGAACCCGTCAGCTCTTGCGCTTCACGCGTTCAGACTATGGTCCGGATCCTCCTAGAGAAGGGTTTTCCCAGAGAAGTGGCGGAAGACATGTCCACTCCTATTCGCTCTTCCTCAGCTAACCTTTATCAAGGGAAATGGAATGTTTTTACAGAATGGTGCCACTCCCGGACTATAGTCCCAGATCAAGCCACCATTCCTGAGATTGCCTCCTTCCACTTCCTCCGGAAATCCAAGAAGATCTCTCTCTCGGCGGTGCAGGGCTATAGGGCAGCACTAAATCATGTGTTTTCTCTGAAGGGCATGGATCTAGCCCTGTCACCAGAAATTTCCATGCTCTTCAGACATTTCAGGAAATTGTGCGCCCTCAGGGAAATCACTTCCCTTCCGTGGGATGTGGCATTAGTCCTGAACTCTCTGCGGGGTCCCCCTTATGAACCCCTCCGAGATGCTCATTTGAAGGACCTCACCTTGAAGACAGTTTTTCTCTTAGCCCTAGCATCTTCCAAGAGAGTAGGGGAGTTACATGCCATTTCTTATAGAGTCGCCCACTCAAAAGGATGGAAAGAGGTCTCCTTCACCTTTCTGCCCCAATTCATTGCCAAAAACCAGGATCCGGCCAAAGCCGACCCTAGATTCTGGTCCTTTAGTGTTCCCTCCTTGGCCGACTTTGTAGGGGGTGAACAAGCGGAAATGGTACTATGCCCAGTACGTGCCATCCGGACCTACCTCAAGAGGACTTAACATCTTAGACCAGAAGTGCAGAGGTTGTTCGTCTCTACTAAGGGTAAGCCTAACCCCGTCACTAAGAATTCCATTTCTTACTGGATCAAGGAAGTCATCCACAGGGCCACGGAATGAGCCCCACGGATTGCCCTAGAGCAAAAGCCCATGACCTGAGGGCAATAGGGACCTCCCTAGTCTTCTGAAAGAATCTGTCGGTCAACCAGGTATATGGAAGTCCCAGACTACGTTCACTTCTTTTTACCTCAAAGAAGTCATGTGGGAATCTTTAGGGAACTTCTCTTTGGGCCCCATAGTGGCTGCCCAAGAAGTCCTGAGATGACATACCCCTCCCCAATAGCACACAGCCGACCCTGACAACTCATCCAGGTTCTGGCTCGGCAAACACGGCGATACCTATCCAAAGTCCTTCTCATACTCCTACATTCCCTTACCTCACCGAGGGCTCTCAAGCATTCCAAGGGAATCAATTCAAGCCCTTCAGGTGGTACAAAGTGAGTATACCCTGTCTATCTCCACTCCTGGGAACAGAACTAGGTGCCTTTCAAACTTTAGGGGAATGTATAAGAGTCTGGTCAACGTAGGTCTTAGCACACTAAATTTTTCCTTATGCAGGTTTCCCAGGCTAGATAACTACTTCCCTCCTAAGTCCGAGTCTCCTATGGTAAAGAGTACCGAAGAGTTTGTATTCTTCGGAACAAACGTAATTTTCGCAGGAAGATTAATTTTTCCCTGATACAAACCTGAGGTACTCCTTACCTCTAATGGCCCTCCTCAGCCACCCCTCTAATAGTTCCTTCTCCCTTGCCTGTCAAACCTTGTGATTAATTTCATACCTGGCTCAGAGAATGGGATGTGTGCTAGACTTGTGGGGGAGCCCCATGCCCCAGTGGGGGCCCCTTACCGAGGATAACTGTTGCCCAGACCCACGGAGGGAGGTGTTTTAAAACAACACACAGTGTTTAGCGGTAGAAAACTTACGCTTCGCGAAGTATCCTATGGTAAGGAGTACCTCAGGTTTGTATCAGGGAAAAATTAATTTTCCTGCAAAAATTACATTTTTCTGAACTCCATTATGCTACACTTCTTAATGTACAAGTCTATTTCCCATTTCTGACTCCATTTCCAAACTTTGTTCAGGTCTCCCTGTAGTGATTTGCAATCCATTTAAGTTTTTACTTTCCTCAACAATTTGGTATTCCCTGCAAAGAAGCTTATGTTACATTCCATATCATCATCCATATCATTCATATAAAAAGCAAACATTATTGGAGCCAATACTGATCCTTGTGGAACTCCACTAATCACCTCCTTCCAACCTGAATATTTTTCTCTGAGTACTACTCTCATATTTCTACAATTCAGGAAGTCCTCCATCCAGTTTAGTAGGTTGCCTTGTATCCCTCCTCCGTTTTCCAATTTTTTTAATAAATTTTTGTGTGGTACCTCGTCTAAGGCTTTTTGTAAATCCAAGAAAGCACAATCTGCCCACCCATCCCTTTCTTGTATTATATCTATTAGTCTTGAGTAAAAACAGATTAAAATTGTGGTACATGATCTTCCATGTCTGAACCCAAATTGTCTTGGGTTTATGACATTATTTTCTTCCAGGTGTTTTACTCATCTATTCTTGATTATTTTCCCATAAATTTTGGCTACAGTGCTTGTTAGTGAGACTGGTCTGTAATTAGTTGGTTCTTCCTTGTTTCCTCCTTTATATATTGGTACAATGTTGGCATTTTCCCAGTCTTAGTATTTTTTCTTCTTTAAGTGAGCAACTTATTATGTTATATATTTTGTCCATTAGTTCTTCTTTGCATTCTTTTAGCATCCAGTTTGCAATTCCGTCTGGGCCGTATGATTTCCTAACATCAAGTTTTGTTAATTGCTCCATTACTTCTTTTGTGTTATTATTTTGCTCGTGTGTGTGTGTGTACAATCACACCAACTCATTCATCTAGCCTACATACAGGTCTGTGGAGGCCTCTGCTCATTGGTTATTGTCAGACATCTTCACTTGACTGAATGGCAGTTTTTATCTGTACATTAAGAACTCTGATCTAGAAAGGTGAGAATTCTGAGTGTGGGTTCACAATTTTGCAGACATCTACAGTTCAGATGAGAGAAGAAAGAAATTTGCTGACGACATTTCCCTGATGTCTACGATTATGTTCTTTGATACGGAACCTCCTCATGTTCAGGAGAAACTGGTTCGCAAGGCTTTCAATTATTACGTTGGGGACCTCATTGTCGACAACCACACGGCAGACGCAGTTACTCAGGTGAGGCAATTCTACAAAAAAAAAAAAAAAATTCTTCTTCTTCTAAAAGGGTCCTAACACCTGACTGCAAACAATGGAAGCACCACTCAGCATGGCACACTATTCATTGCACTAGTACACTGCTCACACCTGTGGTAAAATGTCTACAAAACTAAACACTGGAAATCTACTACAAGCAAAACCAGCATACAGTACTTTGGAAATCAAGAGAGGTCACACATACTTCGATATCATTATGTAAACTAGGTTCATAAAATTACCAATTTCAGAAACATATGATTCACAGATGTGGTAGAACAATGTTACCAATAACAAAAATATTCAAATACTGTATAATGAGCATATAGCAACTGTTCACACATAAATTATGAACTTTAATACAATTGAGTTCAAGACATCATACAAGATAAAACAAATTACACATATCTTAATGGCATATGAGGCTGAAAGTTATGGCACAACCTGCTTTATCATCCTGTGTATGCTTTCAATATTCTGTACAATTTTCTGATGATCTTTGTGAATTCTTCAATATTACTCCAAATGTTAGAGCCATTTCGGAATTACCTGATTCCATCTTCAAAAGTATTTTGGCAAGGATTCATACTTTCTTAATCACCTTTTTTTTCAGATGATTGGCGAAAATGCACTTACTGTACCACAGGATTTCACATCCCAGCTTCTGAGTCATCGCAGTCCTGTCTACAGCTATGAGCTGCGTCACAGAGGCCAGCGGTCCTTTGGGGACTATGCCAACACAACCTTCTCTCGCAGATGTAAGTCTACAACAACTCCATCAATCACTGGAATTAATTCTATTCATGGCTAATATTAATTCTAGACCAATGACAAGAACAAATGCCTTTACCCATTCCTAACCTCTCTAACACCCTGTGTCTAGCCCTCTCACTCTATATCTCTTTCTGCCAAAATCCAGACGATTTACTGAACTGTGTTAGTTGATAAAGAAATGATATGCAAGTGAACATAAAATAGATATATGAAAGAAAATGTACAGTCAATTGCTTAAAGTACTGTTTACATCCAGCATGATCTGAGCATTCTTTTCATTGATAACAACCACCAACAGGGGTGCAGCATGCTGATGAACTCATCTACATTTTTGCAACCAACCGTCTCAAGCCTCTTGACCGAGTGGAAGACCTGCGCTTAAGCGATACCATCGCAATCCTGTGGACAAACTTTGCAAAGATGGGGTAAGATCATCATTGTCCATGTTTACTTACACACAAAAGGTCCCTCAGAAATCATACCTACTATAATAACAGACTATACAATATCCTTATTGGTAGTAAGCCAACATTTTCTTTTGCCATTTCCTTTTTACGTGCCAGAGATCCTTAGCATGTGTAGCAAATAATTTTTTCCTATCAGTAGAATATGTTTGATCTTAATTCAGTCCAACTGGAATTCTCTTCAAAGGAATCCAACGCCTGATGACTCACTGGGATTCAGGTGGGACACTGCCCTGAAATCATCCCTACATCATCTCATCCTTCAACCCAGACCCTTCATGGAAAATGACACAAGAAAGAAGGTAATAATCAGTCACTTCTCCATAGGCAGCTCGCACCAACTCTTGGTACCACCATCATCCCAGTTTCTACTCTTTCTCTCTCATTGGAGATCTAATCTATGACAGGGTCTTCCAAAATACTTATTAGGCTTGATGAACAGCTCGCACCAACTCTTGATTGGTACTACTATCGTCCCAGCTTTCACTCTCACTCCCTTGCTGGTGATCTTAATTTTGAAAGGGTTTCCCAAAATACCCTTATGTTCTGCAGCATATCATCTTTGAAGGAAGAACCCACTCTGAATACTTCTTAGTAGAGGTCCTGGGAGAGGTGTTCTTGAGAGAGTCCTGTCCCCACCACCACCACCACCCTTTTCCAAAACACTTCATCTCCGAGTAATGACTCCCCACCTCTGCTCACCTTGATCCTGAGGTGACATCTGCTTCCTCCAGGTATCATCACTGCTGTAGCATAACATGGACACCATCTCCTACATTCATGTGTAAACTGTTCCAGACCACCTGCATGGTTGAAGTCTGGGCAGGTACCAACCTCACAAACTGTGAAAAAAAGAATCACCACCACCAAGGGATACACTCAATCTCTGCCCAAGATTATAATGTCAAATATTTTCCTTTTTTTTTCTTTTCTTTCTTTTTTTTTTCTTTTTTTTATACATGGGGAACTGACAGCCTGTTGCATAGAAACAGACTACCACTGTCACTTACATCACTGCAAAACTTTTTTCTCAGAGAGATCATCCTTGCAAAGGCTCGGTCTGTTTCTGGCTTCCAAAGTTCTATTCTGTGAACTTTGATACAACTGTTATTATCACCATTTCCCCTTCCCTTTTTCAGGTGGTGTTTATCCTCTTTTTCCGAACCACTGACATGTATAACCTGTTGACTGCAGCTTAAATTTTGTAGGCAGTGGGACTATCACCTATCTCTTTCAGTCCTCGGCTTATTTGTTAATTTTCTTCTCCATGGCAAACTGTTCAGACCCCTGGGATTGCCATATTTGTATGCTTGTTTAAGACTAGTCACAATCATTATATGTGTCACAGAACCAATATTCATTTGTAGCAAACTGTGACTCTTATACTTTTTTTTCCTTAGACCCGAGACTTCTGGTTAGAGTTCCCAGCGTACCAACCCCTCTGGAGGGTTCTCTACAGTGGGAAGAGTGAACTATGAAATTTTCAACAAAAAGATGCTACAATGATATCACGGGAAAAATACACATATATCACAGTGAAGGATGCACAGGAAAATGTGATTTCTCTTTGTGCTTCATGTTAAGTAATTTACTTATTACTTTCTTCTGCCTTTTGGCTCATTCATGTTTGGTAGTTTTACTAATGTTAGTTTGCTAGGATTAATATTTCCCATACTTAGACATATCAATGTTGAAAGAGTCTCACTACCCAAGTATCACCTAACCAAGTGATAAGTATGATCAATAATCATACACCACTGAGTGCCCAGGATCAGCAGAATTAAAAGCTGTTATTTATAAAATGTAACCATTGAAACCCTGAAACCATTCCTGATGTTGAGGCATCCGTCATGCCAAGACATCACAGTCCTTGTTGGACAAATATATAATAGATTAAGTATTTTACATTGGATTTTCATTAGCCCCATTAACCCTTCTAACACAAAGTCCATGGGTCACCAAACTTTTTTTGCACCAGGCTAGATAACTGATGGATTGACGAACATGAGCCACATTACCATTTTGTTTAATACAATACAGTAAATACACATAAAATTAAGACAACCAACATACTTATCTAGTAATACACAAAAAAATAAGGGCAGAAAATAAATATGTGGAATATGCAATGTGGCTTAGAGCCTTTCTTAGGAAGGTGCATAAGGAGGTAAAGATAAATAAAGAAGAGTGTTGTTTAAATCTAGTTCTATCCCTTAACCTTCTGTACAGGATATGCCCAACGTCTGAAAACCATAACACATCAAATTTTCCTTCATGGTTGAAATAGGTGCACAACATGTCACGGATGGCTCTAGTTTCTTGTGCAAACCAAGTGATCACATAAACAATAGGACCCCTATATTTACCTAGTTGTATTATACAGGAAAGGAGCTATGCTCAAAGTGATCTGTCTATGTATCTTTCAGCATCAAGTTTGCTCTTAAATTCTTGAATAGTATTTAGACACACTGTTACCTCATCTAATTTATTCCAGATATCCACCACTCTGTGTGGAAAGCTGTTCTTTTTCAGATCTCTTCTATAACTATCCTTTTTGAGTTTCTTTTCATGTCCTCTTGTTTTTCTCTCATCCCACTGTTGAGTGAAGTTCATACTGTGTACAGTAATTAATTGTATTAGCAGCTCAAGAAATTCATGCTCATAGAATGTGATATACTCATGCAAACTTGCCCAGCCAATACTGGCTTAAGGTATGCATTCAGGCATTGTAACAAATAGTATTTTAATTTTGTTTTATATACTGTGAAGTTTTACAATACTAATGATGCTACATTCATTCATTAACCTGTTTAGCTATTTCACTTATTTGTATTGTACAGATCAATTGGCATGCCACTGTTTCTACAAAATATCACATTCAAGCTTAAATTAGACAATTTCCAACAAATAAGAATGGAGATCTTGAAGTTATTTTACATCCTCTGGTCCTATAAAACAGCCACTAAAACTACTCCACTGCTGTATTTATGACTTTACCATACTGCTAAGAAAAATAATTTAATATAGTACTTTTTCATACAGAACACCTGTGTTGAAAGAACTTGGTAGAAGCATAAAAAAGCCAAATATAAAATTTTTATCATTCCCAAGGAGAATGTCACATTCATCTCTGCTTCTGAGTTTGAATATTACAACTATCTTTCCACACAGCTCCAGTCTTTAGTTAGAAATGTGCAATGCAATTTCACATTAGAAAAGGTCTTCTCTTGCATAAGGTATCTCTTGATTTTTTAAAGCAAGAAAGCTGCACAATACAAATTACATTAGAAAACTTATTTCTTGTATTGATCATTCATAAGAATGCTGCATTGCACAGGTCATGGCAGAAAGGCTTCTCTCCATATGGAATATCATGTGCTACTTCAGAACACCCTTTTTGTGAGAAACCTGCACATCACAGATCAAGCCATTGGAGAAGCCTTCTCCAGTGTGGTTCATCACATTTTTGAGATCATCCTTGTGTTAGAAAGCTACAGCTCATACTGGAAAAGCTTCTCTACAGAGTGGGTAAGCACATCTAATTTTGATCATTCTTTCACAAACTTTAGCTACCGTACTTGTAAGAGGGACCGGTCTATAGTTAGTAGGGTCTTCCTTGTTTCCCCCTTTATATATTGGTATTATATTTGCTCTTTTCCAATCTTCTGGAACTTTTCCTTCTTTCAATGAACTGCTTATTAGACTATGTATTTTGTCTGTTAGTTCGTTCCTGCATTCTCTCAAAATCCAGTATGCCATTTCATCTGGTCCATGCAATTTTCTGACATCAAGATTACTCAAGTAATTCATTATTTCTTTCCTTGTTACTTCTATTTCTTTCATAGGGGGTACTTTCTCTTCCCACTCTACATCTCTAAATTGTATGTTTTCCCTTTTAAACACAGATTTAAAATGCTTGTTAATAATTTCTGCCATTTCTATTTCCTCTGTGTATTCAACTCCTTATCGTAGTTTCACTAATTGTTTGTTTTTCAGTTTGTTGTTTACAAATCTATAAAACAGTTTTGGTTGATCTTTACATTTTTCTATGACATCCTTTTCATATTTTCTCTTTTCTTCTCTGCACAATTGTACACTTTGATTTCTATAACTAGTATATATTTTCAATTTTTCAGGTCTTTTGTCTTTCATTTTATCCAAGCTTTATTCATTTGGTCTTTCAACTCCCTACATCTTTTGTTAAACCAACACTTTACATATCCTTTTTCTTGTTTTTGTCTTGGAACATACTTTTCCACTCCTTCTTTATAATTTTTTTTTTCAACATTTTCATTTTCTCTTCTACTGTTGTTTCCTCCTTGTGTATTCTTTCCCAGTCTGCTTAAAAAAAAAAAATCTTATTTTATCAAAATTTGTTTATCCATACATCAATCTTCCCTTTCTATATTGTCCGTTTTTTTCATGTATCTTTCCTCATTTAGTTCCAGTTCAACTAATATGTGGTCACTTTCACTTATTGAGTCTTATATTCCATCTTGTCCACTATTTCAGGTTCTGATGTGATTATTAGGTCCAGTCTCGATGGTTCTTCATTTCTATACCTAGTATTCTCTTGTATCCATTGTGTCATTGTATCTTCTATAATCATATCAGGTAGCACATTTCCTCATAGGTCATCTCCACTTTTCACTGTCATCTCTTCCCAGCAGATTTCTTTACAATTAAAGTCACTCATTAAAACTATTCTTACTCCATCTTCCATTATTTTATTGTTGTCCTTGTTCTAACATATTTTTATGTTTTCTCTTCCCACGAAGCTGTTTTAGGAGGCACATAATTTACCACAAACTTCCTGCTCTTCTTGTCCCTGTCCTCTATTTCCATCATAATCATCTCTATTCTTTCCATATGTAACATTCCTCACATTTATATCCTTCTTAGTCAGGAACCTAACTTCTCTGTTTCTAATCCAATAATTATATACGCCATGTCCTACACTGTTGGGTGGTAATGGACCTTTTAATTTTGTCTCTGCAATTCCCATTATGTCCAGTTCTTTTTCCTGTTATTAAGCCATCTATATTTGTGAAAGACACTTTTAATTTTCTGTTACCTCAATCCTGTTTTCTGTTTCCCTTCCTTTTCTCTCTATGAACCATTTCCTCACTTTCATATCCACTATCCAATATAATTCCTCTTTGACTCTATTCTATTCTTTTTCTCTTCCTCCCTTTCCTCTTTATTCATCTTTTTATCTATACCTGTTTATACAGATCACTTTTTGCTAGTTTCCCTGTTTTTGATACAATATTCTCTGCTGTCATTTGTGACCTTAATTTAAACTTGAATGGTCTGGTCTTGTCTATATTGTATTTCCCAAATCTATATATTTCTTCAATTTCTTGTTCATCTTCTTGAACTATTTTTAATACCTTGTTTACTTTAACTTCTTCTTTACTCTTGTAGTCCTATTTGGATTATGCTTCTCCTCCATTCCTAATATAATTATACATTTCTATCTGCTAAGTCTCTTACTATATTCTCCTTCTGTCTCATCACTTTAATAACTGTGTCCTTAATTTGTTCTTTCATGTTGTTTTGTTATATCTAAATTTAATTTTGTTATTCTCTTGGACTTTTCTCCAACCTCTTTTGCTATGGACTCTTTTTATTATTCCTCTTTAATTCTTCATTCTCATCATTTACTTCTCTTAACTGTCTTTTTAATTCTATTTCTTTAATTAGGTTTTGATTCTCTTTTAGTTCTTCCAGTTTATCAACTATGAGTAACTAGTGCTAGTTGGCTAAACCTAACCTCCCATGCTTTGTTCATTTTTGGTAATTTCTCCTCTAGACTTACTAGTCGGGGGAGGTTGTCATCTCCTCCCTCATTAAACTCATAGAAGTAATTATCTCCTCTTTCCATTTATCTGCTATTACCTATATTCCTACTTTTAATACCTCTGCTCACCTGTTCGACCTCATCTGTGTCATCTGCACCTCTTTTGTTTACACCCCTTCTGCTGTCCAAGGCCCATTCCTCCTCTTCTACATTTTCTTCCATTTTCCTCAATAATGCCTCCCCTTCTCCTTTTTCTTCATCTGCTCACTACACCACGAGCTTTCCCCTTCCTTACTAATACAAGAACTCCCTCATCGCTGAAATCCATGAAAATTGCATTTTTCTGGGGTTCCAATCTTTGCCGTCAATCTGACTGTGTGTGTGTGTGTGTGATTCACCATGGTCTCAGATCATCTATTGGTCTCATTATTGACAGCTATTACATTCTTGGATGAGAGCTAAGAGCCCATATATGCCCGATCTAGTGGTAATGCACTTTAGACACACATAACTCCCTGCCTACAAGAGTTGAAGTGCTGGCTCACAGTGCAGCAATGCTGAAGTTATTTCAGCACTGGATGTGAATCAAACTAGTACCTCTGCATTAGTGGTTGCGAATGGTACGAATGTGCCATCAAGTTGTGTGTGCATGTGTGTGATTCATCATGGTCTTGGATCAGTTGTTGGACTCATGATTGACTGCTATTATCTTCCTGGATGAGCTCAAGGATCATATCGCTTGTTTGCGAAAACGTCGTCATAACTCAAAATATCAAATTTTTCAGGAGAGGCATTTTAAAGTTTCAGAACGCTCTCAATATTATAAAAAGCCCTCAAACACCATAGGTGGAACATTTTTTGGAGCATCACATACGCCTCTAAAGTTTATAGAAGTTGAAACAATCATAATCTTTACTAAGTCTAAAATATTTGTTGGAACAAGTTGGAACATGTAAAGTTATGTCGTTGGGACATTTAGCACTCCCTAGCGGTCAATTTTTGAGCTACAGATATGACACTGTTACCAAACAAATCCGTGTTTGAAGATGAATATGTCTGTATAGATAACTCAAAAATTCAGTTTTTTGAGTTATGACGACGTTTCCGCAAACAAGCGATATATGCTTGATCTATGGGTAATACTGTGACCTTGCACACACACATACAAAACTCCTTGCCTACAATAATTGGAATGCCAGCTCACAGTGCAGTGATGCTTATATCATTTCAGCCCTGGATGGGAATTGAACTCAGACTGCTGGATTAGCAGTTGTGAATAGTACCACTGTACCATCGAGTTGTGTGTTGACACATAATATAATGACACCCACTCATTCACGTAGCCTACATGCGGGTCCGTGGAGGCCTCTGCTCGTTGGTTATTGTCAGACTTCTTCACTTGACTGAATGGCAGTTTTCATCTGTACATAAAGAACTCTGATCTAGAAAGGTGAGAATTCCACCAAGTGTGGGTTCACAATTTTGCTAATATTGGTTTGCTAGTCTCATTGTTTCCCTAATATTTCCTAAAAATGGGATAAAAGACTAATTTTTCACCCATATTTTTCATTTGTGGCATTGAGGCACTAACCATATCATGACGTCAGTTTTTGTTGGACAAATGTATAATTGACTATTTTATATCGGACTTTCCTTAGCCCTATTAATCCTTCTAATATGTAGTCCTGAGGTCACAAAAGTTTTTTCACAGTGGCAGGCTAGATAACTGAGGCAATGACAACCTCGGGTTGCATAATCATTTTGTTCAATACAATACTGTACAGTGAATACACAAAATATAAAGGCAACCCAACATACTTATTTACTATTACCCAAACAATAAATAAAAATATGTAGAAATTGCAATGCATCTTATAGCCTTTCTTGGGAAGATACACAAGGAGGTTAAGATTAAAAATAAAGAAATGTGTGACTTAAGTTTATTTTACCTAGCTCTATTCCTTAACCTTCTGTACAGCATATGCCTGTCTGAAAACCATAAAATCCTAGCCAGCAATTTTACCTTCATGGTTAAAGTAGGTGCAGATGATGTTGTGAATAGCTCTAGCCTCTTGTGCAGGCCAGCTGATCACAAAAAAAATAGGACCCCAGTGAAGATGCACAAACTTGCTGATGGAATGGGTCAGCATATTTCGAACCATGTAAACAATGAATTGTATTAACAACTCGAGAAATTCAAGATCACAGAATGTGCTGTGCTCAGGCAAAATTTGCTCATGTAATACCAGCTTAACCTCTTGAATACGATGATGTCTATTTATGCGCCATGAGCTGAGAGTGGACACAAGGATAGCGGTGTCGGCTTCCTGATTATTTTGTTGTCGTAGCTGAGTGACCCCTGTATTCTATGAATAGGCTTAATCACGTTTTCTGTGACGTTATATTCATTCAGGGTGAAAGAGAACAAGTTTAGCAGAAGTAACTTTATTTTCTGTAATGCACATATTGTGATGCATCATCATATATCAGACAACCTGAAGTGCATGTGAATATTTGATTCATATTGAAGAGGTTAAGGCATTGTAACAAATTAGTATTCTAATTTTGTTTTATGCATTGTAAAGTTTCACAATACTAATGACACTAAATTATTTGTTTGCCTGTTTATCTATTTCATTTATTTGTGCTGTCCAGATCAGGTGGCATTCCACTGGTTCTATAAAATACCAGATTGAAGCTTAAATTAGACAATTTCCAACAAATAAATCAAGATCATGAACTGGCTTTAGAGCTTCTGGTCCTTCAAAACAGGCACTAAAACTACTCCACTGCTGTAAGAGTTTACAACAGCAGTTAAATAAATAATAATTTCATATAGTACTTGTTCATACACAACACCTGTGTTCAAAGAATTAGGTGGATAACATAATAAGTGTCATGTATAAAAACATTTTCCGAGGAATATGTTACATTCATTTCTACCTCTCACTTTGAATCTAATAACTATCTTCCCACACAACTCCAGTCTTTAGTGAGAATACAATTTCACATTAGAGAAGTTTCTCGCTTGCATAAGATATCTCATGACATTTGAAAGCATCTTGCGAGAAAGTAGCACTGTACAAGACTTCTTTCCTGTGTTGGTCATTATGTACCATTTTACATTACTTCATAAGAATGCTTCAATGCACAGGCCGCTAGAGAAAGGCTTCCCTCCACATGGAACACCACATGCCATTTCAGAACACCCTTTTGTGAGAAACCTATACATCACAGGTCATGCTGCTGTAGAGGCCTTTTCCAGTGTGGTTCATCACAATATTTATTATCCTTGTGAGAAAGCTGCATCATACAGCTCCCACTGGAAAGGCTTCTCTCCAGAGTGGATAAGCCCATGGCATCTAAAATGAAGCTTCTCTCCAGTGTAAGCACAGGACATTTGAGACTACTCTTTCGTGAGAAACCTGCATCACACAGACCACACTGGAATGGCTAATCTCCAGTGTGGGTCATATGCAAATCGATGAAACTCTTTTGTGAAAAAGTTGCATCATGTAGGTCACACTAAAAGGAATTCTCTCTAGTGTGAGTCACAATATGAGCTGAGACAATTCTTGGGAGCAAGCTGCATCATACAGGTCACACTGGAAACACGTATCCTGAGTATGGGTCATCATAAGCCACATGAGATCATCCTTATGTGAGAAAGATGCATAGCACAGGTCACACCGGAAAGGCTTTTCTCCTGTGGGTCATCAACGGATGTTTGAGAACCCTTTTTCTTGAGCAAGCTGCTGCACAGGTCACATTAAAAAAATTCTCTCCAGTGGTCATTACATGACATTTGAGGCAACTCTTTTATGAGAATGCTACACAGCACAGGTCAAATTGGAAATGCTTCTCTCCAGTGTGCACCATCACATGACATCTAAGACTATTCTCTTTTGAGAGATCAGAATTGCACATATCACACTAGAAAGGATTCTCTCCTGTGTGGGTCATCATGTGACATTTGAGAGTACTTTTTTGTGGTAATGCAGTATTGCACAGGACACACTGGAAAGGCTTCTTTCCTATGTGGGTTATCATGTGACTTTTGAGGTCTCTTTTTCTGAGAAAGCTGCATTACACAGGTCATTGTAAAGTCTTCTCCTCCTCTGTGTGGCTCATCGTGTGACATTTAAGATCACCCTTACTTGAGAAAGCTGCATCACACAGGTCACACTGGAATGGCTTCTTTCCTGTTCGGGTCTTCTTGTTACATTTGTGGCGACTCTTTCGTGAGTAAGTTGTATTACACAGGTCACATTGGAATGGCTTCTCTCCTGTGTGGGTAATCAGGTGATATTTGAGACTCCCTTTTCTTGAGAAAGCAGAATCGCACAGGTTACACTGGAAAGGCTTCTCTCCTGTATGGGTCCTTATGTGATGTGTGAGATCCGACTTGAGTGCAAAAGACGCATCACAAAAGTCACACTGAAATGGCTTCTCTCCTGTGTGAGTCATCATGTGATGTTTGAGATTATTTTTTTCTGAGAAAGCAGAGCCGCAGTGGTCACACTGAAAAGGCTTCTCTCCAGTGTGTGTCATCACATGACGTTTGAGAGCATTGTGTTGTGAGAAAGCTGCATCACACAGGCCACACTTTAATGGCTTCTCTCCTGTGTGGGTCATCATGTGATATTTGAGGGTACCCTTTTGTGAGAAAGCTGCATTGCACAGGCCACATTGGAAAGGCTTCTCCCCTGTGTGGACCATCATGTGACGTCTAAGATAACTCTTTAGTGAGAATGCCAACTTACAAAGATCACACTTGAATGGCTTCTCTCCTGTGTGGATCATCATGTGATATTTGAGGCGAATCTTTTGTGAAAAAGCTGAACTACACTGGTCACATTGGAAAGGCTTCTCACCTGTGTGGGTCATCATATGACGTTTGAGGTAACTCTTTTGTAAGAAAGTTCTACTGCACTGGTCACACTGAAAAGACTCTACTTTATGTGTCATCATGCAACCTATGAGACCACACTTTTGTGAGAAAGTTGCATGGCACAGGTCACACTGGAATGGTTCCTCTCCTGTATGGATCACCATGTGACATATGAAAGTTTTTTTTTTGTGTGTGTGTCAGAAAGCAGAATTGTACAGGACACACTGGAAAGACTTCTCTCACATGTGGGTCATCACATGATGTTCAAGATCATCCTTACTTGAAGAAGTTGCATCACACAAGCCACACTAGAAAGGCTTCTCTCCTGTGCTGGTTCTCACATGATATTTAAGATGACTCTTGAGATAGCCCTTCCAAAGAAATCTTGATAGGTACCCCCTTCCTGGAAAAGATTTAATTATAAGATTGACACCTAACTCTTTGTGATTGAGTAATAATAGAATTGTCAATGTTTTGTATACAAACCACTTCATACTCAAGTCCCTTTGGATCTAAACAGACCCTTTGTAGAGCCATGGCTGAATGTTTGTGAGCAGACAGTGCAGGGAGCCACAACCAATAAAGGGCAGAGTGCTCAAACAAGTTGACTTTCCATGCCCCTATCAACACGGTCACCCACTCAGTGAACGAGTTGTTGGTAGTTAGGTGTGTAGGTCTGGGATTCACAAATAATGCATCACCAACTGTTTTGGCTCGGTCTTTTTTATATAATAATTACAATATCTCTACATAGGGAAAAACCATGTATGTTATGAGTAAAAGTATAATGAACAACATATAATACAGTATGTGAGGACTTCAGCATATATGAGGGTTGCTACTCTGTGAGGAAGTTCATGAGTTCCTAGTACTTACATATATATATATATATTAGGTATGGAAATCACATGTGTTACATTGTGAAGATGAAGTTACAGTCAACTCTAATGTATATTGGATGAAGTATGAGTACACTATTAACTAAAACTGCATGACCTGATTGATAGAAACAGTATTACAACCATTATCGTTACCTATATGAAAGGTGTAAAACTGACTCAGAAAGAACTGAGCAAGGTCTAATGAAACCACTAGTTAACAATAAAATTCGAAACCATAGGTCATTTGAGTCTCCTTTGGTGTATTCTATCATAATAAACCAGTTGCCAAGGAAATGACAGAGTGCAGGATTTGGTCAGGCATCATTTTCATGGATGACAAACATATATATATATATATATATATATATATATATATATATATATATATATATATATATATATATATTGTGTGTGTGTTTATATTCAATTGATATACATTAACTCAGGATTGACCTGCTTGGTGTAGACCAATCAACAAAGGAACATGAATGTATAAAAGCCACCTCGATAAAGCAAAGGTAAAGCAAACACCACATACATCTATTTTACACAATATGAACAGCAGGGAAAGTCAACTTGTCTGAGTGCTCTGCCCTGTACTGGCTGTGGCTCCTCACATTGCCTGCTTACAAAAATTCAACCATGACTCACATGCCACCACCTAACATAAAATAGGAGGAAACACTAACAGATATAAAATAAAGTGTGTACAAAGTATGGAGTTATATTTGGGGAATAAGGAGAGAGACTCATGTCACATGCCCTTGTTAAGGTTGGGCATTGATTAATTGACTGCCCACAATGTAATGAAATTGGGTGACCAAATGAGGCCCCGCATGGAGAAGTGTCCCATGCGTCACAATGGCCGGTTTTGAGTTACGCACATATAACACTATTTTGGCCCTTCTACTTCAAACTGAGCATGTCGGAAAGGACAAAACGTGACCTGCAATATGGTCGAAACTCTCCTAAAACAAAGTGGTAAAACCTCACGCTTGCTCGGCCGGCACAAAATAGTGTTATATGTGCGTAACTCAAAACTGGCCATTGTGTCGCATGGACACTTCTCCATGCAGGGCCTCAAATGTACAATGTATTATACTACTTTCGTTATAAAATATAAAGTCACTGCTGTATTAATCATTCTCTTTCATTCTGAGCAAAAATAAACACAAAAACATAACCAAATCAGTTCACAGGATTCGGGGGTCACTCAGCTACAACTACAAAATAAATATAATCAAGACACTGACACCAGCATCCTCATATTTTTTTCTAAATCTATGATGGGATTAAATAAAGTCAGTGCTTCTCTAGTCCACTTAGCTAGAGTGAAGAAACACTGCCGATTTGTCTTGAGTATATCTGATGGAGTTTATGTTCTTTTACTTTTGTAAGAGTATGACAAAATTTTGAAGTAATAAAAAGATGTTTTGGAAGTAAATTAAGAAAGGAAGAGGCAAATCAAGTAGAGAAGAAAAGGTGCAGATGGAAAGATGATAATGGAAGAGATGGTGGTAAGAGGAAGATGGGCAGAGTATTTTAGGTAACTGCTAAATATGAAAGAGGAAAGGGAGGGAAAGGTAGTTGCAGTGGGAAACACTAATAAAATTACAGTGATGATTGAGAAAAATGGCAGAGAAATAAGGAAAGACGAGGTGAAAGCAGTTGTTAAAATGATGAGAGCAGGTAAAGCACCTGGGTTGGATGGGTGTCATGTGAAGTGTCTAAAATGGAAGATATAGTGATGATGGACTGGTTTATGAAGTTGTTTAATGTTTGTCTAAAAGAGGGTAGAGTGCTGGAGGACTGCCTGTATCCACTTTACAAGGGAAAAGGGGACAAGTGTGAGTGTAGTAGTTTCAGAGGGATCAGTTTGAGTGTAACTGGAAAGGCTTATGGGAGGGCTGAGGAGGATCAGGAGAGGAACAGAGAGAGTAATTTTCTTGCATGAGGGTGAAGAGAGGGGGGGGGGTCACCAATCAAATAAAGAAGCCTTGCTGTGTCTGCTGTACTGCTTCTAACCCAGGGCAATGGGTGAGATACAGGGATGACCTGTCATCCAGGAGGAGCCAAGATAAGAGGGAGGGAGGGGGGTGAATGTGGGTGAAGTATGTGGGGATGAAATGGGTGGGAGTGGATTTATGCCTTTGACTTTGGCTACCTCCCTTGTAAGGGAGAAATTGCCATTGGTATATATATATATATATATATGCATTTTTGTAGGTAGATCATGCCCCACTTGGCCACAGTACACATTATCATAGTCTTGGCCTAGTAATTTATATACCCCATGGCTATCATCCACCTTGGTTCTTTGATGAACATTTGCTACCTTTCCAAAAAAAGTAAATAAGTAAAATGCTGTTGGGAGTAATTAAAGTTGACTGCTCAATTGTTTGGTAGAAGCTTGGAAGCAGCATTGATGGACTTGTGTAGGGTAATTTTATACTTTTATGGGTAATTTTATACTTTTACTAAACTTGGAATTGAGGTTTGAAGTCATTTAAAGTTGGCTTTTGCTCTACTGAGGGCTTAAGTAAAAAACAAGACTGAAGATATTTTTTCACTCCAGCAAGCTGGATCATAATTGACAGGAAAAATGTTGCCATTATTTTTAAATCCCATTGCAGTTTTACTTATGTCATTAAACACTTCCAAAGGTCACTGGTCACCAGATTCCATTACTTCATTGGCAATCAATAAACTAATCTCCAAATCTACTGGTTCTGAACTCAACACTTGTCAATTGTACAACCAACCTCATCAAGGGCATGTAACACAACCCTCTTCCCTTGATCCTCTAATGTATCTCCTCACTTTGTATATGTTCTTGTTCTCCACTTCCTGTACCTATCTCCTGAAGAGGACCAGACAGTGGTCAAAATATATGGACATCTCTACAGTTCTCTTATTTTTCTCCAATTCTGGATCACAGTATTATTTTATTTGTATGCTACTACATCACTCTTTTATGGATATGGCACTATGATATATTACATTTTACTTTTTCATTAGAAAAGTGCTGAAAATCATCCATTACCTAAATCCAATTGATCTAAGAAATTGTAGAGGTACTGTCCATATTCTTTTATGTCACATTTAGTAAAATATCTTTGACTTGGCTACGGTACCTCCCTTATAAGGGGGAAAAGCTCTTGGTATATAGAGAAGAGAGTATTATCTCAGTTTAGATGGTGTTCCTGCATATCTACCTTAACCAATGTAAAGTTGAATGTTCTGTGAACTCTGGTCTCATTTGAGCAATTCCCACATTACTGCCTCTCAAATGGACACTTCCCATATGTACAGTGGTCACAACTGGTGAGTTACAGATAGGCAGGGTTCCACTGTAAACACTTTATACAAGAACATACCATTAATAAGAGTACATACATATGCACATACTAATAGGCCCTATCCTCCTAAAAGCAGAGTGGTTGAGTCAAAGCACACACACACACCTTTCACCTATCCCACACCCTTTCGCTGGTCTCGCATTCACCTAGTTGTGGGTTCAGATTCCATACTTCTCTCCTATTCCCACTTGTGACTCTTAATTATCTGCCCCAACAACATGGTCAAGTCTTCACTCATTTTCTATTTTTCAGGGGACGCTCCATGAGGCACTTTGACAAGTTCATTTGGTAAAAATAGCACCAAAAGCTTGTCGATAGAACTATAGTTATGATTTCTGGCACCCTTGTCTTGAATGAAAAGTTCATTACCCTACCAGCCTAACCTACCCTGTCACCACCTATACCTAGTGGGGGTTGGGTTAAGTGACACTCACTCCTACCCACCCACCACACCCCAACCCCTCCATCATCCACCATCAAAACAAGCTAGTAAGATCAGCTTACTGAGTTACAGTTACCCAGTATGATCAGCACTTCAGATGAGTTACAATTAAATCTATGCAACAAATATGTGCCTCATTGCAATCTTACTCATAAATCAGGATGACAACATAAGACCATTTTAGGTCAGATTATAGAGTACAAGGATCTTGCACTTTTTGGAGGTGGGGAAAGAAAAATAATGTACTTTCACATTCCCCATTAATTATTACTGGGTAAGCATTGCTGAATGACAATGTATAAAGAGCATTCCTATATAATGTAAAATATTTCCTAATACTTAATGGGGCAATGATTTTTTTCATAAGACATGGTTTTCATTGTATTTTGGGTGTTCCAACCAATGACATACAAAAACCCGGTTGCCCAAGAATGTAGTAACCTTAGATATGTTTACTAATAATGCTGACGCGGACACCAGATAGCGGCGAAACACCATGTTTGTTTTTGGTTGATGTGAAAGACGAACTGACAAAATTCTAGTAAAATGGCCTTGTCTAGCCTAACCTAACCTCCTATGGGGTATGCATTTAGCATCCCAAGATGCCATCAGGGTCGTCGCTGGCAGGAAATTTTGATTGTTACATTGATGATTGTACGAGATTTGACAGAACAAACATGGCGTCGGGAAGTTCGTGTCGCAGTCCCGTTGTTAAGTACCTTATCTAGCAAGATTTTGTTCTTAATTTCCGCCAAGAAAAACAGATATTATGTTAATTTACCCGATTTTTTCATTTCGTATTGATATATCGTGTAGGGGTGCACTTCCTTAGCGATACAGAGCTAGCCGATGATATAGATAAGAATTGCAGATTCGAGTCTGCCAAATGTCATATACGCTACGAATCGAACACTAAAACGTCAAATGCAGACACACTACGCATACATTAGCTGCCTTAGTACAAGTTCATTGCACTCACGACACGAATTCAAGTGTGAGGCACACGTACTTGGCCTGCCTGTACAATATACAGACATGAAAACTACCCGATCTCAAATACTTTCAGTTCCCAACAAGGCTTGACGTCATATGTAAACAAACAGAATACTAGGAGTCTCAGGCCGGTCTCACCTGATTGATTCACCTGCAGGATTCATAATAATAATAATTGATAATAATAATATTTATTTGGCAATATATATCAAATACATGAAACACAGATAAAAACACATAGTTCGAAATTACAATTATGATTGCAATTGCCGAAGATAACACAAAAAAAGTATACAAGCTTATTTCCATTGTGGTCCTCATTTGACTGTTACTCTACACTAAGTTACACAGACAACATATATAAGGGCTAAGAGGACTAGAAACAGTCATTAGTAATACAAATCAGTACACATATTACACATAAACATTATTATAGATTTGCTAATACTACTAAAATGTTCGTAACACGTAGGATTGAGACCAAGATTTGAGCACCAACCACTCATAGGTTGTATTGTTCAAATCCAGTGCTGAGTTCTTGAAAGTCTTTAAAAATGTCAAAAAGTAATGAATTTTATGTTTTACTATAAAAATAAAATTATTTCAAGCGTTTTTTGTTGTTGATTCAATCGGCAATAAAAAAAAATCCTAAGAAAAATATCACATTTAAAAAACATACATACATACATACATACATACCATAGGCTTTTTCTCCCATACAAATGGGATAGCCAAAAAACAAAAGCGTAAAAACCACTCCCACTCATTCCATCCCTATCTCCACCCCCATTCACCCCCTTCGATCCCTCCCTCTTATCATGGCTTCTCGCGTTAGCGACAATCCAAAAGGCGTAGTCCAAGGTCCGGCATGGGGTCAAAGGGGCCAGCCTAGGGTCCTTGCTGGGGTCCAGGGGCACCGCCCTGACGGGAGCTCTGCTAGGATTTTTTGTTGGGGGCTGAGGAGGGACTTGACATGTTGATGAATGGGGGTCTCAGAAAATAAACTCAGATGATGATCATTCATGAACATCTGAGCATGGGAGGCATACCATGCTGTTTTGATCCCGGTAAAAAAGTTTATTTTCTAACCTCACTTATCTATTGTTCGAGTGAGGTATATCGAGTTTCCAAAACCACTGCTGGAGGTCTATTATTATCACTTCACCGAGCTGCTATTCCACTTAGGTTGCAAAAAATTACACGGTACTTTGGGCAGGATTGTAATCAAAACGCCCTCTACATGCTCTGCATGCTGTGACTAGGGTTTCTTGAGCTGGATTAAATGTCTATGAATGGGGTATTATTGTCTGCCAATCATCAAATTGTGTAATTAGGTAAGGAAGGAAATCAAGTGTATATTTTTACCGTGACCAATTCATCATCCAGTACATGCCATAGAAAATTCAGGGCCAATGTGGAAATTCAAAAGCTTCTTATATAGCATTATGGGACCTGGCACCTAATCACCCATTTAACCCCTTCCATACGGTGCCGCATACGTAGACGGCATGAGGAGCAAGTGGATACGCGAGGCTGCCATATCGGCGTCTTGATTATATTTATTGTAGTTGCCCCTGCGTAATGACATTCTCTCTAAACCAGTGGTTCCTTCACTTTTTTCTGTCATTTCCCCCTGCACCCAGGTCAACTATCCAGATTTCCCCCTTCATGTGTAGCAGGGAAAGAGTAGTTGAAATACACTGTGACTATTTACTAATTTATTTTTCAAATATACAAATATACTGATAAACAGGCATTCTCTCTCTCTCTCTCTCTCTCTCTCTCTCTCTCTCTCTCTCTCTCTCTCTCTCTCTCTCTCTCTCTCTCTCTCTCTCTCTCTCTCTCTCTCTCTCTCTCTCTCTCTCTCAGACATGAGAAAATCCATCAGAGATTTTTTTAAGTTAGTAGGTAGTTTAATTATTTCCCCCTGGTAGCTTCAAATTTCCCCCCAGGGGGAAATTTCCCCCAGTTTGGGAACCACTGCTTTAAACTGTCTTCATCACATTTTCTATGGTTATCAATATTCACGGGTGAGAGAACGATCGTTATAAGCGGTGACTATACTTTATGATGCGAGTATTATTACGACACTCTCTCCCTCTGGAGTAAGTTTGGGCCAAATCGGAGACATTTTGGCCACTTGTCCCGATTGGGTCACCACCTCAGCTACAGGTCGAGGGCCACCAGGGCTCTTGCGGATCGCACTTAGATACTGCTCAGGCTAAAAGTACGGGCGCCAACAGGCGGAAATGAGAGGGGAAAATTACACACAAATTTGGCTGGTCGCCACAACCTCGCCCTTGGGTCCAGGTTCCCCACGTCTACCTCGCTGTGCCCTGTGGACGACTCTCTCCCTCTGGAGTAAGTTTGGGCCAAATCGGAGACATGACGGTTTTTGGCTATATCCGAGGGTCATTTTGGCCACTTGTCCCGATTGGGTCACCACCTCAGCTACAGGTCGAGGGCTACCAGGGCTCTTGCAAATCGAACTTGGATACTGCTGAGGCTAAAAGTACGGGCGCCAACAGGCGGAAATGAGAGGGGAAAATTACACCAACACAAACAAATTTGGCTGGTCGCCACAACCTCGCCCTTGGGTCCAGGTTCCCTACGTCTACCTCGCTGTGGCCTGTGGACGACTCTCTCCCTCTGGAGTAAGTTTGGGCCACATCGGAGACATGAGGGTCATTTTGGCCACTTGTCCCGATTGGGTCACCACCTCAGCTACAGATCGTGGGCCACCAGGGCTCTTGCGGATCGCACTTAGATAATGCTCAGGCTAAAAGTACGGGCGCCAACAGGCGGAAATGAGAGGGGACCAAAAAACACACAAAAGCACAAAAGGCACGACGCCACAACCTCGCCCTTGGGTCCAGGTTCCCCACGTCTACCTCGCTGTGCCCTGTGGACGACTCTCTCCCTCTGGAGTAAGTTTGGGCCAAATCGGAGACATGACGGTTTTTGTCCAAATCCGTGGGTAATTTTGAGGGTCATTTTGGCCACTTGTCCCGATTGGGTCACCACCTCAGCTACAGGTCGAGGGCCACCAGGGCTCCTGCGGATCGCACTTACATACTGCTCAGGCTAAAAGTACGGGCGCCAACAGGCGGAAATGAGAGGGGAAAATTACACAAACACAAACAAATTTGGCTGGCCGCCACAACCTCGCCCTTGGGTCCAGGTTCCCCACGTCTACCTCGCTGTGTCCTGTGGACGACTCTCTCCCTCTGGAGTAAGTTTGGGCCAAATCGGAGACATGACGGTTTTTGTCCAAATCCGTGGGTAATTTTGAGGGTCATTTTGGCCACTTGTCCCGATGGGGTAACCACCTCAGCTACAGGTCGAGGGCCACCAGGGCTCTTGCGGATCGCACTTACATACTGCTCAGGCTAAAAGTACGGGCGCCAACAGGCGGAAATGAGAGGGGAAAATTACACAAACACAAACAAATTTGGCTGGTCGCCACAACCTCGCCCCTTGGTCCAGGTTACCCACGTCTACCTTGCTGTGCCCTGTGGACGACTCTCTCCCTCTGGAGTAAGTTTGAGCCAAATCGGAGACATGACGGTTTTTGTCCAAATCCGTGGGTCATTTTGGCCACTTGTCCCGATTGGGCCACCACCTCAGCTATAGGTCGAGGCCCACCAGGGCTCTTGCGGATCGCACTTAGATACTGCTCAGGCTAAAAGTACGGGCGCCAACAGGCGGAAATGAGAGGGGAAAATTACACACAAACAAATTTGGCTGGTCGCCACAACCTCGCCCTTGGGTCCAGGTTCCCCACGTCTACCTCGCTGTGCCCTGTGGACGACTCTCTCCCTCTGGAGTAAGTTTGGGCCAAATCGGAGACATGACGGTTTTTGGTAATTTTGAGGGTCATTTTGGCCACTTGTTCCGATTGGGTCACCACCTCAGCTACAGGTCGAGGGCCACCAGGGCTCTTGCAGATCGCACTTCCATACTGCTCAGGCTAAAAGTACGGGCGCCAACAGGCGGAAATGAGAGGAGAAAATTACACAAACACAAACAAATTTGGCTGGCCGCCACAACCTCGCCCTTGGGTCCAGGTTCCCCACGTCTACCTCGCTGTCCCCTGTGGACGACTCTCTCCCTCTGGAGTAAGTTTGGGCCAAATCGGAGACATGACGGTTTTTGTCCAATTCCGTTGGTTAACCCCTTTGGTAATTTTGAGGGTCATTTTGGCCACTTGTCCCGATTGGGTCACCACCTCAGCTATAGGTCGAGGCCCACCAGGGCTCCTGCGGATCGCACTTAGATACTGCTCAGGCTAAGAATACGGGCGCCAACAGGCGGAAGTGAGAGGGGAAAATTACACAAACACAAACAAATTTGGCTGGTCGCTACAACCTCGCCCTTGGGTCCAAGTTCCCCACGTCTACCTCGCTATGCCCTGTGGACGACTCTCTCCCTCTAGAGTAAGTTTGGGCCAAATCGGTAATTTTGTAATTTTGAGGGTCATTTTGGCCACTTGTCCCGATTGGGTCACCACCTCAGCTACAGGTCGAGGGCCACCAGGGTTCTTGCGAGGTAGACGTGGGGAACCAAAAACCGTCATGTCTCCGATTTGGCCCAAACTTACTCCAGAGGGAGAGAGTCGTCCACAGGGGACAGCGAGGTAGACGTGGGGAACCTGGACCCAAGGGCGAGGTTGTGGCAACCAGCCAAATTTGTTTGTGTTTGTGTAATTTTCCCCTCTCATTTCCGCCTGTTGGCGCCCGTACTTTTAGCCTGAGCAGTATCTAAGTGCGATCCGCAGGAGCCCTGGTGGCCCTCGACCTGTAGCTGAGGTGGTGACCCAATCGGGACAAGTGGCCAAAATGACCCTCAAAATTACCACGGATTTGGACAAAAACCGTCATGTCTCCGATTTGGCCCAAACTTACTCCAGAGGGAGAGAGTCGTCCACAGGGCACAGCGAGGTAGACGTGGGGAACCTGGACCCAAGGGCGAGGTTGTGGCGACCAGCCAAATTTGTTTGTGTTTGTGTAATTTTCCCCTCTCATTTCCGCCTGTTGGCGCTCCTACCTTTAGCCTGAGCAGTATCCAAGTGCGATCCGCAAGAGCCCTGGTGACCCTCGACCTGTAGCTGAGGTGGTGACCTAATCGGAACAAGTGGCCAAAATGACGCTCAAAATTACCCACGGATTTGGACAAAAACCGTCATGTCTCCGATTTGACCCAAACTTACTCCAGAGGGAGAGAGTCGTCCACAGGGCACAGCGAGATAGATATGGGGAACCTGGACCCAAAGGCGACGGTGTGGCGACCAGCCAAATTTGTTTATGTTTGTGTAATTTTCTCCTCTCATTTCCGCCTGTTGGCGCCCGTACTTTTAGCATGAGCAGTATATAAGTGCGATCCGCAAGAGCCCTGGTGGCCCTCGACCTGTAGCTGAGGTGGTGACCCAATCGGGACAAGTGGCCAAAATGACCCTCAAAATTACCAAAGGGGTTAACCCACGGATTTGGCCAAAAACCGTCATGTCTCCGATTTGGCCCAAACTTACTCCAGAGGGAGAGAGTGTCGTAATAATACTCGCATCATAAAGTATAGTCACCGCTTATATCGATCGTTTTCTCTTTCACCCGTGAATATTGATAACCATAGAAAATGTGATGAAGACAGTTTAGAGCAGTGGTTCCCAAACTGGGGGAAATTTCCCCCTGGGGGGAAATTTGAAGCTACCAGGGGGAAATAATTACACTACCTACTAAAAAAAATCTCTGATGGATTTTCTCATGTCTGAGAGAGAATGCCTGTTTATCAGTATATTTGTACATTTGAAAAATAAATTAGTAAATAGTCACAGTGTATTTCAACTACTCTTTCCCTGCTACACATGAAGGGGGAAATCTGGATAGTTGACCTGGGTGCAGGGGGAAATGACAGAAAAAAGTGAAGGAACCACTGGTTTAGAGAGAATGTCATTACGCAGGGGCAACTACAATAAATATAATCAAGACGCCGATATGGCAGCCTCGCGTATCCACTTGCTCCTCATTCCGTCTACGTATGCGGCACCGTATGGAAGGGGTTAACCCATGTAGCATATACGTCTGTGTAAATTGCTTCATGAAACATTACTTAAAGTAGGCTATATTTCCTCAATTGTCGAATAAACAAAAATTGAATTAAAAACAAAAACAAAAAGGTTTTACGGTTTGTAAAACATTTATATGAATGAAAATGAAATTCATATATAGCTGAACAAACACTTTTGAAACATAAGCACTTCCCTAGAAACTATTTGCATATTTCGATAACAAAAATGTAATCCTCTTGCTAAACTTGATTGCAAGTTGTTCCTTAAGAATAGTTTTAAAAACAGATACAAATACACGTTTTCTTCATTCAGTGTCCTTCATATGAAAAAGCCAGTAAATCATTGATGTTTTGACATTTCATGGATTTCAACCATAAACAGATAAAGTTAAAAAAAGAAAAAATCACGATGATATATCTCAGGAAATACATCGTTCCACCTACTTTAAAATGATACGCCTATTCCTATGGCTGGTAGCAAATGCATTGATAATCATATCCCTGTCTACATCTTTGCTCTTTGGGAATTGATGTTTAATACTCCAAGATTACTGGTACGTTTGTCACCGCTAATGTTACACAAGTAGGTTTTCAGTTGCTTTAGGCACGAAAAGCTTCTTTCACATGATGCTGAGTTAACTGGAAGAGTAACACTAATACGCACTAGCTTATACAAATCTATGAATGCATCTTTGTACGGTTGGAGCATGATGGCAAGTTGCATAGGTGTGTCCACTTACATTCCCTGCTCCTGCTTTCTGGCAATCAACCTTCTTAGTTGGTGCAGCTCTACGGATAGATCTTTGTCCTCCACCCCGTAATTTGCAGCCATTCCTGATAGCTTTTCCTTGTTCAAAAAGGTTGGATGATTGGGGTTGAGGGCAGATACTCCAATAAGTACCTGACATGCATCGCCGGAAAACCTTCTTCTCAACTCACTGGGAAACTTGTCTATCACGGAGTAGTAAATCCGGCTCTTAGTAATATCGGAGTCATTCGAATCATCATCTTGTCCTATGCCGGATTTTATGACAAACTCATCCAAGTATCGTGGGGCTGCCCTTTGCCTCTGACACGCAAGTTGTCTGCGAATCCCTACATTGTGGCACAATTCTTCAGCATAATTTCATAGTTGCTCCCAGCCCTCTTCGTTTCTCATCTCTGTGAGACTAGACATCACTGCTTCAACCAAATCAACTGCTGAGGCAAGCTGGAGATCGGGGGACTGTAGTTGATCTGACAAGGTTTTCGTCAAATGCAGCAAACTCTCCATCAACACCAGATTCATCACAAAATGGTGACCCAGAAGGGCAGTGAGTGACCTTGCTCCACTGGCCCTGGCCGCAATAATACACATATATTGTCCTCATTTCAGATGGGGAGGGGGTTAATGGTAGGGCTAGCGCTGATGGCTGACAAAATTTTTAGACCTGGCCATTAAAAATTCCACTTAATAAAATTATTTTAATGAGTGTTTTAAATTTTCAATTTGCTCATTTCAGTAGGGGGGGGGCTAACAACTTTTTGGGGGAGGCTAGAGCCCCTCCAAGTCCCCCCTTTGGCGCCGCCGCTGCCTACATTTATCTTCAACTTCCTTCTTTCCAAACTCTGTCCTAACTTCATCAATCCATCCTCTGATCCTGCCACAAGCGCAGTGTTGTCAGCAAACAACAAATGGCTTATCTCTCTCTTTTCTCCATTTCCTTTATGGGAGCGTCGGCAGCGATCACTCGAAAAATTCTGGTACATGAGCGAATTTTAGATAAACCTTTAAAAAGAATCGCTATGATGGTGGCAACAATCATACAAAGCTATACAACTGTATTTCGTTTCTATTTCTATACAGCATAAAAAATAAAACATTGGCAACCTCATTGCATTAAAAACATTCCGTATATTGAAATAGCGTCAACATTTCTGTTATTTCGTTTTTTACTACAGAATTGTGTTTATGGAGATATTTGGCAACTTCTTCAACCAGCATACCCACAAAGACAGAGAGGGCATTGGTACTCTTGAAAAGGTCAAAGGTAAGGTCGCTCCTGGCGCTCTCACCGTACGCCACAATTTTGATTCCTTGCCCTGTATTGTTGCTGTGATCATGGTAAAATTAACAAGAGAGTGAAGCGGTAGAATATAGAAAGGGCCCGTGCCTGATATAGAAACAAAAAGGAAAAAAGAGAAAAGCATCACAGCTGCACCCAGCAAGCATCTACTACCCACGCCACACCACTCACCTCATAAGCAAAGAAGAAATTGGATATTTGCTATACATCGCAACCTTCAAACAAATGGTCGCTAAAATTTAAATCCCCCATCTTGTAAAGTTTTTGTTATCTCTGTTGTAATATCTTCGATTCTTCTGTGATTTTTTGTAATTTTTGTTCCATTTGAAAGAAAACATAATGCTCTTTATTTTCTACAGTAAAATAAGTGAAAATTGAATTTCTTTTTTGTGAAACCTGAATTTTGCAGCATTTTTTAATTATTCAGAGAAACAAATAAATAAAAAATCAGTTATTAGTTTAATAGAATGTATTCAATAATTTTTGTTTCCCAGACTCTAAGCTTTTATTTCATACCAAGCTGAATGATGTGGAAGGATTTCCCATTACGTAATTAGAGCTTCGCTATATCTTCACTATGCCTCATTTATACATAGAAAACAATACCCTGAGGAATTACATACTAATGTAAGGGGTAATTATAAATTCATTAAACACACATTTCAGTTTAATTTCACCTATTCTATAAAGCGATGCGACACTCCGTTAACCATCTTCAATCCCCGACCCACTACCCTTGCATTTACCTCTCACACCACTCCATCCATGTATAAATTGAACAGCCAAGACGACACAACACATCCCTAACGAAGTCCCACCTTTACCTCAAAACATTCCATTTCTGATTCTAACACAAGCTCTACTACTCTCGTAAAAATTCTTGACTGCCCTTAAAAGTTTTTATCTTATCCCATATATCTGCAATATCCCTACAGTGCCTTCCTGTCTACCTTGTCATAAGCCTTTTCCAAATCCATAAAAGTCCCCCCCAAAAAATATCCTTACTTTTCCTTAAAGCTTTCTCACATAGATCTGGTCCACGCAATCCCTACCTGTCCTAAACCTACACTGTTCCTCACCAATTACTCCCTTTGTTCCTCTCTTAATCCTTTCAATCAATGCCCTCCCATAAGCTTTCCCAACTACACTTAACATTTAAAATAGAATTTAAAAATCTGGTCGCACAACGACTACTGATCTCGATACAATGTTTGAGGCATCATCCCGCCCTTTTCTCCGATGATTTCCGAACGTCCTTCGGCAAAATCCGACATAAAACATTGCTATCAATAAATTCGTCGTTGTTGTATCATGCCGTGAAATTTGTGTGTCAATAATTCTGCTGTCATCCGCCGTTTATAAGGATTTCTATAAATTGACGACCGCTTCATCGTGGCTGGATAATCTCAGATTGGTTACAAAAAACATTTGAATGGTGATTCCGCAAGTGCTCGTTGTAGTGTCTGTGCGAATCTAGTCTCGTTAAAAAAAATCAAGGAATTGCGACACTGAAAATCACGCAAAAGGCCCGAAATATAAAAGAGGTGTGGTCGCGGGGTGAAGTAACACTTACCTTATCCACGCTATTTCCTGGTTCTTCGTCTCCAATTACGCCTCTTGTTGCTAGTTTCTCTTTCACTAATATCACCTATCAATCCTACCTTTGCTAATTAATCTCTATATTTTCTTTCCAATACATTTTTCTCACTCGCTCTTCTCCACGTTCGCTCCACATACACACTCCATATACGCATCAGCCAACACCCGTTCGCCCCCCTTCTACACGGTGACCTTTGACTCCGTGCCGGGGTGCCAACTGTACAAACATACCCGCACCACATTCATACCACCCCATCCCCCTTGATCTCGAGATCAACCTAGTCTTCATCTTCGTCTCCTCCACTTCCTACTTCGTAATCCTGCAGCCATCTCGGAGGATGTCTATTGCACTGCAGTCGTCGAGGTGCTGCTCCCCCATTCTCCACTGTGTTGTAATTCTCTTCATTTTTTTTCTCCGCCATCCACCACACGACGAAGATCCGGCATATGTCGTGGCACTCCCTCGACAGAGATGTTGTTCCGCGAATTTACCTCTGTTACGATACCCCTCGTCCACTGTGGCTTCACCCATACCTCCTCCCCTACCTGTATTGAGGCAACGCCTTCTTCAGCATTGGCCGGTAGCATCGGCGCTACCCTCGGATGTCGCCAATCATATTCAGATAATGCTCTCCGTGGAACCGAGTCTTCATCTTGGCCTGACCTAGGGGACATATCATAACAGAAGATTGCCTCCATGGGCGGTATTAATGCCCTTTCGATGGACTTAATTGTGTGATGGTGTTGTTCTACTATTCCATTTCCGCTCGGCCGGTAAGCAGCCCTAAAGAAACGTGTCGTGCTCCACTTGTCCATCGTTTCTTCCAGTGCTCCCGACCGAAACGCAGTGCTATTTTCCATCAGGACTTCATCCACTGGACCCCGTTCCAGAAATACCTCATTCATCACCCTTGCAATTTCCTCTCCCGTCTCCGTCTTCAGCTCCCGCCAAACGACGAATCGTCCTGGGCCACAGTCAACCATTGATAGTATATTCCACATCGATAGTGGGTTACGTCGACTGCCAGTCCCGTCCAGTTCTCTTCTACGCTAAATTCCCCCGATGCGTGAGGTCTCGGGGCGGGATCTATTGATTGACATCAGACACATGCTCTCACAGACAGCCGGACTTCTTCCCTCATTATGTTTGGGTCAACTTTCCTTGCTAAGAACAATGACCTATCAACACCTAGGTGATGTGTCCCATGCAATTCATTCATGCATAGGGATCCTGTGGCACACACTTCAACTTTCTCCTATTTCTGTTCTCCCTACACTTTCAGCTAACTTTTCATTACTCTGGTTAGCACGTCCGCTTTGTTCACTGCCGACGGCACTTAGATTACATTCACCTTCACGTTGAACTCGTCTATTAACTCCCTAAGGATCCCAAGGCACTGTTTCACAATGACTTCTGCTGCCCTTTTCATGCGTATTCTCTTCTCATCCTGCCACTGTGGCCAAGTCTGTCCTGATTTCGATCTCGCGTAGCCCCCATTTCAGTGCTAAATTGATTCCTTTTACAACTGCATCCAACTCCGACACGCTGATGTGATGGTAGTCATCCTTTTTGCGCTGCCACACCCCATCTTTGACTACCACACTTCCTATCTCCAGGACTACACCAGTTGCTATACTGCTAGCATCATACCATATTACACATATGTTCTGTTGTGGTGCACTCCACTGTCCTCTCACCAGATCATCACGTCTCACCTGTTGTACGACGTCATGTATCATCGTGAGTGTGCCCTCATCAACGTTGTCTCCCCAACCCTTCAACCCTGACTGCCTCTTAATATAACTGCATGCCACACGGGGAAAAAAGTGTCACAATTTGCTACTAATGAAAAATGGTTCTATGACATAGAATGATTGTGACTAGTCATAAGCATGCATACAAGCATGGCAATCTCAGGCTGAACAGTTTTCCAGAGAAGAAAATGAATAAGCCAAAGGTACTGAGGCTATATGGGGTGCCCCGACGTACCAGAGCCACACATAATTTTGTCTTTGATTTTGGAAACCTGTGTTCATAGAGAAATTATGTTACTTTATTATGCTGCAACTGTCCCTCTCTTATGCTGCCCTCCACCCCTTAATACTGTCCTATACCACTTCTCTGAATATTCATTTCCTTTTTCCCAAAACCTGTAGTAGGGAAGATAGGATACTGCCACAGCATATTCCCACTTCAGTTGTAAAACACGACAAGATGGGAATTATACTTTTTTTCCCTTAGACCCAAGACTTCTGGCTAGAGTTCCCAATGTACCAGCCCCTCTGCAGGGCTCTCTGGTGTGGGGAGTGAACTATGAAATTGTCTCCAAAAGGATGCTACAATGACATTAGGGATGCAGAGGAATATGTGATTTCTCTGTGCTTCATATTAATTTACTTGATACTTTCTTCCACCTTTTAGCTCATTCATTTTTGGCAGTTTTACCAATGTTCATTTACTAGTCTCAATTATTTCCCAAATATTTCTTAAATAGGGATAAAAGACTAATTTTTCACTCGTGACATTGAGGACCCACCACACAATGACCTCGGTTCTTGTTGGACAAATGTAAATTGACTATCTTATATCGGACTTTCCTTAGTCCCATTCATTCTTCTAACACATAGTCCGGGGGTCACAAAACTCTTCCTGTGGCGGGCTAGATAACTAAGGGAATGACAAATACAGGTTGCATAACCATTTTGTTCAATACAATACAGCGAATACACAAACCATAAAGGAAAACCAACATACTTATTTAACATTAGCAAAAAAAAACACATAATATCAACATGTATCACTTGCAATGCATATCCTTTCTAGTGAAGGTGCACAAGGAGGTCAAGATTAAAAATAAAGAAGAGTGTAGCTTTATTCCTTAATCTTCTGTACAGTATATCCCTAATGTCTGAAGACCATAACATCCTGGCCAGCAATTTTTCTTTCATGTTGAACTAGGTGCAGAAGATGTTGTGAACAGCTCTAGCCTCTTGTGCAAGCCAGCTGATCACAAAAACAATATGATCCCTGTGAAAATACACAAACATGCTCATGGAACTGATGGAATGGCTCAGCATAGTTCAAACCATGCACAATAATCAACTGTATGAGCAGCTAAAAAAATTCAAGATCACAGGATGTGCTGTGCTCAGGCAAAACTTGCCCATGTAATACCAGCTTAACCTCTTGAATATGATGACACCTATGTGTGTCACGAGCTGCAAGTGGATATGAGGATAGCGGCACCGGCTTCTGATTATATTTATTTCACTGTTGTAGCTGAGTGACCCCTGTATTCTGTGAGCAGGCTTAATCATATTTTCTGTGACATTATATTTATTAAGGGTGAAAGAGAACAAGTTTAGCAGAAGTAACTTTATATTCTGTAATGCACGTATTGTGATGCATCACTGTACATCAGGTAACATAATGCACACACGAATATTTAACTCATATTGAAGAGGTTAAGGCATGCATTTGGCCATTGCAACAAATTAGTATTCTAATTTTGATTTCTGCATTGTGAAGTTTCACAATACTAATAAATAATGCTATAATCATTCGTTTACTTGTTTTTTTTATTTATTTCATTTACTTGTGTTGTCCAGATCAGGTGGCATTCCACTGGTTCTATAAAATATCAGATTCAAGCTTAAATTTGACAATTTCCAACAAATATAAATCGAGATCATGAGCTGACTTTAGAAATTTTGGTCTTACAAAACACTCACTAAAACTACTCCACTGCTGTATGAATTTACCACAGCATTGTTAAATAAATAATAATTTCATACATTACTTGTTCATACACAACACCCGTGTTAAAAGAACTTGGTGCTTAAAGTGAATGGCTTAAATGAGAAAGAAATGGAGGAGCACAAGAAGAAGCTGAAAGAGGCATGGGAGGGAGTGAAAGATAGAGTGGAACTAGGAATGGAGGAGGAATGGGGATGGTTCAAGGAGGAGAGTCACAAGGTGTAAAGATGGTGTGTGGAACAAGGAGGATGGGAGGAAATAGAAGGGTAGTGAGTGGTGGGGATGAGGAAGTAAAGATGGTTGTAGAAGAGAACACGCAAGCATTCACAGATTGGTTACAAAATAGGATGAGAGATTCATATGAGAGGTCTAAAGAAAAGAGAAGTAAAGTGTAAGATAAAGGTGGCAAAGTGGAAAGCAGATGTGAAATGGGTTAAGAGTATAACAGAAAATTTTGAAAGTAATAAAAAGATGTTTTGGAAAGAAATTAAGAGAGGAAGAGGAGGCAAATCAAGTAGAGAAGAAAAGGTAAAAGGTGCAGATGGAGAGATGATAATGGAAGAGATGGCAGTAAGAGGAAGATGGGCAGAGTATTTTAGGGAGTTACTAAATGTGAAGAAGGATAAGGAGGGAAAGGTAATTGTAGTGGGAACTTCCAAGAAAATGACAATGATGACTGAGAAAAATGGAGGAGAAATAAGGAAAGATGAGGTGAAGACAGTTGTTAAGATGATGAGAGCAGGTAAGGCACCTGGGTTGGATGGGTGTCATGCAGAATATCTATAAAAAATAAGGAGGTACAGTGATGGTGGACTGGCTAGTGAGGTTATTTAATGTTTGTTTAAGAGAGGATAGAGTTCTGGAGGACTGGAGGAGTGCCTGTATAGTTCTACTTTACAAGGGAAAGGAGGACAAGTGAGTGTAGTAGTTTCAGAGGGATCAGTTTGTTAAGTGTAGTTGGGAAAGCTTATGGGAGGGTTTTGATTGAGAGGATTAGGAAAGGAATGAAGCAGTAATTGGTGAGGAACAGTGTGGGTTTAGGACAGGTAGGAGTTGCGTGGATCAGATTTTTGTAGTAAGGCAGATATGTGAGAAAGCTTTAGGAAAAGGTAAAGATGTTTTTTGGGCCTTTATGGATTTAGAAAAGGCTTATGACAAGGTAGACAGGAAGGCACCATGGGAGGTATTGCAGATATATGGGATAGGAGGAAAGCTTTTAAGAGCAGTCAAGAGTTTTTACATGAGTGGTACAGCTTATGTTAGAATCAGAAATGGAGAGAGTGAATGGTTTGAGGTAAAGGTGGGACTTCATCAAGGATGTGTTATGTCACCTTGGCTGTTCAATTTATACATGGATGGGGTGGTGCAAGAGGTAAATGCAAGGGTAGTGGGTCGGGGATTGGAGATGGTTAAAGAAAATAGAGAAAAGTGGGAGATAAGCCAGTTGTTGTTTGCTGACGACACTGTGCTTGTCGCAGGATCATAGAAGGGATTGAGGAAGTTAGTGGCAGAGTTTGGGAAGGTGTGCAAAAGAAGTTGAAGATAAATGTGGGTAAATGTAAGGTGATGAGATGTACAAGGGGAGAATATGGCAGCAGAATGGAAGTGAGTATTAATGGAGAGAGACTGGAGGAAGTGGATAGTTTTAAATACTTGAGTGCAAATGTGGCAGGAAAGGGAGAAGTGGAGGTGGAGGTTGAATGTAGATTGAGAGAAGCAAGTAAATACCTTGGTGGATTAAAAAATGTAACGAGAAAAAGACATTTGGGAATGGATGTTAAGAGGAGATTGTATGAAGGAGTGACTGTGCTAACAGCACTGTATGGGGCAGAAACATGGAACATAAGAGAGGAAGAGAGGAGTTTGAATGTGTTTGAGATGAGGTGCCTAAGAAGTATGATAGGGGTTACAAGGCTGGATAGAGTGAGAAATGAGGTGAGGAGGAGAACAGGGTGGAAAGGGAGTTGGGAGATAGGGTTGATGAAAGAGTATTGGGATGGTTGGACACATGGGAAAAATAAGGGAAGAAAGAATAGTAAAAGAGGTGTGGAAGGCAGAGGTAGGAGTGAACATGAGAGGGCGACCAAGGATGGATAGGGTTAAAGAATGGATGGATGGGGTAAAAGGGGCAATGGGAAAGAGGGAAACATCTGTTGAGGAAGGACAGGAGAGGACAGAAGATAGGGGTGGAGAATGGTTGTGCTGTGATTCATGAAAGGGAATAGGTAGGGGATGGGGGTGAGGGGGTATATGTGAAAAATAAATTGACACAGCCCGAAAGGATTTCTCCCTGTCTTCTCCATTTCTGCAAGAGGTGACAAAGAGGGGGGGTCACCAACTTAATGAAGTGGCCTTGCTGTGTCTTGTGACACTGTTTTAAGATGCAGGGATGACCAGTCATCCAGGAGCCAAGAGGGAGTGGGGTGGATGGGAGTGGAGTATGTGGGTATGGAATGGGTGGGAGTGAATTTTATGCCTTTGTTTTTTGGCTACCTCCCTTGTAAGGGAGAAAAGCCTTTTGTAATGTATATCTACCTCTGAGTTTGAATCTAACAACTACCTTCCCACATAGTTTCACACTGCTAGAAAGACCTTCACTGGTGTGGTTCATCATGATATTTGAGATCATCCTTGTGTGAGAAAGCTACATCATACAGCTCACACTGGAAAAGCTTCTCTCTAGTGGATAAAGCACATGGAAATTAAAATGAAGCTTCTCTTCAGTGTAAGCAAATGACATTAGAGACTACTCTTTCTTGAGAAACCTGCATCACACAGATTGTATTGGAATGACTTCTCTCCAGTGTGGGTCATCATATGCAGTTTGATGAAACTCTTGTGAGAAAGCTGCATCATATCACACTGAAAGGAATTCTCTATCTAGTGTGAGTCACCATGTGACCTTTGAGACAACTCTTGGGAGTAAGCTGCATCATACAGGTTACACTGGAAACACATATCCTGAGCATGGGTCATCATAAGCCATGCGAGGTCATTCTAACATGAGAAAGCTGCATAGTGCAGGTCACACTGGAAAGGCTTTTCTCCTGTGAGTCATCATGTGATGTTTGAGGCAACTCTTTTCTGAGAAAGCTGCATTACACAAGTCATTGGAAAGTCTTCTCTCCTGTGTGGCTCATCATGTGACATTTAAGATCACCCTTACTTGAGAAAGCTGCATCACACAGGTTACATTGGAATGGTTTCTCTTCTGTGTGGGTCATCATGTGACGTTTGAGGTGAGTCTTCCGTGAGTAAGTTGCATTACACTGGTCACAGTGGAATGGCTTCTCTCCTGTGTGGGTTATCATGTGATTTTTGAGACTCCCTTTTCTTGTGAAAGCAGAACTGCACAGGTCACACTGGAAAGGCTTCTCTCCTGTATGGGTCATCATGTGATGTTTGAGATCCCTTTTGCTTGCAAAAGGTGCATCACACAAGTCACACTGAAATGGCTTCTCTCCTGTGTGAGTCATCATGTGACGTTTGAGATTCATTTTTACTGTAAAAGCAGAGCCACAATGGTCACACTGGAAAGGCTTCTCTCCTGTGTGTGTCATCACATGACGTTTGAGAACATGGTGTTGCGAGAAAGATGCATCACACAGGCCACATTGTAATGGCTTCTCTCCTGTGTGGGTCATCATGTGATATTTGAGGTGGCTCTTTTGTAAGAAAGCTGCATTGCACAGGCCACATTGGAAAGGTTTCTCCCCTGTGTGGGTCATCATGTGACATTTGAGATAACTCTTTTGTGAGAAAGTTCCACTGCACAGGTCACATTGGAAAGGCTTCTCTCCTGTATGTTTCATCATATGATGTTTGAGACCACTTTTATGTGAGAAAGCTGCATTGCACAGGTCACACTGGAATGGCTTCTCTCCTGTGTGGGTCATCATGTGATATTTGAGGCGAGTCTTTTGTGAAAAAGCTGCACTGCACAGGTCACATTGGAAAGGCTTCTCACCTGTGTGGATCATCATGTGACGTTTGAAGTAACTCTTTTGTGAGAAAGTTCCACTGCACAGGTCACACTGGAATGACTTCTCTCCTGCGTGTGTCATTATGCAACACTTGAGACCACACTTTTGTGAGAAAGTTGCATGCACTAGAGTGGTTTCTCTCCTGTATGGATCACCGTGTGATATTTGAGAGTACTTGTTTTTTTTGTGTGTGAAAGCAGAATTGCACAGGACACACTGGAAAGGCTTCTCTCATGTGTGGGTTGTCACATGACATTTAAGATCACCCTTACTTGAGAAAGCTGCATCACACAAACCATACTAGAAAGGCTTCTCTCCTGTGCAGATTGTTACATGATATTTAAGATGACTCTTGAGATAGCCCTTCCAAAGAAATGTTGATAGGTACCCACATTCTGGAAAAAATATCAATTATAAGATTGAAACCTCTTTGTGATTGTGTAATAATAGAATTGTCAATGTTTTGTATACAAACCATTTCATACTCGAGTCTCTTTGTACCTAAACAGACACTTTGTAGGGCCATGGCTGAATGTTTGTGAGCAGGCAGTGCAGGGAGCCACAACCAATACAGGGCAGAGTGCTCAAACAAGTTGACTTTCCATGCCCTTCTCAATGTGGTCACCCACTCAGTGAATGAGTCATTGGTAGTTAGGTGTGTAGGTCTGGGATTCACAAATAATTAATCACCAGTTGTTTTGACCCAGTCTTTTTGATATCATAATTACAATAGCTCTACATGTGGAAAACCCATGCATGTTATGAGTAAAAGTACTGTCACAATCTGGCATGTTGTTTTTGATTTGCTGAATCAAACCTGGCCACAATTTGATCAGTTCTATCAATCCAATTGCCAGCATGCTTTATGGCTTTAATTGGGAGATTTTCTTTCTTACATTGGATATGAAATAAAGGTGAAATTCAAAATATAGCTACTTTACTAACATAAAAGATATGTACAGTGAACTTAATAGATATGATGGAGTTTGAACGAGGGTACAAATGTGTTGGCACAACATGCAACCCTCTTTATGTGTGGGGCACATACAAGTGCCAATGGCAGGTGCCATTTTGCTACATCAATAGGCCTAGTCTATATTCCTATTTACCTGGCTTCACACAATCCTACTTTATTTTTGTGTAAAGGTTTACAATTTATCATTTGCTATCTGAATCTTGTTAAGAATTTAGCATGATTTGTGATGGCCCTACTTTCCTATGCCATTGTTGTTGTATCCCCCTTTGACCTCTCACTGCAAATTGTTCCATTTGTGTACTCTGCTGTACTATGCAGCAATATCCTGTAACTGGTAAATTTATCAGAAGTAAACTATTATTATAGTCCTATATCTCATTATCTAACAAGATAACCTAGCAGTGGTCAGATTCAACATCAAGTTATGTATTGGCACCATAAGATAGCTAGTAAGGGTAGTTACAAGGTTATATAACCTTGCATGGATATGCAGACTAAAACAAATTACATAAGCTACTGTGCTACACTTACACATCTTTGTGTCATATTGGGGCACATGAGACACCATGACACATCATGAAATATTATGACACATCATGAAATAGCATGACACATCCCCCTTCCTCAAATAAAAATGTTTAAGCCTGTGATGCAAGGCTCGAACATTTTGTGTCAGCTACCACATTTTGTTTTCCTGGGATGTGTTCAATACTTAAATCATATCCCTGGAGTGCTAATGCCTATCTGGCTAATCTATCACTTTTTGTTTTCCCACATATATTTTAGGGGCTTATGGTCATTAAGAATGACTACCTTTTTATCAAGAAAAATCTGAAATTTCTTCAAAGCTGATATGAGGCTAAGGGCCTCCTTTTCAGTAGTAGAATACCACTTTTGGTATTCCTTGAGGATTTGAGACACAAATGAGATGGGCCTCATGACATTCTTTTCCTGAGCAAGCATAGCACTTATTGCTACATGACTGGCATCACAAAAAAGATAAAAGGTCATACTATAATTTGGAGCTATCAAGACAGGATGGTCCAAGAGAAGCTTTTCACATTCCTCAATGGATGCATCAGCGCCTTCATCTTGCCTGAAATTATTATAAGAGAGCATGCAGGTTAAAGGAGCAGCTACCTCTGCAAGGTATGGACAGTACCTCCGAAAGAATCCAAGCATGCCCATGAATCTTCTGATACCTTGCTTTGTCTTCTGGACTTTGTATTCCATGATATCTTTCACCCTGGCTTAATGGTGCGATGCAATTCTGTCTGACTGGATGTCCTAGATATTCAATAGTGCTCTTCCCAAAGGCACTCTTCCTCAGGTTTACAGAAGTTGGGCTTGTTTTAGCCTGTCAAGTAAACTTTTCAATCTATTCATGTGATCATTCCATGTATCAGCGAACACAACTATGTCATCTGAGTATGGTCTAACACCTGGTAATCCCTTAACTAGCCAATTTACAAGACGCTGAAAAGATGCTCCACTATTTTTCATTCCAAATGGGGTTACTTTCTACTGAAAAAGCCCTTGTGAGGTAATAAAAGCAGATATCTCGGTAGCTCTGCTTGTATGAAGGATCTGATATACCTTCTTCAAATCTATCTTTGATAAAAACTTTACAGCAGCAACTTCCTCAATAAGATCATCTATTTTGGGGAGAGGGTAAAGGTTCATTTTTGTGACTGCATTCACCTCTCTGTTATCAACACAGTCTCCACTCACATCCAGGTTTTGGTACTAACACAGCTGGTGAAGCCCAAGGACTAGTACTAGGTTCCACTAATCCTTGATCCATAAACTCATTCACTTTTTTTTTCTCTAAATAATCTTCCACCAGATAATCATTTAATTCATTTAATCCTAGAATCAGACCATTTATGTTGGCAAATGTTACTTTATTTTTTCCTCCTTGTTTTCTGTTTCCTGTGTTTCCTTTATATATATATATATATATATATATACACCATTTTCTCAGCTTCAAGTCCAGCACTCTTCAAAAAAACTCACCCTTTTCAGTCTCTGTTCTTCTCTCTTTTTTTCATTAGCTTTGTTTTTAGTGTCTTTTCTCTCTTTTTTTCCTCATTGCTCATTTCCTTTTTTATCCATATATTTTTGTAGTTTTCACTTTTTGCCAACTTTGCTGTTTTTGTTAATACTTCTGCTATCATTTGTGACCTTAGTTTAATTTTTAGAGGTCTATTTCTTTTTTTAGAGTATAGTCACATTCTATGCACTTCTATTTCTTTTTCCATCTCTTGTGTATGTGTGTGTGTATATTCATTTGATATCAATTAACTCAGGATTGACCTGCTTAGCGTGGACCAATCAACAAAGGAACTGGAACATATGAAAGCCACCTCAAGACAGCAAAGTTAAAACAATCACCATATACATCTGTTACATACACATCTATTTTACACATTGGGAGGGGCAGGGAAAGTCAACTTAACTGAGTGCTCTGCCCTGTACTGGCTGTGGCTACCTCCACTGTTTGCTCACAATAAAAATTTCTGCTAAATTTGGTGTTCATTATTAATGTCTATTGAACAGAATTTTCCTTTATATCAAGTCTTCCCTCTAAATATCACCCACGATGGGCCTCGGTGCTCTTCCTTAATTTGTTTTGACACTAAATAACAGAATATGCTCGGTTTAATGGAATCATGTTCACCAATACAAACTTTATAAGATATTGATTTCGAACTTCCATTAAATTGGGCTTCCACAAAATAGATTCATTAAATCAAGCTCCTAGGTTAAGTTAGGTTAGGAGCTATTAGACAACTTCAATTTCATGTTAAATATCCATGGTTGTGTGATTATGGAATTTTCCCACATACCCTACGTAAAATTTCACAATCACGCAAGTACAGGTATTTAACATGAAACTTATGCTGTCCAATAGTTCCTAACCTAATATAACCTAACCTAACCTAACCAAATGTGACAATTACACAGAAAAAAAAAGAGATTTTTCAAATGTAAGGAGTGAAAAATGGGTTTAAGTGATACTGGAATAGAACCCATCTATGGGTAAATGGAGAGATGACCCATTCTTAATTGAAAAAAAAAGAACTGGCATTACTATTAATTTGTAGTGCTTATGTTATGGGGTTTCACATACTCAAAATGATGAGCTAGCAATATATCTAAAGTACACACCTTAACATTATAGTAATAGAAAATTAAACATTTTGTAAATGATGATATATCATAATATACAATATTAATGGCAGAGATAAATTACAAAAAAAAATGCTAAAAATGATACTAAAGCACTAACTTTGCCATCAGACATCTTCGAGATACCATGTTTTTATCTATTGTGGAAGACAAACAAACAGAAGTCTAATAAATTAGCCTTGTCTAGCCTACCCTCCTATGGGGTATGTAATTAGCATCCCAAGATCATCAGGGTCGTTGTACGCAGGAAATATGATTGTACGAAATTAGACAGAACAATAATGATATAATTAATAATAATCACTAAGTTCGCGTCGCAGGCCCGTTCGGTTATGTTCTTAATTCCCGCATGAAAAAGATATATCATACTATGTTGATGTACTGTAATTTACCCGATTCATATTTCATTTTGTATTGATATAGAGCTAGCTGATTATATAGATCATAAGAATTGCTTTTGAGTCTGTCTAACATCAAAATGTCACATACACTACGAAACGTCAAAGTTCAAACGGACATTAAAGTGTAACTTATGTCAAATGCGGACATACTACGCATGTATTTTGCTGCCTTACTACAAGTTCATTGCACTCACGAATTTATGTATGAGGCACACGTGCTTGGCCTGCCTGTACAATATACAGACACGATAACTAACCGACCTCATCAAGTACTTCCAATCCCAAACAAGGCTTGACGTCACATGTAAACAAACAGACCACTAGGGGCGGAAGGGCGGACTCATTTGATTGACTCACCTACAAGCTTTGTACAGTTTCTAAAAAATTTAAAAGTCATATATTTTTGTATTGTTCAGATCCAGTGCTGAGAAGTCCTTGAAGTCTTAGAAATGTAAAAAGTAATTAATTCTATTTTTTACCATCAAAATAAAATTATTTCGTGCGTTTTTTTATTCATTTGGTAATAAGAACAATTCACTAAGAAAAATATCACATTTAAAATGCATACATACATATGCCAAAGGTTTTTCCCCTTATAATGAAGTTAGCCAATAAACAAACGCATAGAATCCGCTCCCATCCATTCCATCCCTAACATACTCCACTCCCATCCAACCTCTTCCCTCCCTCTTATCATGGCTCCTCCTGGATGACGGGTCATCTCTGCATCTCGCCCACTCCTCTGGGTCAGAAGCAGTGTTGCAAGACACAGCACTTCCACAGCAAGGCCGCTTCATTAAATCGGGACCCCCCCCCCCTCTCACACATATACGGAGAAGACGGGAAGAAATCCCTTCGGGCTGCGTCAATTTATGTTTCACACATACTCCCTCACCCGCCATCTCACACCCACTCCCCGCCATGCATCACAATATCATCCATACACAACCATTCTCCATTCACCCCTATCTTCTGTCCTCTCCCGCCCTTCCTCAACAGACACCCCCCTCTTTTCCAATGCCCCTTCTACCCCCATCCATCCATCTCATCCTTGGCCGCCCCCTCATGTTCACTCCTCTGCCTTCCACACCTCTTTTACTAATATTTCTTTACTTATTCTTTCCATGTGTCCAAACCATCCCAATACTCTTTCATCATCTCTATCTCCCAACTCCCTTTCCAACCCAGTTCTCTTCCTCACCTCGTTTCTCGTTCTATCCAGCCTAATATTCCCTGTCATACTTCTCAGTCACCTCATCTCAAACACATTCAATCTCCTCTCTTATGTCCCATGTTTCTGCTCCATGCAGTTCTGTCAACACAATCACTCCTTCATACACTCTCCAGTTAGCACCCATTCCCAAATGTCTATTTCTCATTACACTTTTTAATTCGCCAAGGCATTTACTTCCTTCTCTCAATCTACAGTCTACCTCCACTCTTCTCTTTCCCGCCACATTCGCACCCAAGCATATAAAATTATTAATTTCCTCTAGTCTCTCTCCCTTAACACTTACCTCCAGTCTCCTGCCACATTCTTCCTTTCCACGTATAAATTGATCAACCAAAGTGACATAACACATCCCTGACGAAGTCCCACCTTTACCTCAAACCACTCACTCTCTCCATTTCTGATTCTAACACAAGCTCTACTACTCTCGTAAAAAATCTTGACTGCTCTTAAAAGTTTTCCTCCTATCCCATACATTTGCAATACCTCCCACAGTGTATTTCTGTCTACCCTGTCATAAGCCTTTTCCAAATCCATAGAGGCCCCCCAAAAAACATCCTTACCTTTTCCTCAACCTTTCTCACATGTCTATCTTACCACAAAAATACGATCCACGTAATCCCTACCTGTCTTAAGCCCACACTGTTCCTCACCAATTACTCCCTCTGTTTCTCTCCTAAGCCTTTCAAACAAGACCCTCCCATAAGCTCTCTCAACTACATTTAACGTTTAAAATAATAGACCCAAACTGAAGGCCTAGTTGTGAGTCGTGACGTCACAAACGGCAACAGGTCTTCACACAACCCAATCTTATTTTGAATTAAAGGCAAACATCGTACAAATAATGGGACGTTATCCTGCAGCACAGCTTGCAGACAACTTACAAAATATGGAAATATGAACAGAAATGGTCTCTGTTCGAAAACACTTAACAATAAAACATTACAGAAAACGAAACTGATACCACTTCCAGGGGGAAACGGGCTTAAGAGAAAATATATGTAAAAAATGGAGATACATAGAATTATAAAAAAAAAAGCCCCGTTACTGCTCGTAACGGCACACTTCCAAGCAAGCTATAAATAATTTGGGTGAAATTGTATCACCTTGCCGTACTCCTTTCTCGATCTTGATCTTTTCTGTATCTTTATGTAGTCGAATTATAGCGGTACCTTTCGCATAAATCTTTTATAAAACCCTTATACGATTTGATCGTTTGTACCCTGCTTGCGTAGCGAGTTTAATATTGCTATTTGTTCTACCGAGACAAAGGCATTCTCGTAATCTACAAAAACTAAACAGAGAGGAATGTTGTATTCTGTCGTTTTCTCGATTAGTTGGCTCATCGCCAGCAAATGGTCTAGAGTCGAATATCCGCCCATATAGCCTGCCTGTTCTCTCGGTTGGTTTCCATCTAAAACTTGATTTAGTCTATTTGTAATAATTTTGGAGAATACTTTATATACATTTGATAGCAAGCTAATCAGTCGATAGTTACTAAGGTCCTTCTAGTTTCCTTTTTTTATGAAGCGAAATCACTATAGCATTGCACCACGATTCGGGAACGCTTTCTTGACGTAGAGTAAGCACTGGGTGTACAACTGTGCTAATTTAATATGAACTTTTTCCCCTGCGTCTTTCAACAGATCTATCGATATATCATCTTCCCCAGGTACTTTTCCTCGTTCCATATTTTTTAGAGCAAATTCTACTTCTTCCTTTGTAATATCTGGTACACTACTAATGTCTACAAATGAATTTATTGACTCAACTACGGTCTTCGACGAGTAAACCTCTTGGTAAAATTCTTCTACTCTTTTTATCATTCTGTCTCTGTATTTAATGGTTTCTCCATATCTATCTTTCAAACATATCATTTGCTGTCTTCCTAAATCAAATCTGCACTCGGTCCCTTTAATACTTTTACCTTTCCGAATAGTTTCCTCTATTTCATCCATGTTTCTCTTCCTTTTCTCTAATCTCTGCCTTTTGTTGATAAGCTTGTTTAGTTCTACTCTTTCTATTTCGTCTCTCCTGCTTTTAATCTGCATGGTCCTTCTTTAAATTAGGTCGTTAGTAGCTTTATAGTATTTGTTTTCTCTAATACATTTTGTACTTCCTACTCTCTCTGCCGATTCCCTGATGAAATTCACTAAATTCATATCCATATATCCGACGGTGTCCTCGTTAGTTCTTAGAGCTTCAAATCTATTTTTAATTTCTAACTGAATTTTCTTATTATTATCCTTAATCTTTGCAAAGCTTATTTTCTCTCTTAAAAATACTGTAGTATATTTCTCTCGGTCCTGACATTGGTTTTAGCTGTGCAACCTACCATTCTATAGTCATTACCAATGTTGACTTTATTTATGACTGTAACATTACTAACGCTCTTGCTCTTATCTCCTAATATGAAGTCTACTTGTTCTTTGTTGTTCCATTTGGACTTCTCCAACTTCATTTACGACCTACACGCTTTTGGAAAAAAGTGTTCATTATCCTCATGTTGTAGTTCTCTGCAAATTTGACTAACATCTCGCCTCTGTCATTTCTTTCACCTACTCCAAATTTTCCAATCCACAACTCATCTCTTTCCCCACTTTAGCATTTACTTACTTTTTTCTTGATCCATTTCATCGTCTTAGATCTTTCTTTGTCCTTACCTCTATAGTAGAACAGGTGGTGACCATCTTGTAATTGTATCAGGTTTTCTTCTACCCTTCGGACTTCGTTCAGTCCTACGATATCCCATTTGATGTTGTCTAGTTCTTTTATTAAACTCTCCAGCCTGTGGTCTTCTGAGAAAGTTCTTACGTTGTAAGTATAGATCTTCATTTTCTTCATATGTTGTTTAATGTCCAAGACTTGGATCTGCTGGGACAGTGCTTACTCACGTTCGGTGGCACACTGCCTGTAAGCACGCGAGGCAATGCAGTTGGACCTTTCGGAGACAATGGTCCAACAGGAACACCCGGTTTTGTTTTGGTTGTACTATTCATGGTTGCTATGAAGGGGTTTTGGCAGTAATCTCACCTCCCTGCCAATTGGTTCCTGGTAAGATATTTCTCTGGTGTCACCTTATTCATTATATTCGGTGAAGCCCTATATATCCATAAGGTGCCCAATTGTCCATACCGTTACTATGACGGTGTAGTATTCTAGTATGGAGGGTAACCATGGAATGAAATCAAAGCAGTGTCTTTTCTCTTTATTGGTTGAATCAGGCGAGAATGTGGCGAACCTGAAGTCTGGAGCTGGAAGTCCTTGATCCGGTGTTAGGAGAGAGAAGGTCTTGGAGCTTGTAGATCATCGATCCGATGCTAAGAGAGAGAAGGTCTCGGAGCTACTAGACGAGTTGTTGCTGTTGCTGGTGAAGAAGCTGGTTCTATGGGCTATGGGCTGCCTAGGACAGACCACCCGCTCGCACGGGATCGGTATATGTGGGAGGGGAAGAATGTCTGTAAGAAAATGAAAAGATAGTGGTGTATAAAAGAGGGCTATTGCCAATAAGCGCTTTTTGCATGGGCAATAAACTAAGGGGCGATTGATGGTGGTGGCTTGGGAGAAATTGGCAGGGAACTTGGACAGCGACCAAAAGTTGAGAAAATGGTAAGAGGCATAGTAGTAATGGTTGAAAAATGGAAAAATCTTAAGTGAGAGGTAAACTGAAATGAGAAGATGTCGTGTAAGAGAAAGTTAGAAAGGAAGCGAATTTTAGTAAAAAAAAAAAAAAAAAGTACGCGTAGATGTTTGTGCATAGGGCATGATTATGTTCGTGAGAGGTGTGTGTATGTATCTTATGAGAAGTGAGTAGGGTTCCCTTTCCGCATGTGGCATTGCTGATTAACCCCAAGCAAGGCAAAGTGCGTTCCTGATTAACCCCAGGTGAGGCATAGTGTTCCTGATTAACCCCAGGTGAGGCAGAGCGTTCCTGATTAACCCCAGGTGAGGCAGAGCGTTCCTGATTAACCCCAGGTGAGGCAGAGCGTTCCTGATTAACCCCAGGTGAGGCAGAGCGTTCCTGATTAACCCCAGGTGAACCAGAGCATTCCTGATTAACCCCAGGTGAGGCAGAGTGTTCCTGATTAACCCCAGGTGAGGCAGAGCATTCCTGATTAACCCCAGGTGAGGCAGAGCGTTCCTGATTAACCCCAGGTGAGGCAGAGCATTCCTGATTAACCCCAGGTGAGGCAGTGTGTTCCTGATTAACCCCAGGTGAGTCAGAGCGTTCCTGATTAACCCCAGGTGAGGCAGAGCATTCCTGATTAACCCTAGGTGAGGCAGAGTGTTCCTGATTAATCCCAGGTGAACCATAGCGTTCCTGATTAACCCCAGGTAAACCAGAGCATTCCTGATTAACCCCAGGAGAGGCAGAATATTCCTGATTAATTCCAGGTGAGGCAGAGCGTTTCTGATTAACCCCAAGTGAGTCAGAGCATTCCTGATTAACCCCAGGTGAAGCAATGAGAGATATCCAAAGCGTAGTCAAGAGAGTGGATCCAATGGCAGTGCGAGGGGGGCAGGCAGGCGAGTGTTGATTTGTGTTTCTCTTTTCTTCCAAGCACAACTCTGAAAGCAGAGAATTACATGACTTGGGAAACATGTGCATTTGTCAAAAGTGTAAACCCGCTCACCAGCATCAGCGAAGAGGTTAGGCGTGTGCCGGGCGGTTGACAGGAGAGGTCAGGCACACCCTCCCCCACGACCAGCCGGCGAAGAATTATGGGTGTTGGCTGAGAGAGCTTGAGTGAAAGGCGATGAGCAACTCCTGCTGAGCTAGTGAGTATGTGTGTACTGTATATCTCTTTTCTTCCAAGCACAACTCTAAAAGCAGAGAATTACATGACTTGGGAAACATGTTTATTTGTCTTAGGTGTAAACCCGCTTGCCAGCATTAACAAAGAGGTCAGGCTTGTGCCAGACCGGTCAGCAGCAAAGGAGAAAAATCCCCTCCACCGTAACCAGAAGGAAGGAGAGCCAGCAGTAGTACAAAAGTGTCTCATTCCTTTACAAGTAGAGATTTTACCCTAATATAGATCAAATGTGTGACTCTGGCCCATAGGGGCACCCCAAAACAGTCCCTAAAGTAATGATATGTCTTAAGGTCACAAACTTAGGATGGTGCCCTTTACAGAGGACTTTGTAGTGTGGAATTTAATGAACCATGCCCTTGGTTCAACTTCACTGGCGGGAGGGTTTGAACGGCCATCCCCTTGTCCTTCACCACAAGTAATGTCAACACCTTGTACCGAATCCTCAAAATCACTACTTTCATGTAACTATATAACGAACACCCCTGCACAGGGGCAAATATTTACATACACTTCTCAAAAGGCCATTTCCCCTATTAATAGGAAGTTGCCAGCCAAGACCAACCACCCTTCACCCATTGTTCTCCCTTTATTTCGACACTTTATGGAAGAAAGGCCATCCCTGTACTCTGCCCAAGTCATAAGTAATGCAGCAAGGCACAGCAAGGCCCAGTAGCCAAGCTGGTTTAACCCCACTGCTTCATTACATAGCAATCCCTCCCCTCATCCACCCAATATTTTACAGAGCAGATAAGAAGAAATCCCTTTGGGTTGTGTCCATTTATTAATTTGTCATTGTTCTCCAATTATAATCTCATGCCCTCTCCCTTCTCAGCTCAACAGACATACATCTTGTACCTACAACCCCCTTCATATCCAGTCTTCTCAAGTTTATTCTATCCATCTCTGCCTTTCACATTTATTTTCTTTAGTATTTCTTCACCCATTCTTTCCCAAGACCAAGTTTTCTTTGATCAGCTTGGCCTGCCAGCTCTTTCCATTGCTGCTCACCTCATTTCTTACTCTATCAATCTTTGTAGCCCCTGCTATACTTAAACACCATCTCAAACCCTTTTAAACTTTCCCTTTCTGCCTCCCTTAAATTCAAAGTTTCTGCCCTATACAGTGTCAAAGGCACAATTAGCCCATTGTGCAATCCCCTTTTTGTGTTCATTCCCATATAACCATTTCTCAGGATACTATATTCTTTCCAGGAGAACTTGTTTCATTTATTCTGTAATTTACCTCCACTCCCTGCTAAATACATAACACTCTCCTCTTCCTTCAGACTCTCTCTTATAAAACTTATCTCTAACTCGCTGCCACCCTCTCCCCTTGTACAATTTCATCACCTTAATTGTGCTTACATGTACATACATATACCAAAGGCTTTTTCCCCCTTACAAGGGAGGTAGCCAAAAAAACAAAGGCATAAAGACCATTCCCACCCATTCCATCCCTAATACACCCCACTCCCCTCCACCCTCCCTCTTATCTTGGCACCTCCTGGATGATGGGTCATCCCTGCATCTTGTCCACTGCCCTGAGTCAGAAGCAGTGTCACAAGACACAGCACATCCACAGCAAGGCCGCTTCATTAAATCGGCGACCCCCTCCCTCTCCGTCCCCCCCTGCATAAAAGGAGATGGGGAGAAATCCCAAATTCCACCACTAGCAGCCTCAGACCTAGCCACTGGCTTACCTCACATGTCCCTCCATTCTCCTTAACTTATGCCACCTTATCCATGTATACAGTGAACAGTCATGGTGACATTACACAACCCTACATTCACTTCAAACCATTCACTCTCTCCTCTTCCTAGCTTAACACAAGCACTACTCAAAATCTTTTAGCTGCCATCAGCAATCTTCCCCCTATCCCATGTCACTGCCCCATGTCCCATAATACCTTCCCATCCTTACCTTTTCCACAAATCTACTTTGAATATTTATGATATAGTTTACCATCACAAACTCCCCCCTATCAGGAGGCTAGGACGGTGCCCCTTACAGAGGACTTTGTCGTGTGGAATTTAATGAACCATGCCCTTGGTTCAACTTCACCAGTGGATTCAAAACCACCATCACGACCTTCGCCGCAAGTAACAATGCCATAACCTGCTCAACCAGCAGGTTGATAGAAAATGATACCATGCTTCAACAGGTTACCATCTTCAGAGCTAGGTATTCAAGGGAAGTGTCACGTATCCTACAGGATATGGTAATTCTTACTGAACATGTACACAGTATAGTAATTCATTTTTACCGCCTCTCACATTTTTAAGTTTGATTTTCCTCAAACATATGCACTTGTAAGAATTCAAAACTTTCTTCTAATTTTGGTTTGATTTGCCTCCATATATTTTGTACACAACATAACTGGTTTCAGTAGGTAAAAGACACACACACAGTCATTATTTAAGCTTTACTGTCCTCTACCTAGAATACATGGAAGAGTAAGGGACTTCATACTTTAAGGAATGCCAGTTCCTGACTTCAGTAGAAATTTTTATCTAGAATATTCTGCAATGCATAGGAAATAATTCAGCAGTCTGTAATAAGATCCATATAATATTAAATAAATCACCAATTATATCAATCTGCTTTTGTGGCATTGACACTTGTTCAAAGGTGAGGTAAATTTTTTTCTTTTGAATTATAAATGTATGAATGTGCATAACGCTTACCCTCACCAGCACTGGGGTGCACAGAAGCAGTGCAAAGAATTGCCAAGTTGTTAACAGAGGCACAGACTACATTGCAATGATCATTATCCTGGCAGTGAATCGGCAAAAGCTGCACCTCAGCAGTAACTGAGGAACTGAGGCTCACAGCCCACACAAAAGACACACTATGGCCTGGAATTTACTTTTCCACAACTTAATGTAAAGTGCCTGAGCAAAACTTAGTCTAATACCTAAAACTTCAATTAAGCAGACAGACATGTTTATATTCTTAAAGCAATGCTGATAATGCAGTGTTCTTATGTGAAATAAGGAACTGGAACAAGTTGTACACAGATGGCCACTGCATCAACCTAATTAAAACTGTTTTGCTGTAAATCCTTTTTATGCAACATCACAAGTAGCAGCATAATGAGAATAGATGAATCAAGATCATTTTTTACATATGTGATCTCAATGTTGCTATGTTAGCCCTTTCTTCAAATGTTGAGACTGATCTTCACCAAAAACTGCCAGATGCCTTGCCACCTGGTGGATTGTGCACTTTGACGGAGGGGCGTTTGGGTGATTTGTCATCTGCCTGGGCACCTGTAGGAAAGGCAGCAGCCAAATTAATTCATAGCACGACTCTTATTGTTTCCATTAGTTTTAAAAGTGAAAGACCTAAGATATTTTTTAAGAAGTGTGTCATATTCAGAGTGAGGCCATATGAGTGCTATATCTTGAGCTAAAAAAAATGTGTGGCTTCAGAAAAAAAATAAAAAATAAAATTATTTCAGTTAAAAAGTGCGAAGAATCTGTGCTATTTCATGATCAGGTTACTTCGTTACTGAAAACCAAACCTCTTCATGAGGTTGTATTTTTATATTTTCATTTTATTTACACAAAACTAAGAATGGGAAGCTCTGCAGCCATAAATGGTAGTAAAAGTAAAGGTGATGGGAACTCAAATAAAAAGTGAAAAAGAAAGAAACGGGTTTAGGAAAGCAATAAAGGTTAGTAAAACGAAAATTAAAAAAACTCCAACACTTAGCATGCAGAAGGATTATAAACAAAACAAAAGGGTAAGATGAAAGGAAAGAGGGAAGCTTTAGATCCCGTAATAGCATATAGACGTGTACTTAGGTCTCTTTAGCATATGCATATCATTGGAATTGCCACAAGTATCTGCACAAACTCAACTTGCATAAAGCTTTGAAGTACTGTATTTTTTTTCCATGTCTTCTCTATACAGCAAATCAAGAAAGGAAGTATTCTCAAGCTCAGAGTTCGAGTTGCCTGCATTAAAACATTTTTCAAGAGAAACAAGTTCATAAAGTAAATATTAAAAGCTGCATTACAGTTTCTAAGCTATTCCAATGACTAAGAACAACAGTAGGATCTTTGCAAGCAAATAAATAGCTGCAAAGAAGTTTCTAACGTCTGTTACAAAACACATTCCAATATACACTGACAGGAGTGTTCAGTCAAGTCACCAGAAAATTCCTGGCAGAGATTTGCCTTCCTTGGAAAAGACAATCTTGATTCTGCTCCGCTGGGACTCCTCGTCTCCCTTCTGGCGACCTACGGTAACCCCAGGAGGTTTTGTGGTAAGGGCTTTTGTACACCAGTAGCAACATAGTTAAGATACCAGATGGAGAGGTGGATCAAGACTCATAACCACCACTAGAGTGGAGATCATGGCAGTTTAACCATTTTTTTGGAGGGAAATTATTCTCCACGTGGGGTTAATTTGAAGGATATATGTAATGTACTCCCAATGACATGTCATTTTGTTTCATCAAAGGTAATTTTTTCCCTACATTAAATTAAGGTGTGGCTATTACTAATAAGCAGTATAATTTCTGTAGCTTCATTGATGATTACTATTTTTTGTTCACTAGTACATGATTTTTCTTTATATAAGCTTAGAACACATTTTCTGAAAATATTATTCGGATCGGTTTTTCCTTTGATATGTTTGCACTGATAGATAGATAATAGGATAGGTAATTACTGGTCTCCATTTTAGGGAAGCAAGTCTCCACAGAACCCCATTTAGTCATATCATCTCTCACAACATGGTTCAAGAATGTAACAATACTACTCTAGGGGTAGAGTGGATGATGAACTGCTCAGAAAACTGCTTGTTACTCCAAATGGAAACCAATTTTGGAGAAAAAAAAATATATATATAATTCGTTGATCTTCATATTTGCTTATATTTAAACTAATGCCTGCTTGACTTGATCACAATACCTTACTTAACAAGCAGTCATCATGCAGGGTTTTAAGCTCTGAGCCTCAAACGAGTCTGACATTATGCCTACACCAAATAGGAATATGAGGAAGTAGGTAAGAAAAGAGGATAGAACAAAACCAAAACTGAAACCATGATATGTCCTCTCTGAAGTTAAGCGATGGTTATATATGTGATCAGTGAGTAACCTGTTACATCAAAAATCACCTGAAAACTGCACTCACCATAGTGACGATTATGGTGCAGATATCTAGTTAGACGTAATTCACTAAAAATAGCATTGTCTGAAGTATATACTTGCAGGTGTGCTGTGAGGTCGCTAAGACATGCAAGGGTGGAAAAAAAAAATAATAATAAAGAAAAAGAAAAAATGGTGATTGTGGCATGTGATGTCAAACTCCCCAAAGGCTCAACAGGTGTTAGTTGGCTGCAGGCTAACCAGAAACATGGAAGCTGGAGTCGTGGAGGTTGAGCCCACCACTTCGAGTCGGACCTCGAGTGTAGAAAGTTTCCTTGGTAGCTGTGAAGGGCGACTCATGTGCAGATCCTCGGTGACTAGTGCCATTGGGTTGTGCCACTGGACCATCATATGGGGGCCTATCCACCTACGAGGCAACAAATGTATTCATAAATGTGACGGACTGTATCAGAAGTTATTACAAGTAGTAAAGCTGTTAAAACAGGAAAACCTCACTATACGACCGTGTGCTATAAAGTAGGTAAAACGAATGTTGGGTGTATGTGAAAGCCCCAGGAGGCAAAAATTGAGTGGGAGGGGGTTGATAGAGTCCATGAACACAACCCCCACTATTATTTACATGTAAAACCCACCTTGATATACAAATTTTTGCATTGTGACCAGTCAACTGGGAACATATCTTGGTTGTATAGTGAGGTATTCCTGTCCGTAACATGACATTCATCCTTGATAATACATAAATGTATATCTACTAAAATATTTTAGCCTTCTGGCTTGTAACGAGTATGCTAATCCACATTAACGAGAATGAGGCACATTAAAATACAGGTGTGCATATCACTACTCACCTTTGTAGGTGCACTGGCATTGTCTCTTTCCTTCACACGGGCATACACATGAGGGGAGTATACAGGTGTGGGCACAAATTTACCAGAACCTGCTACTGCCTTTACTTCACCTTGTTCAACAACTACTCGGCCACCACATACAACATATTCAGGAATGCCATGTACTTCCATGCCCTGCATTGGGGAAAAAAATTGTAATAAAAATATATATAAATCACTAAATAATAATTTCAATGACCCACACAGCTGTTCTTGGAAGGTACCAGTTACCAGGTTCCCAAGAAGCAATGGAAGTGGAAAGACAATGTTGGATGTATTGAAAGAGAAATTATAGCAAAAACTTAAAATGTACACAAGTATGCATAGGTTAGGGCAATAGGTGAATGTGTTGCCATGAGAACAATGGATGGAGTATGTCATGGTGTCCAGAAGAATGGTTGGAAGAGTTCTAGACAAGACCGAGGTTGGATCATCTGATGGAAGGGAGAAAGGGAGTGGACGTGAGGTGGGGAAAAGAGAAGGGAGGCTGGCTGAGAAAGGGAACGAGAATGAATACCAGGAAAAAAAGATGCATGGAATGTAGCGAAAGAAAGGGCAGAAAGGGTGAGTAGAATATGTGTGTGTTAGGCTGGTTGTCTATGTCCCACATTGGGCTATCAAATGTTAGGCTGGTAGTCTGCCCCACATTGGACAGTCAGGCTGGTTGAAGGCAAACTCTGGGAGATAGAGTTGGTTTTATTTAGCAATGAAATGTTGGGCACCAGTTGGAGGGGGGGGGGGTGAACAAGACGGCAAGGGAGGTGACGACTGTGTTTCAAGTCCTGTTTCCAGCGATCTGCTTGCAAGGGAGAGGGAGAGAGAGAGAGAAAAGGGGGGGGGGGCAAGAAAGCAAGAAGCAGTGAGCTATGCTCCTGTATGCTTCTCTGAGGTTATCTGAATCTTCGGGCATTGGTCCATCCTTTATGTACATGGGCAGATCATGATCTGTGCTAATTGCCGTAAGGTCAAGTGTGAGGCGAGGGAAGTTGGAGGCAAAATGTTCTGACGCCGGTGACTTATGAAGACAGAAGGTAGGCGTTCCTCAATGAATCCAGTGTTATGAGTCATGTGGCCAGTAGAGGTGCAAGCCAGCCATGGCAGGCCAATGCTGGCATTGCATGTATGCTTCCTGAAGAAGGCTTTGTATGATGGTCATGCAGTAGACCCTAGCACTGGTTAGTCATCCTGGAGCTCCACAAGTTATTCCCTTGGGAGGCCTCAGAAGTCAAATGTCATGGGCAGAGAAGAGGTAAGGACAGGAGTGATGAGATGAGGACAGGAGTGATGAGATGAGGACAGGGCGTGATGACTATTCCTTACTTGTTTACAAGAAGAAGTCTTATAATGTGCAAAGATTGTGTGTGGGATGAGGAGAATCGGTGGGATTAGAGAGAATAGTAGTGAATGATGGAATAAGGAGATGAGAGCTGTGGTGGCAGGGAAGCAGGTTTCTTTTCTACCACTACCACCTCTTCATTCTACCACTCAACAATATCATACAATATAACACATTTCATATAAATTATTTTCAATATCTAGGACTTGTATTTGTTTCTGAAAAGGTTAAGATGTACATATTACTTTTACATTTTATATACATACAACTTTATTTCTATCTTGCTTACTTCAAAGATATTGAAGTCAACTGCATGGTGATGGGTCTTGGCAGAGATAACACGGGTTTGATGTGGGTTCCATACCACCAGATCGGCATCAGAACCAGCAGCAATACGACCCTGTTGATGGACAACATTTAGGTTCAATATTGCTGTAATCCTTATGAATAAAATCAAGGTCATTACTTTACTTTAGACAAGTCTTACTGATTCTGTATTGCTTATGTGAAAATTATAAAGATTAAGAATTTTGAACACCACTTCAAGGTGGTCTAAAAAAAATACCAGATACAACCACCTCATAGCACTTATCACAACCAGCACAGAGCATTTATTACTAAATTGCCATACACTCAACTTCCAGACAACAAAATCCCTTCACTGAATCTGTGGTCATAGCTGGATTACTGGGAACTGGTCTTGCAAGAGAACAAGGGCAAGGGGAAGACTGATAATTTATCAATATTTTATAAACGACTAAATCTTTCTTCACCTGACAATATACTATTATAATTTAATACCTTTTTGGGATAAATGTTGAAGATTTTTGCAGCATTAGTAGAGGTAGTTGCAACAAATCGGCATGGGTCCATTTTGCCAGAGGCAACACCCTTTTCCCAGATGACTGACATACGATCTTCTACGCCATTTACTCCATTAGGGATCTTGGTAAAGTCATCTTTGCCTAATGCTTTTTGTGGAGCAGAGAATGTGCAGTTATCGGTACCAGTTGCTTGTAGATCACCACTGAAACAAGAGGATGATTTGTCAAAAATCTCTCTAAAAGTAATGTGTACTTACAGGTTTAAGTCCCGAAATACTATAATAATCCTGCAGGATTCTCAGTTATATACTCCACTGGCTTGATACAAATGTATTTATTGAGCTATCACAATAGGGGAGTCTTTATTTTTCAAAATTAGATTTACGGTCTCAACTTTCAGGATTATGACTTGTATGTACATTTATTAGCTCTTTCTGTTTTCAAATCTGTACATAACACCATTGCAGTAATAATAAAATTGGAACACACTTAAAACTAACTACAGTACATTATTTCAAAAACTACCAATTAAAAAAAAATGTATATGTACAGATACAAGGGGAGGGTGTATATCTTTAGGCCTTATCTTACATATTTAACATATCCATTAGTACACTTGGTGTTTCCGGGTCCTTGCGAAGAGGTGGCGACATAACATGACCTGCTGCATGTTGCCAGCAGCTGTTGTAGTAATGGCTGCCATCTGTTCCCAAAGCTGCAGCTATAGTTTCCCCATACACTGCATGTCCATTCCTTCGCTTCTGCCCCAATACATCAACTGCTGCTTTGCTCATCACTTTGCACACGTAAAGAGGGCAGCTCACCTGGAGTTATATGCACACATACACACGATGAAGGTAAAGACAAGAGCAGATATTAAAGGAAAGGAGTACTGAGAAAGCGAGAGAACCACAGCCTTGTTCCAGAGTGAAGTTCTAATTGATTAATAATCAAGTTTATCAAGTATTACAGTAATTAGTGTCATGACTGATTTTTGCTGTTGGTTATGAAGAAGAACATCAGTAATCAGTTCACAAAACTTGTTAAAATACTACACTGTACATATGTAAAAATATACCCATACTGAGTACTGCCTGCATGCTGATGTGCAGTTGGTACTTGAGGGACTTTTTGGGATGCCCCTATGGCCCAGAGCCACATCATTCCTTTATGTTTGAGTAAAATTTCTGCTCATATAGGAATGATGTGATGCTTTTGTATTGCTGCCATCTTTCCCTTATCCCATCCCCTTCAACATGTTCTTAACCACATCTCTTGATTAACTCTTCCCTCTCTGATGTGCTGGGGAGAAAAATGCAGCCACCATGTTCCTATGCACATCATAGAAGGCAACTAAATGGGACTGAGTGAGGGGACTGTGAATATCCCACTTTGTAGACCTAATGTCTCCTCTACAAAAAGTTAAATTATAAGAGGGTGTGGGAGGACACTAATTAAAACCTAATTTGGTCATTTTATCTATCTATATACCAAAGACTTCTTCCCACTTAAAAGGGAAGCAGCCAGCCAAGGTACACACCCACTCCCACCCTCCACCCACTGTTTCCCTCTTATCTTAACTCTTTTATGGATGAAAGGTCATCCCTGTCTACTGCCCTGCCCAGGTCAGAGATACAACAGCAATTTGGTCATTGAATGTGCATATATGTGGTATGGATGTGAGTTGAAGGAAAGATTGGTTGTATGCTTATGAGAACAAAGATGGACGTGTCAGTGTTAGGCAAAATCTCATCAGTCACTGACTGAGTAATTTCTTTCTTCTCTTCTCTTTCTTCCACTCTAAACACCATACCTATCACATGTCCAAATTTAAGCACACATTTTCCTTTCAGATTAGTTTCCCTCAATGCTAACACATCCACCTTTCTTCCTACAGATATACAACCAATCTCTTTGGTTACATTTTTTACATCCACATATTCAAAGACTCAATTACAAGGTTTTGGTTGGAATATTCCTCTCACATCCTCATTTGTTTTTAATCTGTTGGAGAAACTTAGAAAGTTATTCCTAATCCTTTCACTATTCTATTTAGTTGCCTTCTATAACACATAGTAACATAGTGGCAGCATTTCATCCCCACCACTTTGTTGAGAAGAGTAAAAAAAAAAAAAAAAAAAAGGAAAGTAGCATGCAAATAGAGGAATTTTCTAAAAGAAACGAAAAGCAAAGCACCAAATCATGAAGGAAGCAGAAATAGAGGGTACTCATTTACTCAAACACACGCATGGACAACCAAATTTTTAGCTGACGTACTTAGCCAGGAGGTCCATGAGGAAGTTTGGGGTGGAAGGGTCAGGACGAAGAGGTGGACTCATGACGTGGCCTGCAGCGTGCCTCCAACACTTGTGCCAGTAGTGAGTACCATCAGTACCAAGGGATGCTGCAATAGGCTCTCCAAAAACAATGTGGCCCTTGCGACGATTATCAGCCACAATTTCAGCTGCCGACTTCGACATTACGTGCACTACGTATAGTGGACACCCCACCTATATATACATACACACACAAATGTACATACAGGAAAAATGTAGGGGTGGGGGTAGGGATGCTAATAAAAATAAAAAAATTCTAAAACAGTGATAACTGACTGAAATAATTAAATGCAGTGCATACTCAGCTAATACAGACAAGAATGATAAATAAAACAAGATAGTAGGCATGTTTCAACAAAAGTTAATTGAATTTGCAAATAAAATCTAAAAGAAATTAGGGAGGGAAAACCAACAAAAAAGCAATGCTAATCAAAACATCAAAATAAAACTTCAAAATAGTTTTGAAAGTTCCAGCATGGGCTGTGAATTCTGCAGTCTTTTAACTAACTCAGAAAAGTGAATTCTTCACTCTTATAACTTTGGAAAAAAAATTATTGATGCATCAATAACTTGTAAAACAAGTGAACAATAAAACCTTAATTTTTTTTTCACCCAACTGAAACTTTGGTTTAAAAAAAAAATACAGTACAGGGAATGTGGTTTAATTTTTTTTTTTTTTTCAGTTAGAGCAATACAGCAGGCTCACACCAGTAAATGTTGCAGGTGAATCTGACTGCAAACCACTTTTGTACCTGATTAGCCAAGACGCATGCTCTGTTTGTAGCCTCAGCTTCCACCTCCTCTGGACGACTCAGTTCATGACCTTCTGGGCCAGTTATACCCATGTCAAGTAGTTTTCTACAATTCTGGAAGAGGATATTTTTTCTTTTCTTTTCTGCTTCTTTTTATTTATGCATGTCAACATTAAACTCTTTCCTCATTAGTTACACTATACCTCATTGATGACACTACCTCTTTGATGGCATCTCCATGCTCAGCATGAACCTGAGCAAGAGCCCCAAGTTCCTTGCATCTTTTAAATGATTCCAGGAGATCACCATCGTCTAGTTGCCAAACATCTTTGTAGGCCATGAACATCTTGAACGAGTTGATTCCATGACTCAGTGTTAATTCTTCCATTTCTTCACGTACCTGAAAAAGTCATTCAGATGGGGCTCATCATTATATCAAGAAATATCATCCAGAAGTCTTACAATGATGTTCAAGGTATTACATAAGCAGTTTTGCATTTAGATATTAACAGAGCTGGGCACCAGTCTCTTAATCTGTTAATGGTTAATTAACAAAAAATATTCTATTAATGGATTAACTTTTGAGTTAACTTTGAAAACCATTAATGGACTAATCAACTTCTGTTAAATTGGTAACTTCCATTAATAGTCTGTTAACTTCATACATAAACTTTCCTTTATCTTCAGAATTTTAGTACAGATTCTCTTGAGAATGTGACAATAACATTGAACAAGCCATTGTAACACTTTCCAACAAAATATATATTATTTTAGTGTGAAAAAAGCAAAAATCAGTGCTTTTGAAAATGAATAAATGAAGAGTATAAAGATACATCTGTTAGAACACACGACATTTCCTTTTCACTGATATAAGCTCACCAACAGTATATACACTAAGTCTGATGTACAGTGGCTATGCTAATAGGAGGGCAGTGGAAGTTTTGCCCAGCTGCATGCTTGTTATATTGTGGTTTGCATTTGTGCACATACACTACAACCGGAGATAATAGTCCGTGATGAATTTTTACCATATCTCAATAACTACTACGTCGATTTAGATGAAAATGTACATGGCATTAGATTACACTATCAGTAACCTTTCATTAAAATTTGAAGTCAATATCTTTGTTAGTTTTTTAATAATCCAATTTTTTTGTTTTTCAGGTGAACAGAGATAATAGTCCTCCTATTGAATATTAAAGAATGGGGCGTGGGAAAGATCTTACAGAGTGTGAGAGAAACAAAATTATAAAGGAAATAGCGCAAGGAGAGTCAGCTGGTGAAGTAGCCAAGAAACTAGGTCGACATATAAAGACAATTCGTAGATTTTTACAAAATCCCAAATTTAGGAAAGTGCGCAGTGATAAAGGGAAGTTCAAGTCTGTTACATTGCGTGACATCTCTCATCTTAAGCGATGCGTAAAGAAAAACCCTGGAGCTACAAGTAAAACCTTGTTTGCAGATGCTGGAATTCAAGATGTCTCCAAAACAACCCGAAATAAGATATTGTCTCAACTTGCTAAATATAATAAACCTACATGTAGGCCTCCATTGGCACCGAAACATAAAAAAGCTAGGCTAGAATGGGCGAGGAAACACATGAAAACCGATGTTAAGAATATATTATTTACAGATGAGTGCCGAGCCACGTTAGACGGGCCTGATGGATGGAGCAAAGGTTGGATATTTAATGATAACCCAGCTCACATGCGTTTGCGGCGTCAACAAGGGGGTGGAGGAGTAATGTTTTGGGCAGGTATCATGGGAGACACTATGATTGGCCCATTTAAAGTGCCAGAAGGTGTGAAAATTACTGCAACAACATACTGTGACTATTGAAAATGTCCTCTCAGACTGGCTGGATGAACTCCCATTATCAAAGCTCACAAAAGTCATTTTTATGCATGATAATGCACCAGCACATGCTGCCAAGAGAACAACGGAAATGCTCTCCTCCATGGGATTTAATGGAGACACTTTGATGAAGTGGCCAGCCTGTTCTCCGGATTTAAATCCGATTGAAAACTTGTGGAGTATCATAAAAAAGAAGATCTACTTAAATGGCAAGCAATATACGTCTAAGGATTCACTGTGGGAAGCAATAAAAGAAGCTGCTAGAACAGTACCACCCGCCACTATCACAAAACTGACTGATTCAACTACCAATCGCATATTTGAGGTCATCAGACAAAATGGATCATATATCAAATACTAATAATAAATTTATGAGATGTATATTTAATATTTCATTCTTGTAATTGATTGTTATGTTGTATACTTATGGTATGGGTTGTTTAAAATTGTTATTTTGCTTTACTTTGTATATTTATCCTTATAATTAACGAAAATACATAAATCCTTTTAACAGGACTATTATCTCTGTTCACCTGAAAAACAAAAAAATTGGATTATTAAAAAACTAACAAAGATATTGACTTCAAATTTTAATGAAAGGCTACTGATAGTGTAATCTAATGCCATGTAAATTTTCATCTAAATCAACGTAGTAGTTATTGAGATATGGTAAAAATTCATCATGGACTATTATCTCCGGTCGTAGTGTATATGCTCCCTTTCCTTGTCCAAAAACTTCAGACCAAAATAAAATACGAGTCCTCTGCCGTCTCTAGCCTTGGGGTCTATCACTCTGTAATGATTTCATTTTTCTGCCTATATAATTGTTTTCTGTTTGACTGATAAGCGTTTGTACCGCACTGATATTATATATATATATACTTTTTTTTTTACCTCACAGACCAGTTTTTTATCTAACTTATTACTCAAGTGACAATATTCAAATTAAAAACAAAGAAATGCAATTAGTCTGTCTGATTCTACCTGTTAAGGTACGAGTTGGGCAATGGTCACTATTAGCAAACAATAATTACAACAGATATTCAAATCAGAAAATGAAGGTATACCAACAATATGGTTTTTATCATTATACATACATATCTCAATTTCAGCCATTTTTGCATGTTACCAAGCTTTGTAAAACATGTCTTATTTAAAACCCAATTGGAGGACTACTTCTTTCTCAAGGAAGAGAAGTTGATTTTTAGTTGCAAGGTGTGCCCACCCAGGTCTGTTCTAATTAATGGTACACGTCAAGTCTGAACAATCTCAAACAGCACGTGAAAAGACCATATACCGCCAAGTTCATACAGTTTGAGATGAGTGAAGTCAGGTTCTTTATGTGGGAAAGCAAGGCTTGGGTCTCCTTAGATTTGAGTAACTGCACTTTGTCAAGCTCATTTTCACCATTATCTCCCAAGAAAGCACGCCAGCAAACCAGTGGAGAGTCTTTTAGTATCATAGCTACTGCCAGTGGCGAGATAGATTAAGAGTAACTTCTGTCACATTCTTCTCAAATTAATGGAGTAACAATTAACAAAGTTAACTTTTTGGTCAATGGATTAACGATTGATAAAGTCTAATTTTTAGTTAATGGTGCCCACCTCTGGATATTAGCATCACTAAAGAATCCATCGTCCCAGGATTAAGTCACATTTGTGTATGCATTATGAATGTTAAAAAGTTCACTAATACCCACCTTGTGGCTCCACCAAGTTACACCCACGTGGAGAGCATAATCACAACAGACCTTTGCATCGGCCCATGCCCTCCACCTGTGATAAGCTTCCACCAGAGACTCGTTCTTTTGTGGCAAGGCAAAGTCCACTGTGGAGAGAAATCAGGTGGCCATGCTGAGCAGTGATAGCAAATAAATACAAAAAGTACAAAGGAGCATTGGAAATCATGAAAGTTGGTAAAGGAGTTGTTATTCATTCAATCTGTATATATATAGGTGCCCCTCTGTGACTGATGGCACTACTTTCTCCCGTTGGAATTAAAATAAATGTTAATAACTGGTATGTTTGGTTGAAAGATTCATCTTTATTTCATAAAAGTGTTGCTCTCTTCTTTCTTGCATTTCCAATTGTAGAGAACCAAAAATTATATCTATCCAACTGTACCAGCAATTCCTGGTCTGTATCCAATTAAACCACATCTGACAACTTTCACCCTGCTGTCAATTCAGACTGTTTACCCATACCACATGGTTCTAAATTAAT